>NC_045616.1:11452922-12052922 GCF_009829155.1 Mustela erminea
TTTTCTTTTGGATTAGTTTGGCCTGTGTTTTATTGACCTTATTGATTCCTACAAAGAACAAGCTTCCAGTTTCATTGATGTGTTCTACTGTATCTCTAGTTTCTAACTTATTTATCTCTGCTGTAATCTTGATTATTTACCTTTTTCTGCATGGGGTTGGCTTAGTTGTTGTTGATTTTCCAGTTATTTAATGTGTAAAGAGAGTTGTTGTGTTTGGGATACTTTCTTTCTTTCTTTCTTTCTTTCTTTCTTTCTTTTCTTCTTCTTCTTCTTCTTCTTTTTTTTTTTGTTGTTGTTGTTGTTGTTGTTGCTGTGAGGCTTGGTTGGCTATGTTATTCCCCCTTAGGATCACCGTTGCCATATCCCATTGATTTTGGACCAAAACATCTCATTCTCATTGTTTTCCCTTAATTGTTTAAGTTCTTCTTTGGTTTCTTGGTTGATCCAAACATTCTTACACAGGGTTGTCTTTAACTTCCAAATGTTTGAATTCCTTCCAAACTTTTTCTAATGGTTGGGTTCCAGGTTCAAGGCCATGTGGTCTGATAATATGCAGGAAATAATATCAATATTTTGGTATTGGTTGAGCCCTGAATGTGACACAGTATGTGGTCTATTCTGGAGAAAGTTCCATGTGCACTTGAGAAGAATGAGTATTCTGTTCTTTTAGGTTGGAATCTTCTGTAAATACCTATGAGGTCCATCTGGTCCAATGTGTCATTCAAAGCTCTTGTTTCTTTATTGATTTTCTGTTTGGATGATCTGTCTATTACTCAGAGTGGTGTGTTAAGATCCCTTACTATAAATATATTTATATCAATATGACTCTTTATTTTGACTAACAGTTGTCCTGTATAGTTGGCTGCTCCCATATTGAGGGCATAAATATTTAAAATAATTAGATATTCTTCGTGGATAGACCATTTAAGAAATATTTAGGGGGGACAAGATGGCGGGGGAGTAGAAGGAGGAGCCTTTTCAGCTGGTACCCCAAAGTGAGCTGGTTACCTACCAAAGAACTCCATTCACCCATGAAATCAGCCTGAGATCAGAATTATACACGTCTGGATCTCTACAGGGGCAGAAGACACCAGTGGGCAGGTAAAGCGGAGTGGGAAGGTGGACTGATATCGGAAGATAAACAAAAGGGGGAGGGAGCCACCAGAGGCGACTGGTTGGAAAGTAATACCCCAATACGAGCGAGAGTGCCCTGTGTCTGGGGACCAGCATTAACTTGGAGACTGGTTGAAAGCACCTCAAAAGAGCAAAGGATCACAGGGGGAAATTGTGGGAATCGGGCGGCTAGGGACTGGGGCTTAAGTCCCCGGTCCCAGGACAGCCTCCCCAGTGCTGAGGCAGAGAGAGTGCAGAGGAGAAACCAGGTCTTTGTCCCTAAGCCGCCACTGCGCCGGAAAATCTGTGGGTTCTGGCTCTGGTGAGAAGATGGGAGCCACGCTGGTCAGCAGAACGCGCGAGCCCTGCTACAAAGCCTGAGATATGCGCGCGCATCCCTCATGCTCCCCTGAGAGAGTTACAAAGGCCTGGCCAGCGCTCTTTGATGCGCGCCAAGTTTGAAAGTCTAAGCCGCGAGCCCCAAACTCTCCCCTGACTTAGGTGTGCAAAAGCCCAGCTTGGTGCTTTTGGACCTGCGCCCCATTCTCAGTGCCTGAGACGTGCGCACAACCCATAGCCGCCCCTGAAAGAGGTGCGTGCAAGCCGGGTACTCTTAGACCCAGCAAGAACAGGCACTCGCAGCACGGGCCAGCAGCAAAATCTCAGTGTTTGATTGCTGCTTGGAACCTCTCTGGCGGTCTGGAGCTCCCAGACAGCCGCCACTGCCTTGCTTTGGGTACAAGCAAAAGATCCTGCGCCCCAGGGTCTGCAACTTGGAACGTGCTCTGCCAGCGGCCAAGGAGGAACTTATTTAGGCTCTGCACCCAGACTGAGGCTTCTCTCTGAGAGGGAGATCAGGGTGCGGTTTGTTTTCCTCTAAAACTACAAAACCATCAAAAGCGGTCAACGTGAGAGAAAAAAAAAAAGTGGACAAACATAAAAACCACCAGAGAACAAGAGCCTGAAAAAAACCAGTTTCCTCAGAGCCCACCCTTTGAGGGGGGTGGGAGGACTCAACTAAGGAAACATCATTTACTGACAACTCATGTGGCAGGCCCCTCCCCCAAAAAACAAACCAAGAAAGAAAAAAAAAAAAAGAAAAAAAAAAGACTACAAGAGAACAACCACTACTTCATAGGAAAACTTGTATTGTTCACTCGTCCCAATATTCTGGTTCATTTATTTTTTTTACAAAAAGATAATTTTTTTAAACCTATTTAACCATCACAGCGAGCTGTACAGTACATCAGATTCCATAATACCCTTCTAACCTGAACTTTTTGATACATACACCTATGTTTTTCTTTTGCATTTTTATTTTCTGAATTTTTTTTAAATTTTAGTCTAGTTTATTCATTTTATTTTTATCCTTTAATACTCATATAGAGTAAACTTCAAAATAATCCAGTTTCCCCAATCAATACTAACCCTATAGGTAAACCAATGTTTAATCCCCTTTATCTTAGGAAAGTTGAGTCCTTTAACAAAGATATCAAGATACATCCAGGAAGAATCAAAACAACCTTCCTTGCACACACAGAGAACTTATAAGAACTCTCCCATCTTCTTCTTCCACCAGTGTTTCTGTGTTTTTGTGTTTGTCCTGATAGCATATAAATCTTACACTTGGGGTTCTTTTTGACAAGGTTCTTTATTTGCATATATATATATTTTTTTTTTCTCCTGTCATATACTTGTATCAGTCTTTTTGTCTCTTTTTGTTTGTTTACTTCATAAATCTTACCCTGGTGCCCATCTGGGCTGAACCTTCTCTTTCATCTTCCATTTCTTTCCTCTCTCTCTCTCTCTGTTTTTCTTTTCATTTTCATTTTCTTTTCTTTTGTCTCTTGTTTGGGTGGGGAATCCTGATTGCTCAGAAGTGTTCCAGGGTGCACCTTGACTGCACCACAGTTGATACATCCAACTACATCTGTTCAGTCATCTCTTACCAAAATAACTAGGAGGAGGAATGCCCAACAGAAGAAAAATACAGAGGATGGACCTTCAGCAACAGATCTAACAGCTATCAACATAGACAATATGTCGGAAAGAGAATTCAGGCTAACAATTATCCAGGCAATAGCTAGGTTGGAGAAAGTCATGGATAACCAAATGGAATTGATTAGGGCCGAACTGAAAGTAACCAGACAGGATGTTCACAATGTTAGAGCGGAGCTTAATGCTACCAGGGAGGAGGTTAACAATGCTCTCAATGAGTTCCAATCTAATCTAAACTCTCTCAAAGCTAAGGTAACTGAGACAGAAGGTAGAATTAGTGATTTGGAAGACAAACAGATAGAGACAAAGGATCAGGAGGAAGCCTCGAACAAACAGCTTAGAAACCACGAAAACAGAATCAGGGAAATAAATGATGTCATGAAGTGTTCCAAAGTCAGAATTATTGAAATCCCTGAAGGGGAGGAGAAATAAAGAAGTCTAGAAGATATAGTAGAACAAGTCCTTTATGAAAATTTTCCCAATCTAGCAAATGGAACCAGCATGCTTGTACCAGAGGTTGAAGGGTCTCCACCCAAGATTATAGATCCCCCCCCAAAAAAAGCATCATGACACTTGATAGTCAAATTGAGGAATTATAATTATAGGTATAATCACTTGAAAGCTGCCAGGGCAAAGAGGCTCCTTACTTACAGAGGGAAGCCCATGAGAATAACGTCAGACCTGTCCAGAGAGAACTGGCAAGTCAGAAAATGCTGGCAAGATATATTCAGGGAACTAAATGAGAAGAACATGCAGCCAAGAATACTTTATCCAGCAAGACTGACGTTCAAAATGGATGGAGAGATCAAGAGTTTCCAAGAACGGCAAGGCTTAAAAGACTATGCAACCACCAAGCTGACACTGCAGAAAATATTAAGGGGTGTTCTATAAAAGAGGAAAAATCCTAAGAATAGCATTGAAGAGAAATATAGAGACAGTCTACAGAAAGAAAGACTTCAAAGGTAACACGATATCAATAAAAATGCATCTATCAATAATCACTCTCAATGTGAATGACCTAAATGCGCCCATAAAATGCCACAGGGTTGCAGATTGGATAAAATGACAGGACCCATCCATATGTTGTCTACAAGAGACCCATTTTGAACCTAAATATACACCGAGACTGAAAGTGAAGGGATGGAGAAGCATCTTTTATGCCAATGGGCCTCAAAAGAAGGCAGGGGTAGCGATTCTCATATCGGATAAATTAGATTTTAAACTAAAGACTGTAGTCAGAGATAGAGATGGACACTACATAATCCGTAAAGGGGCTATCCTCCAAGATGATCTAACAATTGTAAATATCTATGCCCCAATATGGGAGCAGTCAATTACTTAAGAAAACTGTTTTTCTAGATAAAGAGTCATATTAATATGAATAACTAATCGTTGGAGATCTTAACATGACTCTCTCAGAAATAGACACATCATCGAAGCAGAAAATCAATAAAGAAACAAGAGCATTGAATGACACATTGGACCAGATGTACCTCATAGATATATACAGAACATTCCACCTTAAACAACAGAATACTCATTCTTATCAAGTGCACATGGAACCTTCTCCAAAATAGACCACATACTGGGTCACAAATCAGGACTCAACTGATACCAAAAGACTGAGATTATTCCCTGCATATTCTCAGATCACAATGCTTTGAATCTGGAGCTCAATCACAAGGAAAAGTTCAGAAGGAACTCAAACAACTTGAAGCTAAAGACCACCTTGCTTAGAAATGCTTGGATCAATCAGGAGATCAAAGAAGAACTGAAACAATTCACGGAAATCAATGAGAATGAAGACACTTCGGTCCAAAATCTATGGGACACAGCAAAAGCAGTCCTAAGGGGGAAATACATAGCCATCTAAGCCTTCCTCAAAAAAATTTAAAAATCCAGAATACACCAGCTGTCTCTACACCTTACAGAACTGGAGAATCAACAACAAATCAACCAACTCCACACATAAGAAGGGAAAAAATCAATATGAGAGCTGAGATCGATGAGGTAGAAACCAGACATACAGTAGAATGTATCAATGAAACTAGAAGCTGATTTTTTTGAAAGTATCAATAAGATCAATAAACCATTGGCCACACTAATCCAAAAGAAAAGAGAGAAAGCCCAAATTTGTTAAATTATGAATGAAAAGGGAGAGATCGCAACTAACACCAAGGAAGTAGAAACAATCATCAGAAGTTATTATCAACAGTTATATGCCAATAAGCTTAGCAACCTAGATGAAATGGATGCATTCCTGGAAAACTATAAACTACCAAAATTGAACCAGGAAAAAATCGACAACCTGAATAGAATGATATCTAATAACGAGATTGAAGCAGTGATCAAAAACCTCCCAAAAAACAAAATCCCAGGACATGATGGATTCCATGGGGAAATCTACCAAACTTTCAATGAAGAAATAACACCTATTCTCCTGAAGCTGTTTCAAAAAATGGAAGCAGAAGGAAAACTTCCAGAATCTTTCTATGAAGCCAGCATTACCCTGATCCCCAAACCAGGCAAAGACCCTACCAAAAAGGAGAATTTCAGACCAATATCACTGATGAATATGGATGCTAAGATTCTCAACAAGAATCCTAGCCAACAGGATCTAACAGCACATTAAAAAGATTACCCACCATGATCAGGTGGGATTCATCCCTGGGCTACAAGGGTGGTTCAACATTTGCAAATCAATCAATGTGATACAACAAATTAATCTGAGAACAGAGAAGAACCACATGGTCCTCTCAATTGATCCAGAAAAAGCATTAGACAAAATCGAGCATCTGTTCCTGATTAAAACGGATCAAAGTATAGGGATAGAGGGAACATTCCTGAACCTCATCAAATCTATCTATGAAAGACCCACATCAAATATCATCCTCAATGGGCAAAAGTTTGCGTCCTTCCCGTTGAGATCAGGAACACGACAAGGATGCCCACTCACACCGCTCTTGTTCAACATAGTATTAGAAATCCTAGCAACAGCAATCAGACAACAAAGAGAAATAAAAGGTATCCAAATTGGTAATGAAGAAGTCAAACTCTCTCTATTCTCAGATGACATGATTCTTTATATGGAAAACCCAAAAGACTCCACCCCCAAACTACTAGAACTCATACAGCAATTCAGCAACGTGTCAGGATACAAAGTCAGTGTACAGAAATCAGTGGCTTTCTTATACACTAACAATGAAAATACAGAAAGGGAAATTAGAGAATCAATTCCATTTACTATAGGACCAAGAACCACAAGATACCTGGGAATAAACCTAACCAAAGAGGTAAAGGATCTGTACTTGAGGAACTACAGAACACTCATGAAATAAATTGAAGAAGACATAAAAAGATGGAAGACCATTCCATGCTCTTGGATCCGAAGAATAAACATTGTTAAAATGTCTATACTGCCTAGAGCAATCTATACTTTTAATGCCATTCTGATCAAAATTCCACCGGTATTCTTCAAAGAGCTGGAGAAAATAATCCTAAAATTTGTATGGAATCAGAAGAGACTCCGAATCGTTAAGGAAATGTTGAAAAACAAAGATAAAACTGGGGGCATCACATTATCTTATTTCAAGCTTTAATACAAAGCTGTGATCACCAAGACAGCATCCTCCTGGCATAAAAACAGACACATAGACCAGTGGAACAGAGTAGAGAGCCCACATATGGACCCTCGACTCTATGGTCAATTAATCTTCGACAAAACTGAAAAAAATATACACTGGAATAAAGACAGTCTCTTCAATAAATGGTGCTGGAAAAACTGGACACCTATAAGTAGAAGATTAAAACTCGACCATTCTCTTACACTGTCCAAAAGATAAACTCAAAATGGATAAAAGACCTCAGTATGAGAAAGGAATCCATCAGAATCCTAGAGGAGAACATAGGCAGTAATCTCTTCGATATCAGCCACAGCAACTTCTTTCAAGATATGTCTCCAAAGGCAAAGGAAACAAAAGAGAAAATAAACTTTTCGGACTTCATCAAAATCAAAAGCTTCTGCACAGTAAAGGAAACTGTCAAGAAAACAAAGAGGCAACCCACGGAATGGGAGAAGATATTTACAAATGACCATACGGACAAAAGATTGATATCCAGGTCTATAATGAACTCCTCAAACTCAACACACATGAAACAGGCGAACATATCAAACAAAGGGCAGAAGATATGAACAGACACTTCTCCAATGAAGACATACAAATGGCCATCAGACAAATGAAAAAATGTTCATCATCACTAGCCCTCAGGGAGATTCAAATTAAAACCACATTGAGATATCACCTTTCACCAGTTAGAATGGCCAAAATTAACAAGACAGGAAACAATATGTGTTGGAGAGGATGTGGAGAAAGGGGAACACTCTTCCACTGTTGGTGGAAATGCAAGTTGATGCAGCCTCTTTGGAGAACAGTGTGGAGATTCCTCAAGAAATTAAAAATAGAACTTCCCTATGACCCTGCCATTGCACTCCTGGGTATTTACCCCAAAGATACAGATGTAATGAAAAGAAGGGTCATCTGTACCCCAATGTTTATAGCGGCAATGGCCACTGTCCCCAAACTGTGGAAAGAACCAAGATGCCCTTCAACGGACGAATGGATAAGGAAGATGTGGTCCATATACACTATGGAGTATTATGCCTCCTTAAGAAAGGATGAATACCCAACTTTTGTAGCAACATGGATGGGACTGGAAGTGATTATGCTGAGTGAAATAATTCAAACCAAGAGAGTCAATTATCATATGATTTTACTTATTTGTGGAGTATATCAAATATCATGGAGGACAAGGGGTGTTAGAGAGGAGAAGGGAGTTGGGGTACATTGGAAGGGGAGGTGAATCATGAGAGACTATGGACTCTAAAAAACAATCTGAGGGATTTGAAGTGGCGGGGGGCCGGGAGATTGGGGTACCAGGTGGTGGGTATTATAGAGGGAACTGATTGCATGGAACACTGGGTGTGGTGAAAAAATTATGAATACTGTTTTTCTGAAAATAATTTAATTAATAAAAAAAGAATTATTTAGTATTCCTCTGTGTCTTTAACTAAAGTTTTTAGCTTAAAATCTAATTTTCCTAAAATGAGAACCAGTACCCCAACCTACTTTAGAGGCCCATTGTCATGAGAGATGCTTCTACATCCCTTTACTGTCACTCTGGATGTATCTTTAAGTTCCAAATGTGTCTCTTCTAAACAGCATATGGATGGGTCCTGTCGTTTTATCCATGTGAAACCCTTTCACATTTTTGGGAACATTTAGGCCATTCACTTTGAGAGTGATTATTGAAATATAACTTTTTATTGACATCATTTTCCTGACAAGATCTTGTTTCTATAGATTTCCTCTGTAAATTTCTGTTCTAATGTCACTTTTGGGTCCTTTATTCTTTTACCAACCCCCCCCTTAATATTTCTTGTATTGTCATCTTGGTGGTCACATAGTCTTTTAAACGGTTGCCAGTCTTGGAAGCTACACATCTCTCCATTGATTTTGAATATCAGCCTTGCTGGATAAAGTATTCTTAGCTGCATGTTCTTCTCATTTAGTGTCCTGAATATGTCTTGTCAGCCCTTTCTGGCTTGTTAGTTTTCTGTGGATAGGTCTGCTGTTACTCTGATAGTCCTTCCTCTCTATGTAAGGAATCTCTTCCCTCTAGCTGCCCTTAGGACCTCTTGTCTAAAATTGTGGTTCATGAATTTCACAATTAAGTGTCTGGAGATCTTTCGAGATTTGTTCATCTTCGGAGGGTGCCCTTTCTGCCTCTAGGACATGAATATTTGTTCCATTTCCCAGACTAGGGAAATTTTCATCTGCAATTTGTTCAACTATATCTTCTAGTCTTCTCTCTTTATCCAATCCCTCAGGGATCCCAATAATTCTGACATTGAAACATTACATGGTTTCATTTACTTTCCTAATTCTGTTTTCATGGCTTCTAAGCTGTTTGTTCCAGTCCTTTTCTTGATCCTTCTTTTCTATCATTTTATTTTCTACATCACTAATTCAATCTTCTGCCTTGTTTACCTTAGCTGTTACAATATTTAGATTGGATTGGATGTCACTGATAACATTTTTAGTACTGCTAGATCAGCCCTTATTTCCACCCTTAGGGTTTCTATGTTGTCATAATGCTCTTCTCCAACCTAGCCATTGCCTGGATAAATATTACCCTGAATTCCCATTCTGACATATTGTTTATGTCCATATCCAATAGTTCTGTGACAGAGGGCACAGTCTCTATTTTTTTTTTCCTCTGTTGGGTGTTCTTCCTCCTACTCATTTTGGTGAGAGGTGGTTGAGGGGATGTGTAGATGAAAATATCACTCACTATTCAGGCAAGTTGAACCCTGGTATGTTTCAGAGCATTCGGATGTCAGCACCACAAAGAAAGAAAAAAAGAAATGAGTGAGAGAAAAAGAGGAAAAAAATAGAAAACTTAGCCAAAATGAGCCCCAAAGTAAGATTTATAGGTGCATAAATAAAAATGAAAAAAAAAACAGAATGACCAACAAAAATAGAAGACAAGAAAAAAAGAAAACTCAGCCAAAATGAACCCAAGAATAAGATGTATGTAGTAAAAAAGAAAAACAAATACACAGAACACTAACAGAAGAATAGGACAGGAAGATGGTTATAAACCCTCAGTGTGGGCAAGGAAGATTATTTCTGTTCTTCCTGGGTGAATCTTCTTATGTTTGTTAAAGGACTCAACTTTCCAGAGACACAAGAAAAATAAAACTCTTTTATATACAGGGACAGTATTGAATAGGGAAAAAGGATTACCTTGAAGCTTATATGTATATGTATGTATAAAAAAAAAAGAAAAAACAAACAAACGCAGTTATATGAATAAAAAAATTTGAAGTTAAAAAGTTATTATGGAATATCTTGTATTAAACCTCTAGTTGTAATAGTAAATAGGTTAAAAAAAATAAAAGAACAAGAATTGTGAGAACAAATTAAAAAAAAATGAAAAGAGAAAAGTTGTAACTCTGAAATATACAGGTTTGGGGGCAATACTGGGAGCTTAATATATATTGTTTTCTCCTGATGTTGGGGTTTTACCATTTTATGGAGACCCTATGGTGGTTGTCCTCTTGTTCTTTTAGCTTGTCTTTTGGGGGAGGGGCCTGTACTATTGTTTTTCAGTCAGTACTGCTTGGGCTGAGTTGCCCTGCCCCCAATCAAGGAGCTGGGGTCTGTGGAAACCGGTTTTTCAGGCTTTTGTTTTCTGGAAGTTTTTGTTCTTTGGTGGCTTTTTGTGGTTTTTCAGAGGGTCAGGGCAAAGAATGTCTGATCCCACACCACCAACTCAGAAAGAAGTTTCAGTCTGTTCTCCCCTGGGTGGTCCAGAACACACAATGCCTACTTTGCAAACTCTGCTTAACACTGCGGCCTCCCACAGGTGTTGTGTACCCCCAGCCACAGACTCAGTGGTTGCCGAAGTCCCCCACTTGTCTCTGCACCCCTGTGCCACTAAAATCACTGGCAATATTTTTTCAGGAGAGCCCAAACCCAGGTGACTGCTGTTGTCAAGAATAGTGTCTGGGGGTCCACACCTACACCTGGTTTAGTCACCCTGATGGAAAGGCAGTTCCCAGAAACCGTGAGCCAGAATTTCCCAAACAGTTTTCCTTGGATTCTTTCAGGCGTGGGCTGGGTCCATTCAGACCCAAGAGTTGTGCAGGTTGTGGAAGGTTACAGGGCCTGAAAGGATCATGATTGGTGTTCATGAGGGGTCCTCTCAGGAGTGGGCAGGAGTGTGCCCAGCCTGAGTGGTGCAGCAGAAAACTGTGGGCTCAGGGATCACAGACTAGACCCCCCCCACTGGACTCTCTCTGGCATGGGTGGTCACCAGTGGTGACCATCCTGGGTCCCTGACTTAGGCCCATGCCCATGACTGCCCATTCCATCAGTAGCCCCTAAAGATCTTTTGCTCTCATGTAGTGCTTTTAACCAGTCTCCAAGTTGATGCTGGTCCCTAACCACAGGGTACTTTCATATTAGGGTATTACTTTCAACTGAGTTGCTTCTGGTGGCTTCCTCCCTCTTCTGTTTATCCTCTGATATCAGTCCAAGTTTTCCCTTGCTGCTATAACTCTCCACTGATGTCTTCTGTCCCCGTAGAGATCCAGAAGTGTATAATCTTACATTTCAGGCTGATTTCAGGAGTGTTTAGGGTGTTCTGGTAGATATTTAGCTCACTTTAGGGGACCAATTAAAATAGGGTCTCCTTGGGGTGCCTGGGTGGCTCAGTGGGTTAAAGCCTCTGCCTTCAGCTCGGGTCATGGTCCCAGGGTCCTGGGATTGAGCCCCGCATCGGGCCCTCTGCTCAGCAGGGTGACTGTTTCCCTTCCTCTCTCTCTGCCTGCATCTCTGCCTGCTTGTGATCTCTGTCTGTCAAATAAATAAATAAAATCTTTTAAAAAAATAGGGTCTCCTTCTTCTCTGCCATCTTACCCCTCCCTCTGTGTATGTATGTATATATGTATGTGTGGATGTGTCTGTGCATATAGATATAGATATAGATATAGATATAGATATAGATATGGTGTATTATTTGCTTCAGTGATACAGGTCTGTGAATCAGCAGTCTTACACAATTCACAGCACTCACCATAACACATACCCTCCCCAATGCCCATAACCCAGACACCATATCCCTATTCCCCATCCCCCAGCAACCTTAAGTTTGTTTCTCGAGATTAAAAGTCTCTTATGAGGGAGGGAGAGAAGATGGCAGAGAAGTAGGAGATGCTGTTTCAACTGGTCCCCTAAAGTGAGATGGTTATCTACCAGATCACTCTGAACACACTTGAAAGCAACATGAGATGTAGGATTATTGCCAGTGGACAGGAAAAGCAGAGTGAGAATGTCATGTATCAGAAGATAAACAAAAGGGGGAGGGAGCCACCTGAGGGGACCCATTGAAAAGTCATACCCTAATACAAGAGTGCTCTGTGATTGGGAACCAGCATTAAGTTGGAGTATGGTTAAAAGCACTCAAAAAGAGCAAAATATCTTAAGGGGAAATTGGTGGAGTTGGGCATTTAGGGGTATGGGCTTAAGCCCACAAATTCAGGATGGCCACTGCCAGTGCCCTGCAGAGAGAGAGTGGCGACGCATCCAAGCCTTTGTCCATGAACTTCTGGAACTTATGAGAGTGTTTGGGTGGCAGCACACCTAAGAGAGGCTGTTGTGGATGCTAGCCAGTGCTCTCTAGAGCCACAGCCTTTTGCACTCTGCATGAGCTCTGTGCAACCGGGGTCTGAGCTGTGTTCCACACCCTCCCCTGAGAGAGGTCCCTGTAGGCACTAGCTGGTGCTCTCTAGGACTGGTGAGAGTCTGAACATTCCCAGCCCCTGCCTACAGGAAAATCTCAGAGGGCAATCTCTGGTTGGGATCTCACCCTGGTGGTTAGGACCTGCCCAAAGAGCCAGGACAAAGGCAGCCACTGGAAGCCAGATCTCTGGACTAATACTTTAACTTTTTTTTGATACAAAAATCTGTGGGTTTTTACTTTTCTATTTTTTTAAATACTCATATATTCAAGGTAATCCTCTTTCCCCTATCAATACTACCCCTTATATAAACCAGTTTTAATCCCTCTTTATCTTGGGAAAGTTGAATCCTTTAACAAAGATATCAAGATACACCCAGGAAGAATCAAAATCAACTTCCTCACCCACACTGAGAGTTTATAACCACTCTCCTTTTTTCTTCTATCAGTGTGTCTATGTATTTGCTTTTGTTCTGATAGTTTATAAATCTTATACTTGGGGTTTATTTTGACTAGGTCCTTTTTTTTTTCTTGTCATTTAATTTTGTTGGTCTTTTTGTTTGTCTGTTTTTGTTTGTATACTTTATAAATCTTACTATCAGGGCCCTTTTGGGCTGTGTCTTCTCTCTCTCCCCTTTTTCCCTCCTGTCTCTCCCCTTCTCTCTCTCTCTCTTTTTTAAACTTTTTCTCTCTTTTTTGTGGGGACTCCCAATTGCTCAGAAGTGTTCCAGAATGCACCTTCCCTGGATCACAGTTGATACATTCAGCGACACATCCCTTCTGCCATCTCTCACCAAAATGACCAGGAGGAGGAATGTCAACAGAGGAAAAATTCAGATACTGTGTCCTCTCCATCAGAGCTATTGTAAATGGGCATAAACAGTATGTGAGAAAGGGAATTTTGGGTAAAAATCATTCAGGAAATGGCTAGGTTGGGGAAAACTATTAATGACAACATGGAATTGATTAGGGCAGAAGTGAAAGCCACTAGGATAATGTTAACAATGCTCTCTGTGAGTTCCAATATAATCTAAATTCTCTAAAAGGTAGAGTCAGAAGATAGAATTAGTGATCTGGAGGACAAACTGATAGAGAAAAGGGATCAGGAGGAGGCCTGGAACAAACAGCTTAGAAGCCAAGAAAACAGAATTAGGGAAATAAATGAAATAGTGAAAAGTTCCAGTGTCAGAATTATTGAGAACCCTGAGGAGGAGGAGAAAGAAAGAACACTAGAAGAGGTAGTTGAACAAATTCTCCATGAAAAATTTCCCAGTCTGGGAAATGGAACCAGAGTTCGTGTCCTAGAGGCAAAAAGGTCTGGCCCAATATCATAGAATCTAGAAAAACCTAGAAAAACCTGATTGTGAAAATGATGAATCATAACTGTAGACAGGAGCTCTTGAAAGCAGCTAGGGGGAAAAGATTCCTTATGTACAGAGGAAGGTCCATCAGAATAACATCAGACCTGTCCACAGAAACCTGCTAAGCGAGAAAAGGCTCACAAGATGTATTCAAGTACTAAATGAGAAGAACATGCAGCCAAGAATATTTTATACAGCAAGACTGACATTCAAAATGGATGGAGAGATAAAAAAAAAAAAACTTCCAAGACTGGCAGGGTTTAAGAGTCTGTAACCACCAAGCCGGCACTACAAGAGATTTTAAGGGAGGTTCTAGAAAAGAAGAGAGAACCCAAGAGTGTCACTGAACAGAAATTTATGGAGACAATCTATAGAAACAAAGACTTGACAGGAAAAACGATGTCAATAAAGTGTATCTCTCAATAATCACTCTCAGTGTGAGTGGCCTAACCCTCCCATAACATGTCATAGGGCTGCAGACTGGGCAAAACGATAGGAGCTGTCCATATGTTGTCTACAAGACACCCATTTTGAACCTAAGGATATATCCAGACTGAAAGTGAAAGAATGGAGAACCATCTTTCATGACAATGGGCGTCCAAAGAAGATTGGGATAGATATTCTCATATCAGATAAATTAGATTTTAAACTAAAGACTATAGACAGAGATACAGAAGAACACTATATCCTTCTTAAAGTGTCTGTGTATCAAAAAGAACTAACAATTGTAAATATTTATGCCCCCAACATGGTAGCAGCAAATTACATAAGAAAACTATTAATCAAAATAGAGTCATATTGATATGAATACATTAGTTGTAGGGAATCTTAACATGCCACTCTCAGTAATAGACAGATCATCCAAGCAGAAAATCAATAAAGAAACAAGAGCATTGAATGACACATTGGACCAGAAGGACCTCATAGATATATACAGAACATTCCACCCTAAAACAACAGAATGCTCATTCTTCTCAAGTGTATATGGAACTTTCCCCAGAATAGACCGCATACAGAGTCATGAATCAGGACTCAACTGATACCATATAACTGAGATTATTCCCTGCATAGTCTCAGATCACAATGTTTTAAAACTGGAGCTCAACCACAAGAGAAGTTTAGAGGGAATTCAAACACCTGGAAATTAAAGAACATCTTTCTTATGAATGCTTGAATCAACCAGGAAATCAAAGAGGATCTTAAACACTTCATGGAAACCAATTAAAATGAAGTCACTTCAGTCCAAAACTTATAGGATACAGCAGTCCGAAGGGGGAAGTACATAACCATCAAAGTGTCCCTCAAAAAAAATAAAAAATCCAGAATGCACCAGCTCGCTTTACACCTTAAAGGACTGGAAAATCAACAACAAATTAAACCAACCCCATGCACAAGAAAGGAAATAATCAAGATTAGAGCAGAGATCAAGAAGATAGAAACTAGAAATACAGTAGAATGCATAAACAAAACTAGAAGCTGTTATTTTTAAAAGAATCAGTAAGATCAATAAATCATTGTTCAAACTAATACAAAAGAAAAGAGAAAAGACCCAAATTAATAAAATTATGAATGAAATGGGATAAATCACGACTAACACCTAGGAAAGAGAAACAATCATCTGAAATTATTATCAATAGCTATATGCCAATAAGTTAAGCAACCTAGAAAAAAATGGATGTGTTCCTGGAAACCTAAAAACTTCCATAAATGAATCAGAAAGAAATCCACAACCTGAATAGACCAATATCTAGTAAAGAGATTGAATCAGTGATCAAAAACCTCCCAAAAAACAAGAGGACCTAGGACCTGACTGATTACTTGAAGAATTCTACCAAACTTTCAAAGAAGAAATAATACCTATTCTCCTGAAGTTGTTTCAAAAAATTGAAGCAGAAGGAAAACTTCCAGACTCTTTCTATGAACCCAGCATTACCCTGATCCCCAAACCAAGCAAAGACCCCACCAAAAAGGAGAATTTCAGACCAATAATCCTGATGAATATGGATGCTAAGATTCTCAACAAGATCCTAGCTAAGGATCCAACAGTACATTAAAATGATTATCCACCATGGGGCGCCTGGTTGTCTCAGTGGTTTAAGCCTCTGCCTTCAGCTCAGGTCATGATCTCAGGGTCCTGGGATCTAGCCCCACATCGGGCTCTCTGCTCAGTGGGGAGCCTGCTTCCCCCTCTCTCTCTGCCTGCCTCTCTGCCTACTTGTGATCTCTCTCTGTCTAACAAATAAATAAATAAAAATCTTAAAAAAAAAAGATTATCCACCATGACCAAGTGGGATGTATCCCTGGATTGCAAGGGTGGCTCAACATTCGCAAATCAATCATGTAATAGAACAAGTCAATAAGAGGATAAGGAAGAACCACATGGTCCTCTCAACTGATGCAGACAAATCTTTTGACAAGATTCAGCATTATTTCCTGGTTAAAATAATTCAAAGTACAGAGCTGTAGGGAACATTCCTCAACTTGATAAAATCTATCTATGAAACCCCCCAGTGAATATTATCCTCAATGAGAAAAAGCTGATAGCCATCCCTTTGAGATCAGGAAGAAGACAAGGATGGCCACTCTCACCACTCTTGTTCAACATAGTGTTAAATGTCCTGGCAACAGCAATCAGACAACAAAGAGAAACAAAAGGTATTCAAATTGGCAATGAAGAATTAAACTACCTCTCTTTGCAAATGAGATGATACTTTTTATGGAAAACCCAAAAGACTCCACCCCCACACTACTAGAACTCATACATCAATTCAGAAATGTGACAGGATACAAAATCAATGTACAGAAATTAGTTCTTTTCTTACACAGTAACAATGAAAAGGGAAATTAGAGAATCAGTTCCATTTACTATAGCACCAAGAACTGTAAGATACCTGGGAATAAACCTAACCACAGAAGTAAAAGATATGTTTTCAGGTAACTACAGAACACTCATGAAAGAAATGGAAGAAGACACAAATAGATGGAAAACTATTCTATGCACATGGATCAGAAGAATAAACCTTTTTAAAATGTCTATAATGCCTAAAACAATCTATACTTTCAATGCCATTCCAATCTAAATTCCACTGGTATGTTTCAAAGAGCTGGAGCAAACAATCCTAGAATTTGTATGAAATAGGAAGAGACTGCAAATTGCTAAGGAAATGTTAAAAACGAAAAACAAAAATATGGGCATCATGTTTTCTGATTCTAGGCTTTACTACAAAGGTGTGATTAGCGGACAGCATGGTACTGGGAAAAAAACAGACACATGGACCAGTGACAGAGTAGAGAGCCCAGAAATGGACCCTCAACTCAATGGCCAAATAATCTTCAACAAAGCAAGAGAAAATATACAGTGGAAAAAAGACAGTCTCTTCAATAAATGGTGCTGGGAAAATTGGATGGCTATGTGTAGAAGAATGAAACTCAACCATTCTCTTACACCATACATAAACACACACACACACACACACACAAATGTGAAATGGATAACAGACCTCAATATGAGGCAGGAATACATCATAATCCCAGAGGAGAACATCAGCAGTAACCTCTTCAAATTGGCTATAGCAACTTCTTTCAAGGTGTGTCTCCAAGGCAAAAGAAACAAAAGAGAAAATGAACTTTTGGGACTTCACCAAGATCAAAACCTTCTTCACACAAAGGAAACAGTCAGCAAAACAAAGAGGCAACCCACGGAAAGGGAGAAGATATTAGCAAATGACAGTACAGACAAAGGGCTTATATCCAAGATCTATAAGGAACTATTCAAACTCAAGACACACAAAACAGGTAATCATATCAAAAAAATGGGCAGAACACATGAACATACACTTCTCCAAGGAAGGCATACAAATGGAAACAGACACATGAGAAAAAGTTCATCATCACGAAGCATCAGGGAGATTCAAATCAAAACCATATTGAGATACCACATTACAGCAGTTAGATTGCCAAAATTTTTTTTCTTATTTTTTAAATTTCTTTTCAGTGTAACAGAAATCATTGTTTATGTACCACACCCAGTGTTCCATGCAATACATGCCCTCCATTATACCCACCAGAAGGCTCACTCAACCTCCCACCCCCGCCCCTTCCAAACCCTCAGATTATTTTCTTTTTTTGGAGTCCATTGTCTCTCAAGATTCATCTCCCCTTCCAATTTCCCCCAACTCCTCTCTCCTCTCCATCTCCCCATGTCCTCCTTGTTATTTCTTATGCTCCACAAATAAGTGAAACCGTATGATAACTGACTTATTTAACTCAGCAGAATCTCTTCCACTCCCGTCCATGTTGATATAAAAGTTGGGTATTCATCCTTCATGATGGAGGCATAAATCTCCATAGTGTATATGGACCACATCTTCCTTCTCCATTCATCCGTTGAAAAGCATCTTGGTTCTTTCCACAGTTAGGCGACCATGGCCATTGTTGTTATGAACATTGGGGTACAGATGGCCCTTCTTTTCACAACATCTATATCTTTGGGGTAAGTACCCAGTAGTGCAATTGCAGGGTCATAAGGAAGCTCTATCTTTAATTTATTAAGGAATCTCCACACGTTTTCCAAAGTCGCTGCACCAACTTGCATTCCCACTAATAGTGTAAGAGGGTTCCCCTTTCCCCACATCCTCTCCAACACACATTATGTTGTTAATTTTGTTAATTATTAATTTTGGCTATTCTAACTGGTGTATGGTGGTATCTCAATGTCTTTTTGTTTTTGTTTTTGTTTTTTCCCCAGGAAATTTTTTTTATTTAATTTTTTATTTTTTATAAACATATATTTTTATCCCCAGGGGTACAGGTCTGTGAATCACCAGGTTTACACACTTCACAGCACTCACCAAAGCACATACCCTCCCCAATGTCCATAAATCCCACCCCCTTCTCCCAAACCCCCTCCCCCCAGCAACCCTCAGTTTGTTTTGTGAGATTAAGAGTCACTTATGGTTTGTCTCCCTCCCAATCCCATCTTGTTTCATTTATTCTTTTCCTACCCACTTAAGCCCCCATGTTGCATCACCACTTCCTCATATCAGGGAGATCATATGATAGTTGTCTTTCTCTGCTTGACTTATTTCGCTAAGCATGATACACTCTAGTTCCATCCATGTTGTCGCAAATGGCAAGATTTCTCTACACCAACAGCAAGACAGAAGAAAGAGAAATTAAGGAGTCAATCCCATTTACAATTTCACCCAAAACCGTAAGATACCTAGGAATAAACCTAACCAAAGAGGCACAGAATCTATACCCAGAAAACTATAAAGTACTCATGAAAGAAATTGAGGAAGACACAAAGAAATGGAAAAATGTTCCATGCTCCTGGATTGGAAGAATAAATATTGTGAAAATGTCTATGCTACCTAAAGCAATCTACACATTTAATGCAATTCCTATCAAAGTACAATCCATCTTTTTCAAAGAAATGGAACAAATAATTCTAAAATTTATATGGAACCAGAAAAGACCTCGAATAGCCAAAGGGATATTGAAAAAGAAAGCCAACGTTGGTGGCATCACAATTCCGGACTTCAAGCTCTATTACAAAGCTGTCATCATCAATGTGGTTTTGATATGAATGTAGCTGATGGCTAATGATGATGAAGATTTTTTCATGTGTCTGTTAGCCATTTGTATGTCTTTATTGGAGAAGTATCTGTTTATGTCGTCTGCGCATTTCTTCACATGATTATCTGTTTTCTGTGTGTTGAGTTTGAGTTCTTTATAGATATTGTATATAAGCCTTTTGTCTGTACTGTCATTTGCGAATATCTTCTCCCATTCCGTGGATTGCCTCTTTGTTTCATTGACTTTTTCCTTTTTTGTGCAGATGATTTGATCTTGATGATGTCCCAAAAGTGCATTTTCTATCTCTCTCTCTCTCTCTCTTTTTTTTTTTTCCTGTGTCTTTGGAGACATGTCTTGAAAGAAGTTGCTGTGGCAGATGTCAAAGAGGTTACTGCTGATGTTGTTCTCCTCTAGTATTCTGATGGATTCCTGCCTCACATTGAGGCCTTTTATCCATTTCGTGTTTATCTTTGTGTATGGTGTAAGAGAATGGTCGAGTTTCATTCACCTACGTATAACTGTAGTTTTAACAGCATCATTTACTGAAGAACTGTCTTTTGTCCACTGCATATTTTTTCCTGTTTTGTCAAAGATTATTTGACCATAGAGTTGAGGGTCCATATCTGGGCTCTCTATTCTCTTCCATAGGTCTATGTGTCTGTTTTTATGCAGAATGGACAAAATTAACAAGACAGTAAACAACATGAGTTGGAGAAAATGTAGAGAAAGGGGAACCCTCTTACACTGTTGGTGGGAATGGAAGTTGGTACAGCGACTTTGGAAAACAGTGTGGAGATTCCTTAAGAAATTAAAAACAGAGCTTCCCTATGACCCTGCAATTGCACTACTGGTATTTATCAAAAAGATACAGATGTAGTGTAAAGAAGGGCCATCTGTACCCCAATGTTTATAGCAGCAATGGCCACGGTCGCTAAACTGTGGAAAGACCAAGATGCCCTTCAGCGGACGAATGGATAAGGAAGATGTGGTCCATATACACTATGGAATATTGTGCATCCATCAGAAAGGATGAATACCCAACCTTTGTATCAGCATGGATGGGATTGGAAGAGATTATGCTGAGTGAAATAAGTCAAGTAGAGATAGTCAATTATCATTTGGTTTTGCTTATTTGTGGACATAAGAAATAACAGAGGACATGGGAGGAAGGATAGAAGGGTGTTAGGGCTAATTGAAGGTGGATATGCACCATGAGACTGTGGACTCTGAGGAACTGACTGTTTTGTTGGGGGGGTGTCGGATAGTTGGGTGAGCCTGGTGATGGGTATTCTGGAGGGCATGAATTGCATGGAGCACTGGGTGTGGTACATAAACAAGGAATTCTGGAACACTGAAAGGAAATTTAAAAAATATAAATGAAAATTTTAAAAATGAAAAATTATAATTTTATGATACTAAATTATTAATTTTACCTTCCTCAATGAAATATTTTCTACATTTCTTCATTTATATCAATGAACTATAAAAACAACTTAGGATCCCTCAAATGATTAAACATATTATTCCTTAAATATTTAAGTTTTCATTGATTCTACAGAGGCTCTCGCATTTCAAGTAAGTTTATAAGCGAAAATTCTGCTAGCAAAATAGTGTCATTGTTACTGTTCCTTATTTTGTATTCTCTGTGATGACAGTTGAGGACAATAACAGTGCAATTGTATTTTTGTGCTGACACAGAATGCCCGTATTTTTTCTGAAAATCACACTGGGATTAATCATTTCAAAAGCCCACTATAGCTTGGTCAGTATAATATTACAAGTGTTGAATAATTTGATTGGAATAAATGTGTAGATTATGTAACTTAGAAAAGCCATTGATACCTACACAATTCACTCAAAAATGATTCTTGAGAATTTTAACCAAGAATTGTTTTTGAAAAATTTTTTTGAAAATTTTTAGGCAAAAATTGTTTTTGGAAACTATTTTAAAAAAATTTAGGCAAGAACTGTTTTGAAAATTGTAGACAAGAATTATTTTAGTATTTTTAGGACTTACATTTCAATAGGATTTTTAAAATAACAAATATTTACTAGATACTAGTTATTGATGAGAGAAAATTGGTAGTTGTAATTTAGTTACAGATCATTGACTATTTTTTTCTTTATTTTTTACTTCTTTTTTAAATTAATTTATTTATTTTCAGCATAACAGTATTCATTATTTTTTCACCACACCCAGTGTTCCATGCAATCCATGCCCTCTATAGCACCCACCACCTGGAACCCCAACCCCCCACCCTCCCGCCACTTCAAACCCCTCAGGTTGTTTTTCAGAGTCCATAGTCCCTCATGATTCACCTCCCCTTCCAATTTCCCCCAACTCCCTTCTCCTCTCTAACTCCCCATGTCCTCCATGCTATTTGTTATGCTCCACAAATAAGTGAAACCATATGATAATTCACTCTCTCTGCTTGACTTATTTCACTCAGCATAATCTCTTTCAGTCCCGTCCATGTTGCTACAAAAGTTGGGTATTCGTCCTTTCTGATGGAGGCATAATACTCCATGGTGTATATGGACCACATCTTCCTTATCCATTCATCTGTTGAAGTGCATCTTGGTTCTTTCCACAGTTTGGCAACCCTGGTCATTGCTGCTATGAAAAAGATGGGAGAGTGGTTATAAATTCTCAGTGTGTGCGAGGAAGGTTGTTTTGATTCTTCCTGGATGTATCTTGATATCTTTGGTAAAGGACTCAACTTTTCTAAGATAAAGCGGGATTAAAAATTGGTTTACCTATAGGGGAAATATTGATTGGGAAAAGGGGATTACTTTGAAGTTTAACTCTATATGAATATTAGAATATAAAAATAAAAAGGAATAAACTAGACTAAACTAAACTAAATTAAAAAAAAGGAATTCAAAAATAAAAATGCAAAAGAAAAACATAGGTGTATGTATCAAAAAGTTCAGGTTAGAAGATTATTATAGAATTTGATGTACTGGACAGCTCGCTGTGATGGTAAATAGGTTAAAAAAATTACCTACATAAAAATAAAAAGAACCAGAATAGTGAGAATGAATGAAAAATAAGTTTTCCTATGAAGTAGTGGTTGTTCTCTTATAGTCCTTTTTTTATTATTATTTGTTTCTTGGTTTGTTTTCTGGGGGAGGGGACTGCCACGTGGGTTTTCAGTCAATGATGTTCCCTGAGTTAAGTCCTCCTGCCCCCCTCAAGTGAGTGGGCTCTGAGGAAACTTTTTTTTTTTAGGCTTTTGTTCTCTGGCGGTTTTTATGTTTGTTCACTTTTTTTTCCTCTCATTTTGACCACTTTTGATGGTTTTTGTAGTTTTAGAGAAAAAAAAAACACACCCTGATCTCCCTCTCCCTGATCTCCCTCTCAGAGAGAAGCCTCAGTCTGGCTGCAGAGCCTAAATAAGTTCCCCCTCAGCCTCTGGCAGAGCAGGTTCCATGTCGCGGTCCCTGGGGACACAGGATCTTTTGCTTGTACCCAAAGCCAAGGCAGTGGCGGCTGTCTGGGCAGCTCCAGATCGCCAGAGAGGTTCCAAGAAGCAGTCACACACTGAAATTTTCTCGCTGGCCCACGCTGGGAGTGCCTGGTCTTTCTGGGTCTAAGAGCGCCCGGCTTGCGTGCACCAATTTCAGGGGAGGCTGTGGGTCGCGCGTGGGTCTCAGGCTCTGACAGCGGGGCGCACATCCAAAAGCACCAGGCTGGGCCATCGCACACCTCTCTGGGGGGAGAGTTTTGGTGCAGGCCTCTTAGGCTCTGAAACAATGGCGCGAATCAAAGGGCACTGGCTGGGCCTTTGTACCTCTCTCAGGGGACTATCTCAGGCTCTACAGCAGGGCTCGTGCGTTCTGCCATCTGGCATGGCTCCCATCCCCTCACAGGAAATGGACCCCACGCGTTCTCAGGCGAGCTGGCGGCTTAGGGACCAAGACCTGGTTTCTCTGCTGCACTATCCCTGCCTCAGCGCCAGGGGAGGCTGTCCCCTGTCTCTAGCCACCCCGATTCCCACAATCCTCCCCCCCCCCCGCAATCCTTTGCTCTTTTGGAGTGCTTTCAACCAGTCTCCAAGTTAATGCCGGTCCCCAGACACAGGGCACTCTCGCTCGTATTGGGGCACTACTTTCCAACTGGTCACCTCTGGTGGCTCCCTCCCCCTTTTGTTTATCTTCTGATATCAGTCTGCCATTCCCACTCCGCTTTACCTGCCCACTGGTTCTTCTGCCCCTGTAGAGATCAGACATGTATAATTCTGATCTCAGGCTGATATCATGGGTGATCGGAGTTCTTTGGTAGGTAATCAGCTCACATTGGGGTACAGGTTGAAAAGGCGCCTCCTCCTATTTCCCCACCATCTTGTCCCCCCACTGACTAACTTAATGGTATTTTATAATGAATCATGTCAAGAAAATTTTATTCAATTGTTATTTCATTTTACAAGGATGTTAGAAATATAATGGCATATGAGGTATGTCATGATAGTTGATATTTTGTAATAAAGATACTTTCTGAAAGAGATTAAAAAATAATAAAGGTCTCTTATTTTTGTCTCCCTCCCCAGTCACATATTGTTTCATTTTTCCCTCCCTTCCCTTATGACCCCTGCTCTGTCTCTCAAATTCCTCATATCAAAGCAATCATATGATAATTGTCTTTCTCTGATTGTGTTATTTCATTTAGCATAACACCGTCTAGTTTCATTCACATTGTTGCAAATGGCAAGATTTCATTTTTGATGGTTGCATAGTATTCCATTGTATGTATGTATGTATGTATGTATATATATGCACGACATCTTCTTTATCCATTCATCTGTTGGTGGACATCTGGATTCTTTCCATGGTTTGGCTATTGTGGACATTGCTGCTCTAAACATTTGGGTACAAGTGCCCCTTCAGTTCACAATATTTGTATCTTTAGAGTAAATACCCAGTAGTGTAATTGCTGGATGATAGGGTAGCTCAGCTTTCAACTTTTTGAGGAACCTCCATACTGTTTTCCAGAGTGACTGCACCAGCTTGCATTCCCACCAACAGTGCAGGAGGGTTCCCCTTTCTCCACATCCTCACCAACTTCTGTCATTTCCTGACTTGTTAGTTTTAGCCATTCTGACTGGTGTGAGGTGGTATCTCAATGTTTTGTTTTGTTTTTGTTTTTGTTTTGTATATCCCTGATGCCAAGTGATATTGAGCACTCTTTCATGTGTCTGTTGGTCATTTGGATGTCTTCTTTGAGGAAATGTCTGTTCATGTCTTATGCCCATTTCTTGATTGGATTATTTGTTCTTTGTATGTTGAGTTCAATAAGTTCTTCATAGATTTTGGATAGTAGCCCTTTATCTGATATGTTATTTGCAAATATCTTCTCCCATTCTGTCAGTTGTCTTTTGGTTCTGTTGAGTGTTTTCTTTGCTGTGCAAAAGATTTTATCATGATGAAATACCAGGAGTTCTTTCTTGCCCTTGCTTCCCTTTCCTTTGGTGAAGTGTCTAGGAAGAAGTTTCTATAGCTGAGGTTGAAGAGGTTGCAGTCTATGTTCTCCTCAAGGGTTTTATTGGATTCCTATCTCATATGGATGTATTTTACCCATTTTGCATCTATTTTTGTGTGTGGTGTAAGGAAATGGTCTTCATTCTTCTGCATGTAGCTGTCCAATTTTCCTAACACAATTTGTTGAAGAGACTGTCATTTTTCTATTGGAAATTCTTTCCTGCTTTGTCAAAGATTAGTTGACCATAGAGTTGAGGGTCCATTTCTGGGCTCTCTATTCTGTTCCTTTGATCTATATGTCTGCTTTTGTGCCAGTACCATATTATATTGATGATTAAAGGGATTATTCACCACCACCAAGTAGGATTTATTCCCTGGCTGCAAGATTGGTTCAACATCCATAAATCAATCAATGTGATACAATACATTAATAAAATAAAGAACAAGAACCATACAATACTCTCAATAGATGCTGAAAAAGCATTTGAGACAGTACAGCATCATCTCTTGTTCGAAACTCTTCACAGTGTAGGGATAGAGGTTACCTCAATATCATCAAAGCCATCTATGGAAAACCCATATCAAAAATCATTCTCAATGGGAAAAAACTGAGAACTAAGATCATGAACTTGGCAGGGCTGTTCGCTATCACCACGGTTATTCAACATAATACTAAAAGTCATAGTCTCACAATTGGACAACAAAAAGAAATAAATGGCATCAGAATCATCAAAAATGAATAACAGTTTTTCAAACATGTGACATCATATATGACTGAAATATAAAATTATTAACTTTATTATGTAAAAATCTGGATTTAAGAATTTTTTTAAGATTCTATTTACTTATTTAAGAGAGAGTACACAAGCAAGGGGAGGGAGAGAGAGAGAGGGAGAAGCAGACGTTATTGTTGCATAGGGAGCCTGATATAAGTTTTGATCCCAGGTCCCTGGTATCATGACCTGATCTGAAGGCAGACACTTAGCCAACTGAGCCACCCAGGCACTCCTGGATATAAACAGTTTGAGGATAACATGGGATTGTTCAAAATCTTCCGAAACCCACATATACTGCAATTGCAACATAAACCACAGCAATTTTGAGGAAAAAATTAACTAATTCTAGGATTAATATGGAAAATAAAGTAAAACTATAATAAAACTTCAGAAAGAATAATGATAAAGGAAGAAATCATCAGTGACTTAAAAGTCTTTAGCCATAGGAATAAAAATCAACACTTTAATTAAAAAAAAATAAAAAGGGCTCCTGGATGTCTCAATTACATGTCTGTTCTTGGCTCAGGTCATGATCCCTGGGTCCTGGGATCAAGTTCCATATTAGATTTCCTGCCTAACAATGAGTCTGCTTCTCCCTCTACCCTTCTTCTCTTCTTGTTACCTCTTTCTCGCATACACTCTATCTCTGTCTCTCTGTCTTAAAGAAATAAATAACAAATGCATAAATAATTAATCAAATAAAGGAAAATTTTAAAATATTTTTAATGTTTTATTAATATCAGTCTTTCTTATATATTAACAATGTAACCATAGAAAGAGAAATAAGAGAATAAATTCCATTTTCAATAGCACCCAAAACCATAAGATACCATGGCACAAACCCAGTCAAAGAGGTAATAGATCTGTACTCTAGTAACTACAAACATTAATCAATGAAATTAAAGAAGACACAAAAGTGGAAAAACATTCCATGCTCATGGATTGGAAGAACATACATTATTAAAATATCTGTGCTGCCCAGAGTAATCTATACTTTCAATGCCATCCTGATCAAAAACCAGCATTTCTCAAAGTGCTGAAACAAAGAAACCTATAATTTGTATGGAATCAGAAAAGATCCCAAATCACCAGGAAATTTTGAAAAAGAAAAACAAAGCCAGGGCATCATATTGCCTGATTTCAAGCTTTACTACAAATCTTTGGTCTCCAAGATAGCATGGTATTGGCACAGAAACAGACACATAAATCAAAGGAACAGAATAGAGAACCCAGATATGGACCCTCAAGTTTATGGTCAAATAATCTTTGACAAAGCAGGAAAAAATATCCAGTGGAAAAAAGGAAGTCTCTTCAATAAATGGTGCTGGGAAAATTGGACATCCATGTGTAGAAGAATGAAAACATTTAGATTGAAAATATACAGTTATTCTTCATAGTTGTGAGCACATGAGAAAGAGAAAGGCGTGTCCAAAAGTCTTAGGAAATCTAGTTCTGTCCACATAGTTGCAAATTGCAAGATTTCATATGTTTATGTTATGCTAATGGAAATAAGTCAGTTAGAGAAAGACAAATACCATATAATTTCACACATATGTGGAATTTAAGAAATAAAACAGATGAATATGGCATGGAGGGGCAAACCATAAAACAGACTCTTAACTATAGACAAAAAACTGAGTGTTGATGGTGGGAGATGGGCAAGGGGGATGTATTAAGTGTATGTTTGTATTATAGGGTGCACTTGTGATGAGCACAGAGTGTTGGCTATAAGTGATGAATCACTAAATCCTACTGAAACTAATACTACACTATATGTTAACTAACTGGAATTTAAATAAAATCTGGGAACAAGCAAACAAATAGTCTTAGGAAACTAAAATATTTTATGAAGAGAAAATTAAATAAGTGTATTTGTGTATTTGAGGATGATGATAAGAAAACTAGTAGTACAAAGAGAAAAGAGTAATCATCAATAGCACATTTCAAAAAAAAGAATGATTTGAAATAGTGCTGAAATATCAAGTATAGGAATCTCAACTTGAATGATGAGAATAAGATCACTTGATTTATCAGTTTGAAAATATTGGTAAATTTTAAAAGATCTCTATTTAGCGGTAACTAAGGCCAAACCACAATGAGAAATTTATTTATTTAAATTTATTTATTATGTTATGTTATTCACCATAAATACATTATTAGTTTTTGATGTAGTGTTTCATGATCCATTGTTTGCATACAACACCCAGTGCTCCGTACAATCCATGCCCTCCTTAATAACCCACCCCTCCCACATTCCTCTCTTCCAAAACCCTCGGTTTGCTTCCCAGAGTCCATATCTCTCATGGTTCATCTCTCACTCTACTTTCTCTGCCTTTTTTTTCCCCTTCCTTCTCCTGATGTTCAACTGCCTGTTTTTTCCTTCATTTTACAGAGTTGGTTAAGACTTTAAATATATGAGAGATTGGGGTGCCTGGCTGGTTCAGTCAATATAGCATGTGACTCTTGAACTTGGGGTTGTGCATTCAAACCCCATGCTCATGTAGAAATTAAAAAAACAAAAAAGGAAGGAATGAGGGAAGGAAGGAAGGAAGGAAGGAAGGAAGGAAGGAAGGAGAAAATGTGAGATATTTTAAAAAGATAGAAAGTATCATAAATAATACATGAAGGAGCCAGGAAACAGGAGAACGAAATTATCAATCAATATGACAAAATTTTTTATTTGATCTTAAATATCAATAAAACTTGTATTTTGGAAAACAATTATGCTTGAGGCCTAAGAGAAAAAGCAGATGCTAACATAAAGTATTTTAATTGAAGATCAGGGACTAAATTCCTTGGAGGCATTGTAAAATTAAATCACTGATGACTTAGTAAAATTGTTTTGCATAGGTTTCCTCTGGCAATTTAAAGGTTTTCAGTTACTCTGCAAGTAGAATCTCCTTGAAAACACTTAGAAGGTAAGACTGAGGGACACTTGTATATTGATAAATATCTATGACATTCTGGAGTTCAACCAAATGTAATCAGATTTTATTCAAAAACTATATTATTAGAAATTTTTATATATTAAAATAATTTAAATAGGAAGGTACTATTCCATGTCCATTTGCAACGTTTCCCTTTATATTCTCTGTAAAATTAATGTTTCTTGTATTTATCATGGGTACTTTTGAAGATTAAATTATATAATACCCATGAAGATGTTAAATAATGTAAGGCATTATTTAGAACAGTCTCATAAATGCTAAGATGAAAATCATTGCAAAACTCCCCAGTGCATGTAGTCTGTCTGTCCACGCTTCCAATCACCTGTGAGGATCTTATGGTCTTCATCCTTCTGCAAATGATTTTATATGGATTAAACACATATAAAATAAGTATATAGCTTACCAGTTAGAAATCTAGGAAGAAAAATAGAATATTAAAAAGGGGGGAATAGCGGTGAAGATTATTGCAATATTGGAAGGCTGTGGAAAGGATGTAATGATGGAAATGTTCATATGACGAATTTGGGGTATGAGACATATTTTGATGAGGAGCTTTAAATAATTAACTCATTGTACTTTATAACAATGCTGTGAGAGATAGAGGGGATTAAAACATAAACTCAGAGACATCTATTAACCTACTTGTTGACATACAAGTTGATAGTAGAGCAAGATTGTAAGCTCAGGCTCCCCTGATTTGAAGGTCCATAATATTTTCCTCTTGTGCAGAACAGCGGTAGAGGTCATACATCTCCTGTAAGCTTACTATATGTAGAGCTTTCTAACTATAGAATAAAGAAAGAGTTATGGAGAAATATATCCCTGTGTTGGAATTTGAAGGGAGATGTTATTTATAAAGATAATGATTGTAGAAGAGCAGAGACTCCTAAAAAGACACTTAAGCTCAGATTTATTTATTTTAAATTTGGGATCTGCAGGTGGTAATGCATAAAGTTTGTATAGGGAAGTGGAGAACAGATATCCTGGAAATATCTGTTTGGATATTAGTCTTGAATGACTTTCTAAAATATCTCAGGAAAAGAGCAGCAAGGAGATGAGAACCCATTCTGCAGACAATCTGAACCACTTGAAATTTGAAGTTTTAAGAGGAGTGACACAGTACAGTTATTCTTTGGGAAAATTCAGTTCAGTATTATTTGTAATATTGAGGTATGGCACAAATAAGATGGGCTTTCTATATTTCAATTAAATTAACCAAGATATTGTAAATGTTCAATTCTTCATGAGTTCATATATCACCCAGTGCGTATCATACCACATGCCCTCTTTAATGTAAGATAGGCTTTTTAGAGATATTGATGAGTTTTTTTTAAAGAAATCACCAATTATTTTTGTTATACTCATCAGCTTCAAGGATTGTATTTTGAGGAAAGGGAGTTTAAAAGACTGGGGTAGGAAGAGCAGAGCAAAGGAATAATACTAACTAAATAAAGACAGTTAATATTAGCTGAACATGTAAAGACAGTATATATAGTAAAGAAAAAAAGTGAGTTAGAAACTTGAGAGGGGTATTGAGTAATGGAGAGAAAAGTGGGACAGGAGAGTTTAGTTAGATGAATATAAGGATAACTGAACCTACATGGCTGCTCTAGATATACTGCATAATGTCAATGGGGAAGTCACTCTCCCTTCTTAATAAAGACACAAAAGCTAAACAGTGAAATAAAAAGGACATACCGTTTTTTGGAAGAACTGAAATTCTACGGAGTCAAGTGATGTAATTTTCTGTTGAAATTTCTGTTGTAAATTTCTGTTGAAAACTCGTGCATTTTTCAATAGAAATATTTGAAGGTTTTTATATAATATTCATAATGACAGGTTTGAATAAGGTAAAAAGATTGTGTTAGGAACATTTAATTAGCAACTGAGTGTATGAAAAAAAAATACCCCAAAAATTAAGCAGCATGAACTATAATTATTTACACAGTGTAAGTTGACTTTATTGATAGGCATAAATGTAACAAATATATCTAAGAGAATTTATAACTGATTAGGAATTTAGGATGTATTGAACACCTGAATTATAATTGAAATATTACATACACATAATTGGGGAATACTACTGAGATAAAGAGCTTAGAAGGACACAGAGGTGGTAGAGACAGCATGTATTTTCAGTTTGTTCAGGGACTGTAGGACAAGAAAGTAAAAGAATGTTCTGTATTTTGAAAAGGAAAGTAAAAAATAAAAGAAAAGAAATAAATGTGAAAATAGAGGACTATATATATATAAGTTTATAAAGATATGGATATAGATATCTTCTCTTCCTCTCTCTCAAATAAATAATTATTTTATGTCTATCTATATCTATATCTATCTCTCTATCTCTCTATAGAGAGATAGATCTATCTATCTATCTATCTATCTAACTATCTCTATAGATCTATCTCTATAGATCTATCTATCTCTGTAGATCTAGCTATCTATATAGATCTATAGAGATAGATAGATAGATAGATCTGTATTTACTTGCATATGGGAGACAGCATAAGCAGAGGAGGGGGCAGAGGGAGAGGAAGAAGAAAACTCCCCACTGAGCAGGGAGCCCATCATGCAGCTTGATCCCAGGACCCTGAGATCATGATGTGACCCAAAGGCAGGTGCTTTATCAAACTGAGCCACCCAGACATTCTGGGCACACACCATTTTGAGATGAATGAGGAAAGTGTATATTTATGTGGAGCTATTTCCACTACAATTCACTTTAATTAGAATAAATATTAGTTAAGGGACATCTGATTGCTGATTTCTCAATGTGTTCTGCTTATTTGACATTTGATTAAGCTTGTCTCATTTCCATCAATTCATGATTCTCTCTACTCTTGAGTAGAATCGTTATGCTAAGTCTCAAGAGAAACATAAAGAGATATAAAGAAAATCTTATCAACTTCTTGAAAATGTATGTCTTTCATGAACATAATTTTTTTTATGAATGGGTAATCTACACTACATACAGGAGTTGACTAGTTATTCTGATCATATGACTTGAGAAAACTCATATTTTTGCCATGTAACTTACTATGTCTCTGAACAATGTATGCTGTATTAAAAATCGTATAAAGCTAAAACTATGCTTGGAGTGCCTGGGTGGCTCAGTCGTTAAGCGTCTGCCTTCGGCTCAGGTCATGATCTCAGGGTTCTGGGATCGAGCCCTGCATCGGGCTCCCTGCTCAGCAGGAAGCTTGCTTCTCCCTTTCCTAATCCCTCTGCTTGTGTTCCCTCTTTCGCTGTGTCTATTTCTATCAAATAAATAAATAAAATCTTTAAAAAAAAAAAAAGCTAAGACTATGCTTTAATATACATAGTCTAAAAATGAAAAAAAAATACGGCCAAAGAAAGAACTTTCTCTTGCTTAGGCAATTTGGTAGAAGGAATGCCTTAGAAGGGAAGAGCTTAATATTTCAATAGCACAATACCAGCCATGTGTCATTTCTTGTGTTCCATGCAGTCAGCATATTTATCATGGCATGTGAGAATCAGACCTTCAATTCAGGCTTCATCCTGCTGGGAATCTTCAGTAACAGCCCCACTCACATCTTCTTCTTCTCTCTGGTCTTGGGCATCTTCACAGTGGCCTTCACTGGGAACGTTGTTATGGTTCTCCTCATCTACCTGGACAACCAACTTCACACATCCATGTATTTCCTCCTCAGCCAACTATCCCTCATGGACCTCATGCTCATTTGCACCACTGTACCCAAGATGGCCTTCAACTACTTGTCTGGCAAGAAGTCCATTTCTTTGGCTGGTTGTGGAGTTCAGATATTCTTATATGTGTCTCTGCTTGGAGCAGAATGTTTCCTGTTAGCTGCCATGGCCTATGACCGTTATGTTGCCATTTGTCACCCATTACGATATTCAGTTCTCATGAGCCAGAAAATCTGTGGTCTCATGGCAGGTTCTTCATGGATTCTTGGCTCCCTTGATGGTACAGTTGAAGTTGCAGTTGCATTATCATTCTCATATTGTAGAGCCTGGGATATACCCCACTTTTTCTGTGATGTCCCTGCCCTTCTCACTCTCTCATGCACCAACACATTGTTATTTGAAAAGATGATATTTATCTGTTGTGTTATTATGCTTCTTTTCCCTGTAGCAGTAATTATTGCTTCCTATGTTCGTGTTATTGTGGCTGTCATTCACATGGCCTCTGAGGAGGGTCGCCGAAAAGCTTTTGCCACCTGCTCCTCTCACCTCATTGTGGTGGGAATGTACTATGGAGCAGCCATGTTCATATACATGCGGCCCACTTCAGATCGTTCCCCCACCCAGGACAAGATGGTGTCTGTCTTCTATACCATCCTTACTCCCATGCTGAATCCCCTCATCTACAGCCTTCGCAACAAAGAAGTAGCCAGAGCATTCATGAAGCTGTCGAGGAAGGGTAAGTCTGGAAAGCAAATTGCCCGATAATATTTGATTTGATTTATGCTCAAATTTATGTATTCAATCAGTAAAGTTAACTAATATTTACTGACTTTTATGGATCTATAAGCCACAACCTAAGATTTAGAAATGGAAAAACTTCACATTTTTTCCTTCAAATATTTTACATTTTTATGGTAGGTTGAAAAAATGACTATAAGGAAATATTTATTGCAAGAAAAGACCTAAATTTTATTTATTTTTTATTATCAGTTAACAAATAGAGGTTATTGCCTGCGATAACATCCAATTGTCTGAATGTATTAATTAAACTTCTTGTGTTTTTTCACATGTCATAAACTTAATCTTAGAAAAAAATTCTGGAAAACCCAATATCTTAATTTTGAGTGATCATTCTTTTAAAATTTTATTTTATTTTTTTCATGTTACAAGATTCATTGTGCACCACACCTAGTGCTCCATGCAATATGTGATCTCCTTAATACCCACCACCAGGCTCACCCAATGTCCACCCACCCCCTCCAAAACCCTCAGTTTGTTTCTCAGAGTACATGGTCTCTCATGGTTTGTCTCCCCCTCTGATTACCCACAACCCACTTTTCCTCTCCTTCTCCCAATGTCCTTCATGTTATTCCTTGTGCTCCACAAGTAAGTGAAACCATATAATAACTGATTCTCTCTGCTTGACTTATTTCACTCGGCATTATCTCCTCCAGTCCCATCCACGTTGATACAAAAGTTGAGTATTCACCCTTTGTGATGATTGCATGATTGTCCATTGTATATATGGACCATATCTTCTTTATCCCTTCTTCTGTTGAAGGACATCTTGACTCTTTCCACAGTTTGGTGACTGTAGCTATTGCTGCTATGAACACTGGGGTGCAGATGGCCCTTCTTTTCACTGCATCTGAATCTTTTGGGTAAATACCCAGTACTGCAGTTGCAGGTTCATAGATAACTATATTTTTAATTTTTTGAGACATCTCCACACTGTTTTCCAAAATGGCTGCACCAACTTGCATTCCCAGCATCAGGTAAGAGGGTTCCCCTTTCTCAACATCCCCTCCAACACTTTATGTTTACTGTCTTGTTAATTTTTGCTATTCTAACTGTACAAGGTGGTATTTAAATGGGGTTTTGATTTAAATCTCCATGATGGCTAATGATAATGAATATCTTTTCATGTGTCTGTTAGCCTGAAGACACCCCGAATTGTTAAGAAATTTTTGAAAAAGAAAAAGAAAAAGCTGGGGGCATCTCATTGCCTGATTTCAAGCTTTACTACAAAGCTGTGATCCCCAAGATACCATGGTATTGGCACAAAAAGACTCATAGACCAGTGGAACAGAGTAGAGAGCCCAAATATGGACCCACAACTCTATGGTCAAAGCAGGAAAAAATATACAGTGGAAAAAAAGGCAGTCTCTTCAACAAATGGTGCTGGGGAAAATGGACAGCCATGTATAGAAGAATGAAACTTGACCATTTTCTTACACCATGAGCAGAGATAAATTTGAAATGGATAAAAGACTTTAAGGTGAGACAAGAATCCATCAGAATCCTAGAGGAGAACACAGGTTGTAACCTCTTCATATCAGCCACAGAAATTTCTTTCAGGACATGTTTCCAAAGGCAAACAAAACAAAAGCAAAAATGAACATTTGGGACTTCATCAAGATCAAAAGTTTCTGCACAACAAAGGAAACAGTCAAAAAAAAAAATAAAAGAGGCAACCCACAGAATGAAGGAAGATATTCGCAAATGACAGTACAGACAAAAGGGATAGACAAGATGGCAGGGAAGTAGGAGGAGGCACCGTTTCAACTTGTACCCTAACGTGAGCTGATTACCTACCAAAGAACTCCGATAACCCATGAAATCAGCCTGAGATCAGAATTATACACGTCTGAATCTCTACAGGGGCAGAAGACGCCAGTGGGCGGGTAAAGCGGAGTGGGAATGTCAGACTGATATCGAAAGACAAACAAAAGGTGGAGGGAGCCACCAGAGAAAACTGATTGAAAAGTAATACCCCAATGCCCTGCATCTGGGGACCAGCATTAACTTGGAGTCTGGTTGAAAGCACTCAAAAAAAGCAAAGGATCACGGGAGTAAATTGTGGGAATTGGGGTGGTTAGGGACAGGGGCTTAAGTCCCCTGGCCCAGGGCAGCCTCCCCTGGCGGTGAGCCAGAGAGAGTGCAGCGGAGGAACCAGGTCTTAGTCCCTGAGCCACCAGTATGCCCGAGAACACGTAAGGTCTGGTTCCTATGAGGGGCTGAAAGCCTCTCCAGATGGCAGAATGCCACACTGGGCCATCGGAGCATGAGATGTGCATGCCCCACACCCTCCCCTGAGAGAGGTGAGCAAAGGCCAAGCCCACTGCTCTTAGACACACCCCATGCTATCAGAGCCTGAGACACACACACCCCACACCCTCCCCTGGGAGAGGTGCGCCCAGGAGCCAGCAAGGTGCTCTCTGACCCTGGCACTCTCAGCCAGGGCCAGCGGAAAAATCTCCGTGTGTGATCGCTGCTTGGAACCTCTCTGGCGGTCTGAAGCTGCCCAGATAGCTGCCACTGTCGTGGTTTTGGGTACAAGCAGGAGATCCTGTGTGCCCAGGGACCGTGACTCGGAATCTGCTCTGCCAGCAGCTCTGTGGCACCCACAGGGGAGAAGACTGAGGCTTCTCTCTGAGAGGGAGGTTGGGGTGCAGTTTGCTTTCCTCTAAATCTACAAAAAACATCAAAAGCTGTCAAGGCGAGAAGAGGGAAAAATGAACAAAAAAAACATAAAAACCTCCAGAGAACAAAAGCCTGAAGAACCAGTTTCCTCAGAGCCCACCCCCTGGAGGGGTGCAGGAGGACTTAACTCAGGGAACATCATTGATTCAAAACCCATGTGGCAGTCCCCTCCCCCAGAAAACCAACCAGGAAAGAAAAAAAAAAAATAAAAAAAAAAACAACAAGAAAACAACCACCACTACTTCATAGATACAACTTTTATTTTTAACTCTTTCCCACTATTCTGTCTCATTTTTATTTTATATAGATAATTTTTAACCTACTTACCATCACAGTGAGATGTCCAGTACATCAAATTCCATAATAATATCCTAATCTGAACTTTTTGATATATACACTGGTGTTTTTCTTTTGCATGCCTATTTTTAAAATTTTTTTTTAAATTTTAGTTTAATATAGTCTAGCTTATTCTTTTATAAATTTTATTTTATAATATTCATATAGAGTTATAATTCAATGTAACCCCATGTCCCCAATCAATGCTACCGCTATAGGTAAATCAATTTTTAATCCCCCTTTATCTTAGGAAAGTTGAGTCCTTTAACAAAGATATCAAGATACATCCAGGAAGAATCAAAATGAACTTCCTCACCACACTGAGAATTTATAACCACTTTCCCAACTTATTCTTCCACCAGTGTTTTTGTGTATTTGTGTTTGTCCTGATAGTATATAAATCTTATCCTTGGGGTTCTTTTTGACGAGGTTCTTCTTTTTTTTTTCTTTTTTCTTTTTTATGTATATATGTATATATATACATATATGTATATTTATATATACATATAAATATAAATATAAGTATATATATTATATATACATATAATATATATGTATATATACATATATATTATATGTATATATATATATAATGTTATATTTAATATAATATATATATTATTTTTTTCTCTTGTCATATACTTTTATCAATCTTTTTGTTTGTCTGTTTTTGTTTGTATTCTTCATAAGTCTTACCTTGGGGCCCATTTGGGCTGAGCCTTCTCTTTTATCTTCCCTTTTTTTTCCTGTCTCTCTCTCTCTCTCTCTCTCACTCTCTCTCTCTTATTTCTTTTTCTTATCTTTTTTCTATCATTTGGGTGGGGAATCCTGATTGCTCAGAAGCATTCCAGGGTGCACATTGACTGCACCATCGTTGATACATCCAGCTACATCTGTTCAGTCATCTCTCACCAAAATGAATAGGAGGAGGAATGCCCAGCAGAAGAAAAATACAGAGGATTGGCCTTCTGCAACATAGCTAATGGCTATCAACATAGACAATATGTCAGAAAGAGAATTCAGGCTAACAATTATCCAGGCAATAGCTAGGTTGGAGAAAGCCATGACCAAGCAGAATTGATTAGGGCAGAACTGAAAGCCACCAGGAATGATGTTCAAAATGCTCTCAATGAGTTCCAATCTAATCTAAATTCTCTCAAAGCTAGGGTAACTGAGACAGAAGATAGAATTAGTTATCTGGACAACAAACAGATAGAGAGAAATGACCAGGAGGAAGACCAGAACAAACAGCTTAGAAGTCACTAAAACAGAATCAGGGAAATAAATGATGCCATGAAACGTTCCAACATCAGAATTATTGGAATCCTGGGGAATCCAATAATTCTCCTGGGGAGGAGAAAGAAAGAAGTCTACAGGATATAGTGGAACAAGTTGTCCATGAAAATTTTCCTAATCTCATGAAAGGAACCAGTGTTCATGTACTAGAGTAAGAACAGCCTCCCCCCAAGATTATAGATTCTCAAAAGTCCTTGAGACACCTAAGAGTAAGAATGAGAAATTATAATTGTAGAGAAACTCTCTTGAAGGCAGCTAGGACAATGAAGCTCCTTATGTACAGAGGAAAACCCATAAGAATAACATCAGACCTGTCCACAGAGACCTGGCAAGCCAGAAAGGGCTGGCAAGATATATTCAGGGCACTAAATGAGAAGAACATGCAGCCAGGAATACCTTTTCCAGCAAGACTGACATTCAAAATGAATGGAGAGATAAAAAGATTCTAAGACTGGCAAGGCTTAAAAGACTATGCAACCACCAGCCTACACTGCATTAAATATTAAGGGGGGTTCTATAAATGAGGAAAAATTCTAAAACTATTATTGAACAGATATATAGAGACAATATACAGAGGGGAAGACTTCAAAGTTAACATGATGTCAATAAAAACATATCTATCAATAATCACTCTCAATGTGAATGGCCTAAATGCACCCATAAAATGACACAGGGTGTCAGATTGGATAAAACAACAGGACCCATCCATCTGTTGTCTACAAGAGACCCATTTTGAACCTAAGGATACACCCAGACTGAAAGCAAAGGGTTAGAGAATCATGCTTCATGACAATGGGCCTCAAAAGAAGGCTGGGGTAGTGATTCTCATATCAGATAAATTAGATTTAAACTAAAGACTGTAGTCAGAGATACAGAAGGACACTACATCATTCTTAAAGGGACTATCCACTAAGATATCTAACAATTAAAAATATTTACACCCCCAATATGAGAGCGGCCAATTACATAAGAAAACTATTAATCAAGATAAAGAATCATATTGCTATGAATATGTTAATAGTAGAAGGTCTTAACACACTTCTCTCGGTAATAGACAGATCATTGAAGCAGAAAATCAATAGAGAAACAAGAGCATTGAATGACACATTGGACCGGATGGACCTTATAAATATATGCAGTATATTCCACCCTAAAACAACAGAATATTTATTCTTCTCAAGTGCACATGGAATCTTTTCAAGAATAGGCCATATATGGGTGACAAATCAGGACTCAACCAATACCAAAAGACTGAGACTATTCCCTGCGTATTCTCAGATCACAATGCTTTGAAGCTGGAGCTCAAACACAATGAAAAGCTCGGAAGGAAATCAAACGCCTGGAAGCTAAAGACCATCTTGCTTAAGAATGCTTGGATCAACCAGGAGATCAAAGAAGAATTTTAACAATTCATGGAAACCCATGAGAATGAAGACACTTCAGTCCAAACCTATGGGATACAGCAAAGGCGGTCCTAAGGGGGAAATACATTGCCATCCAAACCTCCCTCAAAAAAAATTGAAAAATCCAGAACACACCAGCTCTCTCTACACCTTAAAGACTGAAGAACCAAGAACAAATCAAACCAACTCCACACATAAGAATGGAAATCATCAAGATTAGAGCTGAGATCAATGAGGTAGAAACCAGAGATACAGTAGAACGTATCAATGAAACTAGAAGTTGGTTTTTTGAAAGAATCAATAAGATGGATAAATCATAGGCCACACTAAGCCAGTATCAGTCTGACTTTCCCACTCCACTTTACCTGCCCACTGGCGTCTTCTGCCTCTGTAGAGATCCAGACGTGTATAATTCTGATCTCAGGTTGATTTCATGGGTGATCGGAGTTCTTTAGTAAGTAATCAGCTCACTTTAGAGTACAGGTTGAAACAGTACCTCCTCCTACTTCCCTGCCATCTTGTCTGCATAAAAATTTTTTTCTAAAAAAAAAAAAAAAGAAATAAAGAAAGGGCACATACCAACGTATTCAGTATAGCTGTAAAACCTGTACATATTAAAATTCAGAATACTCTGGAGCTATTATGTTGAGGCACAATCACTTTTAACATGAGTGCGAAAGTAAAACACAAAAGTGTTGTGAGCTATAGCTACAATACTCATTGATGTATAAACCTATAAAAACCATAGTCACATTAATAACACAAAATGTACATAAATAAAATGTAGAATATATTGTTGCATGCAATTAAGTTATTATCAGGTTTTATGACAACATAATATAATATTATAACATAATATGATAGTGATTAATAAGAAAATGCCTATTTAGGTCACAAAAGATTAACATAAAGTAATCAAAGTTTTCTCACACACACACACATACACACACACTCAAAAAGAAAGACAGCAAGAGGAAAAGAGAGGCAAAGAAACTCCAAAGCACAGGGGAAGGAAAAAAAATAACATTAACTTTTCATTAATTACTTTATATATAAATTGATTAAATTATTTAAAAAATAGACATAAACTGGCTAAAAATTAAAAATACTCAACCATATTTTAGCTGTAAGGGGATTATTTTTGCCTTAAGAGTATATATAGGTTAAAGGGAAAATATGAAAAAAGAAATGTCATGCAAATGGTAACCAGGAAAGAAAAAAAAGCAATACTTATACCACACAAAATTGACTTTAAATCAAGAACACTAAAAGAGACAAAGAAAGTCATTAGAGAATGGTCAAGGGATCAGTTTATCAAATTGACAGAAGAATTGTAAATATATATGCACCACACATTAGAATACTAAAATATATAAAGAAAATATAAACATTACTGAAGGAAAAAAAAGAAGCAATTCAATAATAGGAGGCATCACCCCACTTTGGATATATAATAGGTCATCAAGACAAAAAATAAAGAAGAAACAGAAAGAAACAGCTAACATTTTATCCAGGTAAGCAATTTATACTGGAAATACTGGATTAGTGGTATTTCTATTTTTAATTTTATGAGGAACCTCCACACTGCTTTCCAAAGTTACTGCACCAATTTATATTCCATCCAAAAGGGTTTGAGTGTTCCCTTTTCTACTCATCCTGATCCACACTTGTTATTTCTTGTGTTTTCAATATTAGTTATTCTGAATTTTTGATATAATATCTCTATTGATTTCAATGCAGATATTATATCAAAATATTATATCTGCACTTCAGATTTGTGACATTATTAACAATAACCAAGATAGAAGCAACGTAAGTATTCAATGGTAGATGCAGAGATACATTTGATATAAAATCTTATCACTCATGACAACATGAGTGAACCTAGAAAGCACCATGCTAAGTGAAATAAGACAGAGAAATTATCTGTTATATATGGAATTGAGAGAGAGAATAAAAATGAAAATAAAACATACAAAAGTTTGTGACAAGTAACAAAAAACAATTCTAAAAAAGTTTATAGTGATGCATACCTGATTTAAAAAAAAAGATTTTAAGTAAACTAAATAATTCAAGAACTTGAGAAACAAGAATTAATAAAGCTGAAAGTTAACAGAAAATAATATTATAGGAGATAGAAATGGAAGAGACTATAAAACCAAAATAGATAACCAACATAATAAATAATTGTTTTTTGGGGCACCTTGGTGGGTCAGTGGATTAAGTCTCTGCCTTTGGCCCAGGTCATGATCTCAAGTTCCTGGGATCATATCCTGCATAGGGCTCTCTGCACAGCAAGAAACCTGCTTTCCTCTCTCTCCCTCTACCTGCTGCTCTGCATACTTGTGATCTCTGTCAAATAAATAAATAGAATTTTAAAAAGAATTATTTTTTGAAACAATAAACAGAATTGGAAAACCTTTAGCTACACTGAGAAAAAGAGAAAGGACAAAAATTAATAAAATTATTAATAAAAGAGATATTGCGACTGATACAGCAGAATGACAAATAGTCATAAGAAGCATCTATGAACAATTACATTCCAAGAAATTGGCTAACCTAGAAGAAAAAGATATATTTCTTTAAATATATACTCTACCAAGATTGAATTATGAGGAAATAGGAAATCTAAGCAAACCATTAACAAGTAAGGTATTATATCATTAACCAAAACCTCACAACAATGGAGTTCCAGGAGCAAATAATATCACTGGTGAAATCTACCAAACATTTAATGAAGAATAATTAGTATCCTCTCAACTCCTCTAAAAAAATGAAGAACAGGGAATTATTTTATGAGAAAAATGTTGGTGGGATATCAAAGCCAGAGGACTCTAAAAGAAAATTAAAATTGCAGATCTACATTCCTGAGGACCACAAATGTAAATTTCCTCTAAAATTATTAGCAAGTTGAATTCCACAGCACATCACACATCATGCACTGACAAATTGTGTAACATGAAAGCAATGTTATGAACATTACACATATATAGTCTTTATAGGTGACTTATTTTTAAAATGATGTAGTATAGAGTTCTGCTCACTCTCTCAAGTATATTTTAAGGTGAGATAGTCCTGTAGGCACTATTTAAGCAAAAGTTCCTAAGTTTAATAGATTTTTTCCCTTTTGTCAGTTATAATATATTAATTTTTATATATTGTATATTCATTGTCTAAGGAAAGGAACAATGAAAAATGATATTTTGAGGGGGTGTAGTGGAATTTGCAGCCCTTAATCATGGGGTCATGGGTTCAAATCCCACATTAAGTGCAGAGATCCTTAAAAAAATAAAATATTTAAAATATTAAAAAATAAAAGGAACTGTGACATGTACTCATCATAAGTTAGAAATTATAAGTGGTATAAGGATTGTATTGAAATAATGTAGAAATTTAGGAAGATAAAATTAAATTCCTAATGATTGACTTAAAATACACTAATAAACCAGATATAAATGTCTTTAAGATTAAAATATAAGATTTAAAAGAGAATAAATACAGTCTTTAAAATATTAAGAGACAATGTATATGCTGGGACTTAATACTTAAAAATATACAATAAGAAAATATGGATAAGTAAAACTTTAGAATACTATAAGTAAGAAATTACATACTGTCTATTTTTAAGAACATAGAAATGATGAATATATGGGTTTAGAGGGCATTAAAAAAAACAGTGACCATAAGAAGTTATTAGGTGAACAAAGGTATTTTCACAGAAATATATCACATGAGACACTTGCAACTGTAGATGAGAGCATAAATGATAAAGGATAACTATCCTTAGCCTCTTGTTTTCTTACCAGAGCACAGGAAATTAGACCATTGAATAAATATGTAATACAGAATTTCAGATAGAATGAGATCTATTCCTTATGTTTTAGATTCATTCTTTTGAGTAAAAGCTGTATTGAGATAAGTTCATACAAAATAAAATTCACCAAGTTATAGTTTAGAGTGCCATACTGATATATACTATATCAGTATGATATATACTATACTGATATATATATCAGTATAGTAAACTAAAGTTTATATATATGTGTGTATATGTATATATGTATATGTGTATATGTATGTATATATATGTGTGTAGATGTATATATACACATATATATATAAATTTTATTTTCTTGAAATTTTGGGACGTAGTGCCTTCTAACATACAGACCCAAATTCACCCAGCTACAAGCGGAACACCCTGCTTTGTTCAAACTACAAGATTATACTCCCTCTTCTCTTCCCCCCCCTTTTTCTCCTTTTCTTTATTAGATTTTATTTTTTTTTTAATTTATTCTCTTGTTTCAGTTTGGCTTTATTAATTGGCGGTGGCTTCTGACCACCCCTGATTTTGCTGGGGTGCATCTTGCTTGGGTCATAGTTGATATTTTGAACATTGTTCATTTGCTCAACCTTCCCGTACAGAATGATTAGGAAGAAGAGCTCTTAACAAGACAAGAACCAGAGACAATGTACTCTGCCACAGAACTAATGGATATGGATATAAGCTAGATGTCAGAGATAGAATTAAAGATAGCAGTCATAAAGTCAATAGCTAAGCTTGAAAAAAAATAGTGACAATATAGACTCTCTAAGGGCAGAAATGATATCTTACCAGGTGGCACATGGCCCTCGGACTCTGTATCTTCTCTTGAATCTAAATAAATATTGCTTCTTTGGGGGGAAAGTGCTATGAATGAGATGTAGTCTAAACTGGATACTCTAACAGACAGGGTAAATGAGGCAGAAGAGAGAATAAGTGAGCTAGAAGATAAGATGATGGAAGTAAGTGGAGGAAAACAGAGATAGGCAGCTAGTAACCCATAAAACAAGGCTTGGAGAGATTAAAGATGCCATGAAATGTTCCAATGTCAGAATTATTGGGATCCTGAAGGTGGTAGAGAGAGGATGCCAGAAGGTGTATCTGAACAAATCATAGCTGAGAATTTCCCTAACCTGGGGAGGGAAACAAGCATTTGTGTCCGAGACAGATAGGACCCCTATCCAAATCAATAAAAATATCAATACCCAGACATATAATAGTAAGCATTCAAATCTTATCACCAAAGAAACTATCCTGAGAGTAGATAAGGCAAGAAGTTTCCTTATGTATGGAGGGAGAAATATCACAATAACATTAGACCTATCCACATAAAGCTGGTAAGTCAGAAAGGGCTGGCAAGATATATTCAGGGTACTAAATGAGAAGAACATGCAGCCACAAATACTTTATCCAGCAAAGCTCTCATTAAGAACAGAGAGATAAAGAGCTTCCAGGATGGGCAGAAACTGAAATAATATGGAACCACCAAGTCAGTCCTGAGGTGATGCTATAAGCAAAGAGAGATACTATAAGCAAAGAGATACTATAAGCAAATGAGAGCAACATAAACCAGAAAGAAAGACAAAAGGACGAGAAAGAGAAGGAAGAAAGAAAAGAAAAGAAAGTAAAGAAAGAAAGAAAGAGAGAGAGAGAAAGACAATATACAGAAACAGGAACTTTACAGGCAATAGACTGGCACTAACTTCATATATTTCAATACTACTCTGAATGTAAATGGGCTGAATGTTCCCATCAAATGACACAGGTTCAGACTGGAACACTGAAAAAAGTGTCTACTTTTTATACTGTCTACAAGAGACACATTTTGAATCTAAATACACCTCCAGATTGAAAGTGAGGGGATGGAGAACAATTTACCATACCAATGGACTTCAAAAGAAAGCTGGGGTAGCAAACCTCACATTAGACAAATTACATTTTAAACCAAAGACTATAGTAAGAGTTGTAGAGGGACAGTATATCATACTAAAAGTGTCTTTCCAACAAGAGGATCTAATAATTGTAAATATTTATGCCCCCAACATAGGAGCAGCCAATTGTATAAACCAATTAATAACCAAAATAAAGAAACACATTGATAATAATACATTAATAATAGGAGACTCCAACACTTCACTCACAGCAACAAGTTGAGAGATCTTCTAAGCAGAAGATCAAGAAAAAAACATGAGCTTTGAATGATATATCGGACCAGAGGGACTTTATAGATATATACAAAATATTCCACCCTAAAAGAACAAAATACTCATTCTTCTCAAATGTGCATGGAACTATCTCCAAAATAGACCACATACTGGGTCATCAATCATGTCTCAACCCATACCAAAAGATTTATATTATCCCCTGCATATTTTCAGATCACAGTGTTTTGAAACTGGAGTTCAAACTCAAGAAAAAAATTTGGAAGGAACTCAAACACTTGGAGGTTAAGGAGCAACCTGCTAAAGAACAAATAGGTCAACCAAGAAACTAAGGAAGTTAAACAATTTAGGCAAACCAGTGAAAATAAAAACACATGGGTTAAAAACCTATGGGATACAGTAAAGGCCTTCCTAAGAGGGTACATAGCCATTCAAGACTGTCTCAAACATTAGAAAAATATAAATGCAGAAACTAATCTTGCACCTAGATGACCAAGAGAAAGAATAGGAAATAAAGCCCAAGTCAAGCAGGAGAAGATAAATAATAAGGATTAAAGCAGAAATAAATGAAATAAAAACTAGGAAAACAGTGGAACATATCAACAAAACTAAAAGACGATTCTTTGAATTAATAAAATCGGTAAACCTGTGGTCAGACTTACCCAAAAGAGAAAGGACCTAAGTTAATAAAATCATGAATGAAATGAGAGAGATCATAACCAATACTAGGGACATAGAGACAATTATTAGAATTTATTACCAGCAGTTATATGTCAACAAATTAAGCAATCTGGAAGAAATGGATGCATTCTTGGAAACTTATAAACTACCAAGACTGAAACAGGAAGAATAGACATTTTGAACAGATAAATAAACAGCAATGAAATTGAAACAGTAATCATAAACCTCTCTCTCACACACACATACAAAAAAAAAGAAAAGAAAAGAAAAAAAAACCCCCCCCCCCCAAAAAAAAGGCAAGAGTCCAGGGCCAGAAGTCTTCTCAGGGGAATTCTACCAAATATTTAAAGAAGAAATCATACCTATGAAGCTGTTTCAAAAAATAGAAACAGGAGGAAAACTTTGAAACTCATTCTATGAAACCAGCATTACCTTGATCCAAAAACCAGATAAATACCCCATCAAAAATTACAGACCAATATACCTATTGAATAAGTACGACAAAATACTTGACAAGATCCTAGCCAACAGGATCCAACAGTACATTAAAAGGATTATCCATCATAGCTGGGTAGGATTTATTTGGGATGCAGGTATAGCTCAGCATTCACAAATCTATCAACATAATAAAGCACATTAGTAAAAGAAAGGACAAGAACCATATGATCCTCTCAATTGTTGGAGAAAGAGCATTTGACAAAATATAGCATCCTTTCCTGATTAAAATTCTTCAGAATGTAGGGATAGAGGGAACACCCGTCAATATCATAACCATTAAGGAAAAGCCCACAGTGAATATCATTCTTTTTTTAAAGATTGTATTTATTTATTTGAGAGAGAGAGACACACAGCAATAGAGGAAACACAAGCAGGGGCATAGGGAGAGGAAGAAGAAGGCTCCCAACCAAGGAGGGAACCTGACATGGGGTTCAATCCCAAGAACCTGGGATCATGACCTGAGCTGAAGGCAGATGTTTAATGACTGAGCCACCCAGGTGCCCCAGAGAATATAATTTTTAATGGGGAAAAGCTGAGATCTTTTCCCTTAAGATCAAGAACACGACAATGATGCCTACTTTCACTATTATTCATCATAGTACTAGAAACCCTGGCATCAGCAATCAGACAACAAAAAACAATAAAAGGCATTAAAATTGGCAAATAAGTCAAATTCTCTCATTTCTCAGATGACACATTTCTATGTGGAAGACCCAAAAAAACTCCAGCCCCAAATTACCAGAACTCATACAGTAATTCAGCAGTATGGCAGGACACAAAGTAGATGCACAGAAATCCGCTGTTTTTCTATTCTTTGTTCTTTACTAAAAGGTAATTTTAGAAATGGAAAATAGGAAATTGATTACATTTACAAAAGCACCAGAAACCATAGATACCTAGGGATAAAACTAAACAAAGAGGTAAATAATCTATACTCTAGAAACTACAGAACACTTATGAAAGAAATGGAGGAAGGCACACGAAAATGGAAATAAAAAATCTCCATGCTCTTGTGGAAGAATAAACATTGTTAAAATGTCTAGGCTGCCTAGAGCAATCTACATTTTCAATGCCATCCTTATTAAAATATCATTGGCATTTTTCAAAGAGCTGAAATAAATAATCCTAAAATTTGCATGGAACCAGAAAAGACTCCGAATCTCCAAGGGAATATTGAAAAAGTATGCAAAAGCTAGGAGCATTGCACTGCCTGACTTCATGCTATATTACAAAATGGTGATCACCAAGATAGAATGGCATTAGAACAAAAATGGACACACAGATCAATGGAGGAGAATAGAGATTCCAGAAATAGACCCTCAACTCTATGGTCAACTAATCTTTGACAAACGAGGAAAGAATATCTAATGGGGAAAAAAAGACAGTCTTTTCAATAAATGGTGTTGGGAAAATTGGACATCCATATGGAGAAGAATGTAGCCAGACTGTTCTCTTATACAGTACACAAAGATACAATCAAAATGGATGAAATACCTCAATGTGAGACAGGAATCCATCAAGGTCCTAGAGAAGAACATCGGTAGTAAACTCTTTAACATGGGTAATGGCAACTTCCCTCATGACACATCTCCAAAGGTAAGGGAAATGAAAGAAGAAAATGAACTTTTGGGACTTCATCAAGAAATGGAAACAACCCAAGTGTTCTTTGATATATGAATGGATAAGGAGATGTGAGGTATATATATATTTTTTTGGGGGGGGGGAATTATATATAATGCCCCCCCAAAAATGAGTTTTTGCCAACTATGATAACATGTATGGACCTAGAAGGCATTGTCCTAAGTGAAATAGATCAGATAGAAAAAGACAAATACTGTTTGATTTCACTTATATATAGAATCTAAAAACAAAAACAAAAATAAATAAATAATCAAACAAATAAAAACAAAAACCCATCAATACAGGGTACAAACTAATGGTTACCAGAGGGGAGGAATGTCAGGGGATGGACAGAATGAGTGAAGGGGAGTAGGAGGTGAGGCTTCCAGTTATTGAAGGAATAACTCACAGGTATTAGAGGTAGAGCATACAAAATATATCAATGACATTTTAAAAGTATTGTATCGTGACAAATGATTGCTACACTTGTAAGCATGACATAATGTATAGAGTTGCTGAACCACTATGTCATATACTTGGAATGATCTAACACTGTGTCAACCAAAATTAATTAAAAAGAGAAAGAAATAAAGAAAAAACATTGAATTTTCCTTGTAGTGATTGGTAATGTTTTTAAGATAGTTAAAAAGTGTGTTTTATATCATCTATGTTCACTAAATTTTTAATCCAAATGTAGTGTATTTTTTTAAAGATTTTATTTATTTATTTATTTGGCAGACAGATCACAAGTAGGCTGAGAGGCAGGCAGAGAGAGAGGAGGAAGCAGGTTCCCTGCAGAGCAGAGAGTCCAATGTGGGACTCGATCTCAAGACTCTGAGATCATGACCTGAACCGAAGGCAGAGGCTTTAACCCATTGAGCCACCCAGGCGCCCCTCAAATATAGTGTCTTAAAAGGAGGAAAAAAACTAGATTCGAAAAAAAAAAAAGAATCAACCAGAAATCAAAAATGCAATAAATGAGATTTGAAACAGACTTGAAGCAAAGAAAACAAGGATGGATATAGCAAAAGAACAACTAACTGATATGGATGATAAAAATAATGGAAATAATAAAGCTGAATAAAAGAAAGAATAATTATGGAACATGAAAATAGACATAGGGAACTCAGTGGTTCCATCAAACAAAATAATATCTTTTTTTTACAGGAGTAGCAGAAGAAGAAGAGAGAGAAAAGGGGGCAGAAAATTTGTTTTAGGAAATAATAGCTGAAAATTTCCCAAACCTGTGAAAGGAAACAAACATCCAGATCCAGGATATACAGAGAACCCCACCGCAATAAACAAAATCAGGTCAACACAAGTTTTTTAACAACATGGATGGGAAGAGATTATGCTGAGTGAAATAAGTCAAGTAGAGAGAGTCAATTATCATATGGTTTCACTTATTTGTGGAGCATAACAAATAGCATGGAGGACAAGGGGAGATGGAGAGGAGAAGGGAGTTGAGGGAAATTGGAAGGGGAAATGAACCATAAAAGACTATCGACTCTGAAAAACAATCTGAGGGTTTTGAACGGGCGGGGGGTGGGAGGTTGGGGGAACCAGGTGGTGGGTATTAAAGAGGGCACGGATTGCATGGAGCACTGGGTGTGGTGCAAAAACAATGAATACTGTTATGCTGAAAAGAAATAAAAGTAAAGTTATTGAAATTATTCTTATTTATTTACTTCTTTAAAATTTATTTTATTTCTTCAGTGTACAAGATTCATTGTTTATGCACCACATCTCATGCTCTATGCAATACATGCCCTCCTTAATAACCACCACCAAAACCCTCGGTTTGTTTCTCAGAGTCCACAGTCTCTCATGGTTCATCTACTCCTCTGATTTGCCCCAATTCACTTTTCCTTTCCTTGTCCTAATGTCCTCCATGTTATTCCTTATGCTCCACAAGTAAGTGGAATCATATGATAATTGACTTTCTCTGCTTGACTTATTTCACTCAGCATAATCTCCTCCAGCCAGTCCACGTTGCTGCAAAACTTGGATTTTCATCCTTTCTGAGGGAGGCATAACATTCCATTGTATATATGGACCATACCTTCTTTATCCATTCGTCTGTTGAAGGGCATCTCAGCTCTATCCACAGTTTGGTGATTGTGGCCATTGTTGTTATGAACATTGGGGTACATATGGCCCTGCTGTACACTACACTGATATTTTTTTGTAAATACCCAGTAGTGCAATTTCAGGCTCATAAGGTAGCTTTATTTTTAGTTTTTTAAGGAATCACCACATTGTTTTCCAAAGTAGCTGCACCAACTTGCATTCCGACCAACAGTGTAAGAGGGTTCCCCTTTCTTCACATTCTCTCCAACACTTGTTTCCTCTCCTGTGGATTTTGGCCATGCTACATGATATAAGGTGATATCTCAATGTGGTTTTGATTTGAATTTTCCTGATGGCAAGTGATGATGAACATTTTTTCATGTGTCTGTTAACCATTTGTATGTTTTCTCTGGAGAAGTGTTTATTATGTCTTCTACCCATTTTTTGACATGATTATCTGTTTTAAAATGTGTTAAGTTTGATGAGTTCTTTATACATCTTGGACATCAGCCCTTTCTCTGTAGTGTCATTTGTGTATATTTTCTCCCATCCCGTGGGTTGTCTCCTTGTTTTCTTGACTCTTTCCTTTACTGTGCAGAAGATTTTGAGATTGATGAAGTCCCAAAAGTTCCTTTTCACTTTTGTTTCCTTTGCCTTTGAAGACATAACTTGAAAGAAGTTGTTGTGGCTTATGTCAAAGAGGTTACTGTCTATGATATCCTCTAGGATTTTGATAGATTCTTACCTCACATTGAGGTCTTTTATCCATTTTGAGTTTATCTTTGTGTGTCAGTGTAAGAGATGGTCCAGTTTCATTCTTGTACATATAGCTGCCCAGTTTACTGAACACCGTTTATCGAAGAGACTCTTTTTTCCACTGTATTTTTTTTCCTGTCGAAGATTAACTGACCATAGAGTTGAGGGTCCATATCTGGGCTCTCTATTCTGTTCCACTGAACTATGTGTCTGGTTTTATGCCGGTACCATGCTGTCTTGGTGATCACAGCTTTGTGATAAAGCTTGAAATCAGGCAACGTGATGCCCCCTGCTTTATTTTTGTTTTTCAACATTTCCTTAGCGATTCGGGGTCTCTTCTAATTCCATACAAACTTTAGGATTATTTGCTCTAGCTCTTTGAAGAATACCGGTGGAATTTTGATCAGAATGGCATTAAAAGTATAGATTGCTCTAGGCAGTATAGACATTTTAACAATGGTTATTCTTCCGATCCAAGAGCATGGAATGATCTTCCATCTTTTTGTGTCTTCTTCAATTTCTTTCATGAGTGTTCTGTAGTTTTTGAATACAGATCCTTTACCTCTTTGGTTAGGTTTATTCCCAGGTATCTTATGGTTCTTGGTGCTATAGTAAATGGAATTGATTCTCTAATTTCCCTTTCTGTATTTTCATTGTTAGTGTGTAAGAAAGCCACTTATACATTTCTGTACATTGACTTGGTATCCTGCCACGTTGCTGAATTGCTGTATGAGTTCTAGTAGTTTGAGGGTGGAGTCTTTTGGATTTTCCATATAAAGAATCATGTCATCTGCGAAGAGAGAGAGTTTGACTTCTTCATTGCCGATTTGTATACCTTATATTTCTCTTTGTTGTCTGAATACTGTTGCTAGGACTTCTAATACTGTGTTGAACAAGAGTGGTGAGAGTGGGCATCCTTGTCGTGTTCCTGATCTCAACGGGAAGGCTGCAAGCTTTTGCCCATTGAGGATGATATGTGCTGTGGGGCTGTCGTAGATAGATTTCATGAAGTTCAGGAATGTTTCCTCTATACCTATATTTTGAAGAATTTTAATCAGGAACTGATGCTGGATAGCTTTTTCTGCATCAATTGAGAGGACCATGTGGTTCTTCTCTATTCTCTTATTAATTTTTTTCTATCACATTGATTGATTTTCGACTGTTGAACCACCCTTCCATCCCATGGATGAATCCCACCAGGTCATGGTGGATAATCTTTTTAATGTGCTGTTGGATCCTGTTTGCTAGGATTTTGTTGAGAATCTTAGCATCCATATTCATCAGGGATATTGGTCTGAAATTCTCCTCTTCCTAGGGCCTTTGCCTGGTATGAGGATCAGGGTAATGCTGGCTTCATAGAAACAGTCTGGAAGTTTTCCTTCTGTTTCAATTTTTTGAAACAGCTTCAGAAGAATAGTTATTATTTCTTCTTTGAAAGTTTGGTAGAATTCCCAGGGAATCCGTCAGGTCTTGTCTCTTGTTTTTTTGGGAGGTTTTTGATCACTGCTTCAAGCTCATTATTAGATGTCGTTCTATTCAGGTTGTCAATTTCTTCCTGGTTCAATTTTGGGAGTTTATAGTTTTCCAGGAATGCATCCATTTCATCTAGGTTGCTTAGCTCATTGGCATATACCTGTTGATAATAACTTCTGATGATTCTTTCTACTCCCTTGGTGTTAGTTGTGATCTCTCTGTTTTCATTCATAATTTTATGAATTTGGGCTTTCTCTCTTTTCTTTTGGATTAGTGTGGCCAATGGTTTATCAATCTTATTGATTCTTTCAGAAAACCAGCTTCTAGTTTCATTGATAGTCTCTACTCTATCTCTGGTTTCTACCTCATTGATCTCTGCTCTAATCTTGATTATTTCCCTTCTTATGTGTGGAGTTGGTTTGATTTGTTGTTGACTCTCCAGTTCTTTAAGGTGTAGAGACAGCCTGTGTGTTCTGGATTTTTCACTTTTTTTTTAGGGAGGCTTGGATGGCTCTTCATTTCCCCCTTAGGACCGCCTTTGCTGTATCCCATAGGTTTTGGACCGAAGTGTCTTCATTCTCACTGTTTTCCATGAATTGTTTCAGTTCTTCTTTGATCTCCTGGTTGATCCAAGCATTCTTAAGCAAGGTGGTCTTTATCTTCCAGGTGTTTGAGTTCCTTCCGAACTTCTCCTTGTGACTGAGCTCCAATTTCAAAGCATTGTGATCTGAGAAGATGCAGGGAATAATCTCATTATTTTGGTATCGGTTGAGTCCTGATTTGTGACCCAGTATGTGGTCTATTCTTGAGATGGTTCCATGTGCACTTGAGAAGAATGAGTATTCTGTTGTTTTAGGGTGGAATGTTCTGTATATATCTATGAGGTCCATCTGGTCCAATGTGTCATTCCATGCTCCTGTTTCTTTATTGATTTTCTGCTTCGATGACCTATCTATTTCTGAGAGAGGCGTGTTAAGATCTCCTACTATTAATGCATTCATATCAATATGACTCTTTTTCTTGATTAATAGTTTTCTTACATAATTGGCTGCTCCCATAATGGGGGCATAGATATTTACAATCGTTAGATCATCTTGGTAGATAGTCCCTTTAAGAATTATGTAGTGTCCTTCTGTATCTCTGACTACAGTCTTTAGTTTAAAATCTAATTTATCTTATATGAGAATTGCTACCCCGGCCTTCCTTTGAGGCCCATTGGCATGAAAGATGTTTCTCTGTCCCTTCACTTTTAGTCTGGGTTTATCTTTAGGTTCAAAGTGTGTCTTTTATGGACAACAGGTAGATGGGTCTGTCTTTCTATCCAATCTGCCACTCTGTGTCATTTGATGGGCGCATTTAGGCCATTAATATTGAGAGTGATTATTGATAGATACATTTTTATTGACATCGTGTTACCTTTGAAGTCTTTCTTTCTGTAGATTGTCTCTATATTTCTGTTCAATGCTATTCTTAGGACTTTTCCTCTTTTATAGAAGCCCCATTAACATTTCCTGCAGTGTCAAATTGGTGGTTGCATAGTCCTTTAAGTCTTGCCGGTCTTGGAAACTCTTTATCTCTCCATCCATTTTGAATGACAGTCTTGCTGTATAAAGCATTCCTGGCTGCATGTTCTTCTAATTTAGTGCCCTGAATATATCTTGCCAGTCCTTTCTGGCTTGCCAGTTCTCTGTGGACAGGTCTGACATAATTCTCATGGGCTTTCTGCTGTACGTAAGGAGCTTCTTTTTCCTGGAGGCTTTCAAGAGCTTGTATCTACAATTATGATTTCTCAATTTGACTATCAGGTGCCTTGATGTTTTTATGGAGTGTATAATCTTGGGTGGAGACCGTTCGGCCTCTAGTACATGAACGCTGGTCCCATTCGCGAGATTGGGAAAACTTTCATAAGAACTTGTTCCACTATATCTTCTAGAGTTCTTTCTTTCCCCTCCCCTCCAGGGATTCCAATAATTCTGACGTTGGAACTTTTCATAGCATCATTTATTTCCCTCATTCTGTTTCCGTGGTTTCTAAGCTGTTGGTTCCAGGCTTCCTCCTGATGCTTTCTCTCTATCTGTTTGTCCTCCAGATCACGAATTCTATCTTCTGTCTCAGTTACCTTAGCTTTGAGAGAATTTAGATTAGATTGGAACTCATTGAGAGCATTGTGAACCTCATCCCTGGTGGCTTTCATTTCTGCCCTAATATTGTGAACATCATTCCTGGTGGCTTTCAGTTCTGCCCTAATCAATTCCGTTTGTTATCCATGGCTTTCTCCAACCAAGCTATTGCCTGGATAATTGTTAGTCTGAATTCTCTTTCTGTTGCAGAAGGCCCATCCTCTGTAGTTTTCTTCTGTTGGGCATTTCTCCTCCTAGTCATTTTGGTTAGAGAGGACTGAATGTATGTAGCTGGATGTATTGACCATGGTGCGGTAAAGGTTCACCCTGAAACACTTCTGAGCAATCAGGATTCCCCAGCCAAACGAGAGAAAAAAAGAAAAGAAAAAGAAAAAAAAGAGAGAGATTGAAGGACAGGGGAAAAAAGGGAAGATAAAAGAGAAGGTTCAGCCCAAATCGTACCCCAAGTAAGATTTATGAGGTATAAAAACAAAACAAACCAAAAGACTGATAAAAGTATATGACAAGAGAAATAGAGAAATTATATATATATATAATTTCTCTCTCTCTCTCTCTCTCTCTCTCTCTCTATATATATATATATATATATATATATAAAAGCAAAAAAAGGAGAACCTCATCGAGAAGAAACCCAAATATAAGATTTATATACTGTCAGGACAAACACAAATAAACAGAAACACTGGCGGATAAAAAAGTTGGGAGAGTGGTTATAAATTCTCAGTGTGGGTGAGGAAGTTTATTGTGATTCTTCCTGGATGTATCTTGATATCTTTGTTAAAGGACTCAACTTTCCTAAGATAAAGGATTATTAAAAATTGGTTTACCTATAGGGGTAGCATTGATTGGGGAAAGGGATTACCTCAAAGTTTAACTGTAAGAATATTATAATATAAAAATAAAAAAGGAATAAACTAGACTAAAGAAACCAAAAATTTAAAAAAATTATAAAAATAGAAAAGCAAAAGAAAAAACACAGGTGTATGTATAAAAAAGTTTAGGTTAGAAGGTTATTATTGAATTTGATGTACTGGACATCTCACTGTGATAGTAAATAGATTAATAAATTACCTATGTATATAAAAAAAATGAACCAGAATAGTGGGAACGAGTTAAAAATAAAAGAAGTCCTATGAAGTAGTGGTGGTTGTTTTCTTGCTGTCTTTTTTTTTTTTTCTTTCCTTGTTGGTTTTCTGGGGGAGGGGCCTGCCATGTGGGTTTTCAGTCAATGATGTTCCCTGATTTAAGTCCTCCCACTCCCCTCAAGGGTGTGGGCTCTGAGGAAAACGTTTTTTTCAGACTTTTGTTCTCCGGAGGTTTTTATGTTTGTTCACTTCTTTTCTCTTGCCTTGACCGCCTTTGATGGTTTTTGGAGGTTTAGAGGAAAGCAAACTGCACCCCGACCTCCCTCTCAGAGAAAAGCCTCAGCCAGGTCCCCTGTGGGTGCTGCAGGTCCATATCAATTCCCCCTTGGCCGCTAGCAGAGCAGGTTCCGAGTCGCGGTCCCTGGGGACGCAGGATCTTCTGCTTGTACCCAAAACCACAGCAGCGGTGGCTGTCTGGGCAGCTCCAGACCATCAGAGAGATTCCACACAGTGATCTCACACTGAGATTTTCCCACTGGCCCGGGCTGGGAGTGTCTGTCCTTTCCGGGTCTAAGAGCGCTGGGCTTGCGTGCACCTCTCTCAGGGGAGGGTGTAGGGCATGCGGGTCTCAGGCTCTGTTAGCATGGCTTGGCCTTCTGCCATCTGGCGAGCCTCCCAGCCCCTCACAGGAGCTGGACCCCACGCGTTCTCGGGCACGCTGGCGGCTCAGGGACAAAGACCTGGTTTCTCTGCCGCACTCTCTCTGGCTCAGTGCCAGGGGAGGCTGTCCTGGGTCTGGGACATAAGCTCCTGTCCCTAGCTGACCCGATTCCCACAATTTCTCCCCATGATCCTTTGCTCTTTTTGAGTGCTTTCAACCAAGACTCCAAGTTAATGCTGGTCCCCAGACACAGGGCACTCTCATATTAGGGGTATTACTTTCCAGTCAGTCACCTCTGGTGGCTCCCTCCCCCTTTTGTTTATCTTTCAATATCAGTCCGACATTCCCACTCTGATTAACCTGCCAACTGGCATTTTCTGCCCCTATAGAGATCCAGACATGTATAATTCTGATCTCAGGCTGATTTCATGGGTGATCGGAGTTCTTTGGTAGGTAATCAACTCAGTTCAGGGTACAGGTTGAAACAGCGCCTCCTCCTACTTCCCTGCCATCTTGTCTCTCCCTTGGAGCTCATTTTTGAATTGTGACTGAATGCTACCCTCAGATAAGTACTGTGTTCTGGGTTGAAGTGGTTTCCTCAGAGACAAGATGTCTCATTAAAGGCACAGAATATTATTGACCAAATGCAAGCAGTAAATATTCCAGTGGAACCTCCTTTTTTTCTTTAATCTAGATATTCATTTTTTGCCATTCCTTAACTCAGAATCATACACAAAGTAATGAAGTGATTGGACTTGTATTTTATAAATGTTAAATCAGTGCTCACCAATTGAAAAAGTACAAGCCTGAAGGCAAGAAGTCCAGGTAAATTAAGAATAGTGAACAAAATAGTATTAATCTCACTGAATTGAACCATACTTTAACATCAGAAGGCACTACTGGAAAGATATTTGGGGTAAATATAACCCTCTTGGACTTGTACCATAATACCACAGACATGGTTGTATGTCACGGATTTTTCATTTGGCTGTGTCTAAACTCTTCAAATTGAGGAGTATTAGCTTATTTAAAACATATAGATTCCAATTGCTTTGAGAGACACTCAATTATTGTATGACCTTAAAATAAGGATCTTGCCGTATTTGAGATTTTAAATTAGAAAATGGATGTCCGGGGTGCCTGGGTGGCTCAGCGGGTTAAGCCTCTGCCTTCAGCTCAGGTCATGATCTCAGGGTCCTGGGATCGAGTCCCACATTGGGCTCTCTGCTCAGCAGGGAGCCTGCTTCCCCCCTCTCTCTGCCTACTGCGCTGCCTACTTGTGATTTCTCTCTCTGTCAAATAATAAATAAAATCTTAAAAAAAAAAGAAAAAAAGAAAACGGATATCCAATATTCTGCTTCAAACTGAATGAATAGAGTATATGCATTCTTTACCTTTCAAAAAGATTTGAGAAGGATAATGCATTACCTCTACATAGCCTATATCATTAGCACATTTGATGTTTCTTTTTGTAACACCCTAGAAACAGAAGACAAAATATAATGAAAACAAACATGATGTGAAGTAGAACAAATTTCTGTGAAACATGGCTTTATTTTTTAAAGTCTTAATGCAGAAAGATTTTTTTAAATATTCTAAAACGATGAGTTAGCTTTTTTGTTTTATTATTTTATTTTATTATTATTTTATTTTTCATTAAGTTCAGTTAGCCAACATTTTGGACATCATAAGATTTTGCCATGGTGTTCAACGATTCATTAGCTGCCTATAAGACCAACTGCTCATCCCAACACTTGCCCTTTTCAATACACATCACCCACCATTGCATCCCCCAACCCCTCCCTTCTGCAACCCTCAGTTTGTTTCCTGGAGTCCAGTGTCTCTCATTGTTTGTCTCCCTTTCTGATTTCTTCCTATTCAGTATTCCCCCCCTTCCTCTGTGGTCTCTTGCTCTATTCCTTATGTTCCACATATAAGTGACACCATATGGAAATTGTCTTCTCTGCTTGGCTTATTTCACTTAGCATAATCCCCTTCAGTTCCATCCATTTCAGTGCAAATGAGAGGTATTCATCCTTTCTGATGGCTGAGTGATATTCCATTGTATATATGAACCATGTCTTTATCCATTCATCTGTTGAAGGGCATCTTGTTCCTTCCACAGTTTGGCTATCGTGGATATTGCTGCTATGAATATTGGGTTGCGTGTGTCCCTCCTTTTTACTATATCTGTATCTTTGGGGTAAATACCTAGTAGTGCAATTCCTGGATAGATAGCTCTATTTTTAACGTTTTGAGGAACCCCCATACTGTTTTTCAAAGTGGATGTACCAGCTTCCATTCCCACCAACAGTGTATGGGATTCCCCCTGCTCCACAACCTTGCCAGCACTTGTTGTTTCCTGTATTGTTAATGTTTGCATTCTGACTGGTATAAGGTGGTATCTCCTTGTGGTTTTGATTTGAATTTCCCTGATGGCTAGTGATGTTCAACATTTTCTCATGTGTGTCTGTGAAAAAGGGTCTGTTCATGTCTTCTGCCCATTTCTTGACTATATTATTTGTTTCTTGGATGTTGAGTGTAATAAGTTCTTTATAAATTTTGGATATCAGCCATTTACCAAAATGTCATTTGCAAATATGTTCTCCCATTTCATGGGTCGCCTGTTAGTTTTGCTGACTGTTTCCTTTTCTGTGCATGTTTTTATCTTGATGAAGTTCCAAAGTTCATTTTTGTTTTTGTTTCCCTTGACCTTAGAGATGTGTCTTGAAAGAAGTTGTTGTGTCCAATGTCAAACAGTTTACTACCATTGTTACCCTCTAACATTTTGATGGATTCCTATCTCACACTTAGGTCTTTCATCAAATTTGAGTTTATCTTTGTGCGTGGTGTAAGAGAATGACCCAGTTTCATTCTTCTCCATGTGGTTGTCCAATTTTCCAAGCATCATATATTGAAGAGACTGACTTTTTCCCATTGAATAGTCTTTCTTTGTTGTTGAAGATTAGTTGACAGTAGAGTTCAAAGTCCATCTCTGGTTCTATATTCTGCTTCATTGATCTATGTTTCTGTTTTTGTGCCAATAATATGCTGCCTTGATGATCAAAACTTTGTAATATAGCTTGAGGTAACCCATTGTGATGCCCCCAGCTTTGTTTGTGACCTTGTGATTCAGGGTCTTTTCTTGTTCCATGCAAATTTTAGGACTGTTTGTTCCATCTTTGTGAAAAATGTCACTGATATTTTGATAGGAATTTCTTTGAAAGTGTGCATTGCTCTAGGCAGCTTAGGCATTTTAACAATGTGTATTCTTCCAATCCATGAACATGGAATATTTTTCCAATATTTTATGTCTTGGTCCATTTTTTTTCATCAGTGTTCTTTAGATTCTAAAGTACAGATCCTTTACCTCTTTGGTTAGGTTTATTCCTAATTATCTTATGGTTCTTGTAAATGGAATAGATTATTTTCTGTTTCGCCATTTACACTGTTGTGTACAGAAATACAACTGACTTTTGTGCATTGATTTTGTATCCTGCCACGTGGAACACTATACCAAAAATTAATGATGCCCTTATCATGTAAAAAAAAAAAAAAAAAGAAAGAAAGAACACAAAGGAAAGTCTCAAAAGAACTAAGTCTAGTTGATACAAAATATTACATCAGTTTCAGGTGTACAATTTAATGATTTGAAAAGTTTATACATTATACTGTGAAAACACAAGCCTCACATACATCACAGTATAATTGACTGTGTTCCTTATGCTTTGATTTTTATTCCTGTGACACATTCTACTTATAATTTTTGTTAAAAATTTAAAAAATTAGAAAAAATTGTAATAATAAATCAATGTAATATTAAAGTAATATAGATTCCATGTGAATAACAACAGAAAGTATACAATCAACAATTTAGGAACACCCAGCAGAGGAAAATTCAGACTGTGACCTCTGCCACAGAACTATGGGATATGTACATAAACAATATGTTGGAAAAGGAACTCATGGTAACAATTATCCAGGTAATGGCTAGGTTGGAGAAGACCATTAGTGGCAACATAGACTGACAAAGGGTGGAAGTGAGAGCCAACCTGGCAGAAGTTAAAAATGCTATCAATGAGATCCAATCTAATCTACCTACTCTGACAGCTAGGGTAACCAAGGCAGAAGATAAAATTAGTGATCTAGAAGAAAACCTGATAGAAAAGAAGGATCAGAAGAGTCCTGGAAAAAACAGCTTAGAAGTCATGAAAACAGAATTAGGGAAATAAATGATGGCATGACACATTCCAATGTCAGAATTATTGGGATCTTTTATGGGACTGGGGAAAAAGAGAAGACTAGAACATATAGTTGAACACATAGTTGAACATATAATAAACACTGGATGAAAATTTTCCTAATCTGGGTAATGGAAGAAGTGTTCATGTCCTAGAGGCAGAAAGGTCAGCCCCCAAGATCAACGAGTGTAGAAAGACCTCCAGGCAAATAACTGTGAATTTCACCAGTCATAAATTCAGAGAGAATGTCTTAAGAGCAGCCAGGGGAAGAGATTCTCTATGAACAGAGGCAGGACCATCAGAATAACGTCAGACCTGGCCACAGAAACTTGGGAAGCCAGAGAGGCCTGGCAAGACATATTCAGGGCACTAAATTAGATGAACATGCAGCCAAGAACACTTTATCCAGCAAGGCTGACATTCAGAATGGAAGGAGAGATAAAGAGATTCCAAGACTGGCAAGATTTAAAGGAGTATGTGACCACCAAGCCAGCACTACAAGAAATATTAAGGGGTGGTTCTATAAAAGAAGAAATAACCCAAGAGTGTCATAGAACAGAAACTTGGAGAGGCAATCTATAGAAACAAGGACTTCACAGGCAACAGGATGTCAATAAAAACTAATCTTTCAATAATCACTCTCAACGTGAACAGCCTAAATTCTCCCATAAAATAGCACAGGGTTGCAGACTGGATGAAAAGGCAGGACCTGTCCATATGCTGTCTACAAGAGACACATTTGGAACCTAAAGATACATTCAGACTGAAAGTGAAGGGATGGAGAAGCATCTTTCCTGCCAATGGGCCTCAAAAGAAAGCTGGGGTAGCAATTCTCATATCAGATAAATTAGATTTTAAGCTAAAGACTGTAGTCAGAGATACAGAATAACACTAATATATTGGGATCTAAATTTTAAAAATGTGAAGATGATCTCAATTTTAGTTTCAACCATAGTACTACTTAATGATATTATCTTTGAAAAATGTAGTGAACTATGAATTTCAGATTGTACATCAGTAAAAAGGAAAAAAATATATGTGTGTATATATATATATATATATATAGACTGAAAGTGAAGGGATGGAGAAGCATCTTTCCTGCCAATGGGCCTCAAAAGAAAGCTGGGGTAGCAATTCTCATATCAGATAAATTAGATTTTAAGCTAAAGACTGTAGTCAGAGATACAGAATAACACTAATATATTGGGATCTAAATTTTAAAAATGTGAAGATGATCTCAATTTTAGTTTCAACCATAGTACTATTTAATGATATTATCTTTGAAAAATGTAGTGAACTATGAATTTCAGATTGTACATCAGTAAAAAGGAAAAAAATATATGTGTGTATATATATATATATATATATATATATATATATATATATATATTTCAAATATTTACCTTAAACCTAAAATGAGAAAAAAATATATTCACATCTACATGAAATATGTATTTTGTAAAATGAAAAGGCTACATAAAAACTAACTCATGGAGTACCTGGATGTCTCAGTGGGTTAAAGCCTCTGCCTTCAGCTCCAGTCATGATCCCAGGGTTCTGGGATCAAGCCCCACATCAGGCTCTCTGCTCAGCAGGGAGCCTGGTTCCCTTCCTCTCTCTCTGCCTGCCTCTCTGTCTACTTGTGATCCCTGTCTTTCAAATAAATAATAGACTTTTTAAATCTTAAAAAAAAAACTAACTCATATATGTCATAGCCAAAAATTCATTAGTAATGCAATGTGTGAATATTGTTAATTCAGTTAAGATTTTGATACATATTGAGATGAACAATAAAATATTTTTTAAAAGACATCAGCAAAAAGCAGGACAGTGCAATAAGGATAGCTATTAGCTTCTTCAGCTCTTATAATTGCATTCTTCTCTATCGTCTCAGAGGGGATTTATTGACAGAAAACATTCATCCACTCACTTAATGGGCACAGTAAAGCCCTCCTACTTCTCTCTGTACACTTAACCTGGTCACACTCCATTTGCCCGTCTGAATGAGACTGGATTCAACCAGTGAAGCAGACAGAACTGCAAGAAAAAAAAAGGGTGATAATTTTCTAACTGTCTTGACTTCTGCTTCTGATATTCTCCATTATAGTTGTTGAAAATATGTCCTTAATTTTCTTTTTACCTATTTGTAAGTGAAAAAAACAAATTTACCTTTTCTCTTGAATCTTTTTGTATAGCACATTAAAAAAATGTATTTTTGCTTTCTAATTATTTGCATACAGAAGAATATTACACATTTCCTATATAATTGGATAATGTATTTGTTTTCCTGAAATTGAAATTTTGCAGATGAGCTATTGATTTTAATTTGAGTGGAGATAATTTTTGAGGGTTAGAAATAAATATCTCAATCGTATTTATATTTTCTAATGAAACTGACAGTGGGTGACCTAATACCCAAATTATCTACTATGTAGGGAAGACCAGGTCCCCCCAAATTCTGAGGCATAGTTACAGCCTGTGGACTCAACTCAGTGTAGTTGTGCTCGGTTAAGCAGACCATAAGAATCTGAATTCCTTACTGTGTAAATTGAGAAAATAAGATGTAGAGTCTTTGGAAAGATAAAATATGATAAAGCATTAGAACAATTCCTAGGATGCTGTCAGCTTCAAATAAAGTTTAACATTAATCCACCACCACTGTCAATGAATTTACATGTTAAATATGCATTAAGTTGTTTATATGAAGCTCAAGGAATTATATTAGAAAGGAGTAACTATGAACAGAAGGGCCAGTCGCCATGCATACAACAGACAGTGTTCACTTTTGTGTCTGGTATCCCAGGTGGACCGTTCAGTGTGTCTTAATGGCAGGACCCACATTTACAAAAGCACAGCAAAGATTTCTCAGTAAACCCCAAGTACCTTTGTGGTCTCCCTTCATTCACTCAGCAAGCGGTTTCAAGGCCTTCACATTTATTGTTCACTGTGCTGATTATTAATTTATTTTTACCACAAATACAGACTTTGTCAGCAGATGTGTTTTGTAATTTATCAGGCTATGTTTTTATTTTTCACAGGTCTCAAATTTCATCTTTCAGTGAGGGTGGGATGTGATAGAAAGGCTATTGTTGTTGATGCAATTTGTCAAAATTTGTTGAATATCTATATTAAGAACTCAAAATCATTTGCAGTGTTCTCAACTGCTTTATCAACTGAGAATATTAATAATTTGATGTTTTAATTAGTCTTAGAATTATGAAAAAGTATAAAATATATTTTTAAAAGTATAAAACATAGAAATTGTAAATTCTTCTCGAAATATCTAGACATGATAACTGCCTCTAAGCCCTTCCCAGAAAGAGGACTCGATATTTGCTTCCTCTTAGTAAGGACTTCTGAATTTTGAGATTTGACATGTCAGAAATTAAAAGTTTGCAAAAGTTCAAACTTCAGAACAGAAAATGTCAAAGGAGGTATTATTCTCTGAAGAAAGGTCAGATGTATTTTGTGCTAATTGTTTTTATTTATTTTGTAGCTATCTTAGAATTCTGCTTTAAATTGCATTTCTATTTTTGTCTCTGAATAGACTGACTCTGACCTCATTAACTGTAATTAGATTTAAATTTTTTTGATTCATCTTTAGCATCTGATAGAGAGGCTGGCTATGAACAGCAAGATAAAGAAGTACATGGTAAATTGGAGTCAGAAATATCATAGTGTTGTTCAACTTTCCTCTCTGAATCTCAGTTCCATGAACAATTAATTGCTATGTGCATTAAAGCAGATAATATTTGGGGAAACAACTAAAGCCTTCTCTGATAAATAGCAATGACTGTCTAAATACTACTTCCTGTCCTCTGAAATGTAAGTAGATAGTAGAAATTCTAAGATGAATTTCAACTTGGAAAAACATGTACTGGATACAAATTAGATAGATTTCTCATAAAGTTCTGCTTAATCAGGGTTAAAATAAGATATGTATGCATATCTTATTTTAGCGATAAAATAAGATATATATAACTTATTACATATATAGATATGTATATCTTATTATATATCTTATTTATATTATAATTATATATTTATAATTTATATTTATATATAAATTTATATTTATCTTTATCTATATTTATCTTTATTCATTTATCTTTATCTTTATCTTTATCTTTTTATATTATATTATATTATTTATATATATTCATAATATATATTATCAATATCTTATTTATCTTATTTATAAGGGTAATAATATATATTATTATATATATCTTATTTTATCAATAAAATAAGATATACATATATATATCTTATTATATATATCTTTTTTATCGCTAAAATAAGATATACTATATATATATATATACTATATACTATATACTATATATATAAGATATACTATATATATATATAGTATATATCTTATATATACTATATATATATATAGTATATCTTATTTTAGCGATATATATATAGTATATCTTATTTTAGCGATAAAAAAAGATATATCCATAAAATAAGATATATATATCTTATTATGTATCTTATTTTAGCAGTAAAATAAGATATATATCTTATTATATATATAATTAAATATTATGTATTTAAAATATATAGTATAGATAATTTAAAGTTTATTTTTATAGAATAATTATACATGTATATAATAAGTATATATATATACATATATATGTCTAATACATATACACACATATACACTCGTAAGTTATTTAGGACTACAGAAATGGTCCAATCAAATCTTTAAATGCATAAATAAATATTAAACTTGTGAACTGACATAATGGATCTCATATTTTCAAATGATAATAGTAGCAGCCATCTCTTACATAGATTCTGCATAATTATTACTGTACCTATTAACTATTTTATTCATAAGTCATCTGTAACCAGTAATGGTCAAGCACTTTCCTCATTTAATCCTAAACATATGCATGATATAGCATTATTCTTTTCCTCTTTTTTATGTATGTAGAATGAATGGAGGTAGAGTGCATAGAGGATAATCTGGACACACAGCCAGTCTGGCTTCAGAGTTGGAGCTCCAAAATGGTGACCCTAGGCTATCTAAGTGTTTGGTCATTGGTTAGGATCATGATCTGTTTGGGGGGATTTGTGGGTTACCCCATACAATCACAGTGCCTCACTGTGGGGTTCAAGAATTTCATATAGATTTTCCCCAAATTTTGTTGAGGTTACTTTTTATTCTGCTTTATTATATTTTTTTCTTTTTCTTTTTTTAAATTTAAATTCAATTAGTGAATCATTAGTTTTTGACATAATGTTTCCTGGTTCATTAGATTGTTCTTTTTGGGGTATTACTGACATAAAATTCTACTAGTTTCAGTTGTACAAGGTAATGATTTGATATTTCTGTGCACTGTGGAATTATTTTTTCTTATACAAAATTAATAATAATTTTTTTTCTTATATAGAATGCACCTTAAAGAATTTTTAAGATTTCAGTTGAAGGGACACCTGGGTGACTCAGTCAGCTGGGCATCTCCTTTTGGCTTGGGTCATGATCTGTGGTCCTGGGATTGAGTTCCGTATTGGCTCCCTGCTCAGCAGGGAGTCTGCTTCTCCCTTTCACTCTGCCTGCTGCTCTCCCTGCTTTTGCTCTCTCTCTGTCAAATAAATGAATTTATTTATTTATTTATTTATTTAAAAGATTTTATTTATTTATTTGACAGAGAGAAATCACAAGCAGATGGAGAGACAGGCAGAGAGAGAGAGAGGGAAGCAGGCTCTCTGCCGAGCAGAGAGCCCAATGCGGGACCCGATCCCAGGACTCTGAGATCATGACCTGAGCCGAAGGCAACGGCTTAAACCACTGAGCCACGCAGGCGCCCCCAAATAAATGAATTTAAAATATAAAACTCAGTTGGATTATTAGACCTGAGAAATTAATGATATTTTGATTATCTACAATAAGAATTCCAGAAAGGGTGATTTTATATATATAATATATATATATTATATATCTGTATATAAATATATACAGATATATGTATACATATGTACATATACATATATATCTATTTTTTACATTTTGATTCATCTTTTGTGTTTGGTTAGGGCAATAGCTAACCTAAAATAATCTATATGCTTCTTCGTAAAGGATACTATAGCAAAAGGAAAACTCACGATACAATGAACAATGCAACCTCCCAAATGGTAAATTTATATAATTACAGATAATTTGTATTCTCTAAATCTATAAAACCATGGAATTTTTTTTCTGATAATGTAATTGGGTTCTTGTTCTCTCTTTCTCTCTCAACACATTCATTTCAGTGGGTGGTGTTTCGTGATTGATTCATTAATCCCAAAGCTTCCCTTGGTTGCCCAGGTGAAATCACATGGAGAACACCAACTGGCTAGCTAACCACACTGGGAGATCAGATTTCACCCTGGTTGGAATCTTCAGTGAATCCAAACACCCAGCTCTCCTTTCTTTGGTCATTTTCGTGCTTTTCCTAATGGCTGTGTCTGGAAACACCATCTTGATTCTATTGATACACTCTGATGCCCACCTCCACACACCCATGTATTTTTTCATTAGCCAGCTATCTCTCATGGACATGATGTATATTTCTGTTACTGTGCCCAAGATGCTCATAGACCAAGTCATGGGTATGAACAAGATCTCAGACATAGAATGTGGGATACAAATGTTTCTCTATGTGACACTAGCAGGTTCAGAATTTTTTCTGCTAGCCTCCATGGCCTACGACCGCTATGTGGCCATCTGCGATCCTCTTCATTACCCTGTCCTCATGAACCATCGGGTGTTACACCTTCTAGCATCTGGCTGCTGGCTCCTGGGTTCAGTGGATGGTTTCTTGTTTACTCCCATCACCATGACCTTCCCCTTCTGCAGATCTCGGGAGATACATCATTTTTTCTGTGAAGTCCCTGCTGTATTGAAACTCTCTTGTTCAGACACTTCCGTCTATGAGATTTTCATGTACCTGTGCTGTGTCCTTATGCTTCTCATTCCTGTGATAGTCATTTCAGGATCTTACTACTTTATCCTCATCACCATCCATAGGATGAACTCAGTAGAAGGACAGAAGAAGGCCTTTGTCACTTGTTCTTCCCACATGACGGTGGTCATCCTCTTCTATGGGGCTGCCATTTATACTTACATGCTCCCCAGCTCCTACCATACACCAGAGAAGGACATGATGGTATCTGTCTTTTACACCATACTCACTCCCGTGCTCAACCCTTTGATCTATAGTCTAAGAAATAAGGATGTTATGGGAGCTCTGAAGAAAATGTTGAATGTGGGACCTGTCTTTCAAGAAACTATAAAGTAAGGGCACCTGGATGGTTCAGTAGGTTAGCATCTGCCTTTGGCTCAGGTCATGATCCCAGAGTTCTGGGATCAAACTGTACACTGGGTTCCCTGCTCAGTGAGGAGTCCACTTCTCCTTCTACCCCTCCTTCCCACTCATTCTCTCTCTCTCAAATAAGAAAAATATTTTTTTTAAAAAGAAACTATATAGTAGGAAACTGTTATATTGCCTCCCTGTATTAAAAAAGAAACCTCTTTTTTATTTTTTTATTTTTATTTTTTAAAAAACTTTTTAATTTTCTAATTCTTATTCTTTCAAAACATATCATACAATTATATTATAGTGATGTTATATTTAGTGAAATTGATAACTTCACTCTGACTCTGTAGAACACCCATATTCTTAGGAAATACATAATTAAAATATTTAGAGAGAGAAAGATCATGTGATTCTATGTAATTGATTGAAATGAGGGAGTGAGAGAAGGGTGATGAAGAGAAAGAGGTTTAAAAAAAGCTAACTGTTGAGTCTGGGTAAAAGGTATGTGGCTGTGGTTTACACCATTCTTATTCATACTACTTTTCTCTAAGTGTAAAATTATTCCACACAGTTAAAATATCAGTTGTCCTACATTTTTAAACTTTGTATTCTGTTTGCTGACAGTGTAAGTGGCAATCTTATAAAATATGCTCATTTCAATGTGACTAATTATTATTGTGACAATCCTGTAATCTCCATACTTTGTATCATCCCTTAGTTTGCTAGACCACAATGATATGCACTATGTGGATATGGTCCATAACTGAAAGCACCTAGTGGTTAAAATGTAGGTTTTGTATCTATGCTTGCATAAGAAATTGCAGGACAAATATGAACTAAGAATGAAAGGAAGATTTAGGGGAGATTCCCTGCTTGAGGTGATGTCTGAACCGAGTTTTGATGTATTTACTTTATTGAACAAAAAAAGAGAAGCATGATATCAAATATACAAACTTTGTCATTTATTCAATAAATACTTAAACTCTTATAATCCAAAATAACAGCTAAATGAGTTTAAAATTTGAGCACTATATGGTTGCTGTTTTCAAGGAATTTGAACCTCTATAGTTTTATATGGAAAGAGGTACCATACAATGTATGATAAGCCTAATATATATATGATGCTAATGCGGAAAGTGTATGACTCAGAAGTACACATCTGTTCTCTCTGTGATACATGGATTTGGTCAAAAAAGGGGACTGATATCAGCCTCTGTAACTCAGTACAAATGTTGACTAGATGTTCCCTCAGATAAGTACAGGAGACTGTGGCAGAAGGGACGTTCTCAGGGACAATATGCCACAGATGTGCAAATGTCTGAAGGTTGGCAAAGCATAAGGGATAAATGTTTCAATCGCTCATTCTTTCCTACTTTAGTTTATATAATTCTTTCTTGCCCTTCTGTGACCCAGAGTTTTACAAGCAGCAGCAAAATGATTAGATCTGCACTTTAGAAATGTTAAATTAGTGGTCATTTGGGGAAGTGCAGTGCTGCAAGTAGAGAGACGAAGTGAGCAAAGATGGTGAAGTAGATGGTGTTGATCTAAATTGAATGGACCATGACTTGACACCAGGATGGACTGGATGGAGGAATGGTATATTTGGAATATGTGGGGCCTTTTGAACCTGGTCCATAAAACCACAGACATGGTTATATATCCACCATTTTATAATGGGGCTGTGTCCAACTTGTGAAAAATCAGACAGTTTCAAAAGTATGGATTAATTTTCCTCTTGACACACCTGATTAGTTCATGATTGTAAAACAAAGATCTTGCAGTGTTTTGGAAAACGATAGCAGAAAACCAATTCTCAATATTTTTTGTTGCAATAAAACTGAATACAATATGGACACTCTAAAGTAATTAAGAAATGTATGTATCACCCCTCAATTTTATGACTATAATGATACATTTCATGGTTCCATTTACAACACCCAGATGTGAAGAATAAAATGAGACAAAATAAAAGAAAATGTGGTATTGAGCTACATTATTACAAAGATTTTAGAATTTTAAAAATTTTATTTTTTTATTTTTATTATTAACATATAATATATTATTTGTTTCAGGGGTACAAGTCTGTGTTTCATAAGTCTTACATAACACACAGAACTTACCACAACACATATGCTCCCCAATTTCCATCATTCAGTCTCTGCATTCATCCACTGCCCTCCCATCTAACAATCCTCAGTTTGTTTCCTGAGATTAAGAGTCTCTTATACTTTGTCTCCCTCTCTGATTTTGTCCTGAACCATTTATTTCCTCTCTTCATCTATGAACCTCTGCCTTATTTCTTAAGTTCCACATATCAGTGAGATCATATGAAAATTATCTTTTTTCTGATTGACTTATTTTATCTAGCATAATATCCTCTAGTTCCATCCACATTATTGTAAATGGCAAGATATTATTTTTTATGGCTGTATAATATTCCATTGTGGGTTTGTGTGTGTGTGTGTGTGTGTGTGTGTGTGTGTGTGTAATCACATCTTATTTATCCATTCATCTGTTGATGGATCTGAGCTCTTCCCACAGTTTGGCTATTGAGGACATTGCTGTTATAAACATTGGGAAGAAGATGTCCCTTTGGATTCCTACATATTTGGGGTAAATACTCAGTAGGGCAATTGATGGGTGATAGAGTAGCTCTATTTCAATTTTTTGAGGAACCCCCATGTTGTGTCCCAAAGAGACTACACCATCTTGCCTTCCCACCAACAGTGTAGGCGGATTCCCCTTTCTCCACATCCTGGACAACATTTGTCATTTCCTGACTTAATTTTACCATTCTGACTGGTATGAGGTCCTATCCCATTGTCTTGATTTGTGTTTCCTTGATGCCAAGTGATATTGAGCACTGTTGCTTTTTGGATGTCTTCTTTGCATAAATGTCTGTTTATGTCTTCTGCCCATTTCTTGATTGGATTATTTGTTCCATGGAACTTACTGAGTTTCATAAAATCTTTATATATTTGAGATATTAACCCCTAATTTGTGAATATCTTCTCCCATCTGTCAGTTGTCTTTTGGTTCTGTTGACTTTTTCCTTTGCTGTGCAAAAGGGTTTTTTTTATCTTGATGAAGTATCAGTAGTTCATTTTTGCCTTTGTTTCCCTTGCATTTGGAGACATGTCCAGTAAGAAGTGGCTTTGGCTGAAGTCAAAGAGGTTGCTGCCTATGTTCTCCTCAAGGATTTTGATGGATTCCTGTCTCATATTTAGGTCTATCATCCAGTTTGACCCTATTTTTGTGTGTAGTGCAAAGAAATGGTCCAGTTTCATTCTTCTGCATGTGAATGTCCAATTTTCCCAACCAAAAAACCTCAGCAAAAGAAACAAAAAAAATCACTTTAAATTTTTTTTTATAACAATTACTTTTCTTTTTAGGGAATGTGTCTAAAATACAATTTCCACAGTCTTTACTAATAAAAGTTTACAAGTTTATGTAGTTGGTAAAGTTATTTATCAAATTATATACAACACCTAATACTTGGAATTTGTGTTTCAAATTTCCTGCATCTAGAGTTAAAAACTGAAATGGAAGAGCTACAAGCACTCAAATGCACTTGCTTACAAGTATCAAACTAGTAGATGCTCAAAAATAGTTTAACATTTTCAATTTTTTAATTTATTCATGTGTTTGTGATAGTGATACCTCTAGCCAGAGGAACCATGTCTATCCCATCGTAACAAGGTTTCAGGTTTCTACATCCTTTAGAGCACATTAAAGACCATTATTGGAAATCTTCATCCAAATTCAGAATTAATATTATTGTTCATTGGATAGAAAAATCTTCCATTATTTTTTTCATAAAATTTCTGCTTTCTTAAATGTGTTCAAAAATAACATTTGAAGAAACATAATGAGCAAAACTATTTTCTAGAGATGGCTAAAGAATTACGCTTCTTAAACATAATCAGATACATTAAAATTAACATTTAACGTAGCTTTGATTGTTTTTCCCCTCTTAGGTTATTTTCTGTAAACATACAATTTAGTGTCCCTGACACTGAGTTTCAAAAATGAAAACCTCTAATGATATGGTTAAAAATCTGAGTTATGTAATTTAAACTTCTATTTTAGTGAGAAAATCAGGCTGTAGTATGTTTTTTTTTCTTTTCTTTTTTTTTTTTTTTTTTGGTTTGTTTGTTTTGTTTTGGTGAATTTCAGTGAGCTAATTTAAGATCTTACCATTTCAGTGCTTGGAGACTGGGTTATAATCAATAGGATGGATATGTCCCCAATTCCAAAATAAATCACCTATTAATAAGCTTAGAGATGTCATTGTTGAATCTTGATAGCAATTATTTGAAAATAAAATAGTGTCTGTTACAAGTATCTTCACATAAATGATTATTTTGATAGTACAAATAATCAATGATTTTTAAATTTTGTTACAAAGTCTTAATTTACAAACTATATAGTTATAGACTGATTTAGTGCCCACAAACTGTGAAGAAAGAGGACAAACATCTTCATTGTGCTGAAGAGTCTCTATCCCCCCAGCTCATGCATGTTTGTTCTGTGACCAGAAGGGGTTAATTCTCCCTCAGCCTTCTGCGTGGTTTGCCAGTGACAGCCCACAAGCAAATGATTAAAGGTTAGAAGACACAGATCTTTGTATTGATACCCTCAGCATTATCTATCAGGCTGAGACTGTTAATGGCCAGCTACTCCCCTCTGAGGCTCTGCCCTCACCTATGGTCATCCTTCCAGCAGTTTTAGCTGCTATGGAACCTGACAACCACTGCTACTCCCCTTATCCCTTGGGAGCGAGGCTGGCAAAAGCTTCCTTTTTTTTTTTCTTTTTGGTGACTTTTGGTCATTCTACAAACCTTGGTAAAATCCCAATGTAATCATCCACGAATATTGGCTACATTTTACAGATATTTGTCAATATAACCATTTTCATATAGATTACATATTTAGGGTTATAGTTTCCTGATTAAGTTTATTTAACATCTTTCCATATGGTCATTACTCCAAGTATTTTTTAATTCAATTTTATTTTTTCAGTGCTCCAAGATTTATTGTTTATGCATCACACCCAGTGTTCCATACAATACGTGCCCTCCTTAATACGATCACCAAGCTTATGCCCACTACCCTCCCCACTACCCTCCTTTCAAAACCCTCAGTTTGTTTTTCAGAGTCTACAGTCTCTCATGGTTCATCTCCCCCTTCGATTTTCCCCAATCCACTTTTCTTTATATTAAAAACTGATGTCTTTTACTTTTTGCTACCCCAAAATATTGTAAAATGTACATCACTGTTAATCTCTGTATACATGTAAATACAATAAGCTAGATTGTTTTCGGTATGTAGTTACAAATAGAATTAGTTATAGGTCATACACTTCTCAGTTTTATTAGATGCTGCTAAAATGTTTTATATTTTTACTTTTTCTATTACATATGTGTCCCAAAAATATTTATAAAGCATGAGAAGTGAGATGTACTGTTGCATATTTAAGAACTGAAGAATGCAAGTTGGTACAGCCTCTTTGGAAAACAATATGAAGGTTCCTCAAAAATTTAAAAATAGCAATACCCTATGACCCAGCAATAGCACTATTGGGCATTTACCCCAAGGATACAGATGTAGCAAAAAGAAGGGGCACGTGCACCCCAATGTTCATAGCAGTAATGTCCACAAGAAGCAAACTGTTTGAGCTGAGATGCCCTTCCACGGAAGAATGGATAAATAAGAGGTGGTCCATATGTACAATGGGATATAATGTAGCCATCAGAGAAGATGAATACCCACCACTTGCATTGACATGGATGGAACTGGAAGGTATTATGCTGAGTGAAATTAGTCATGCTGAGAAAGACAATCATCATACGGTTTTGATAGCAATTATTTGAAAATAAAATAGTGTCTGTTACAAGTATCTTCACATAAATGATTATTTTGATAGTACAAATAATCAATGATTTTTAAATTTTGTTACAAAGTCTTAATTTACAAACTATATAGTTATAGACTGATTTAGTGCCCACAAACTGTGAAGAAAGAGGACAAACATCTTCATTGTGCTGAAGAGTCTCTATCCCCCCAGCTCATGCATGTTTGTTCTGTGACCAGAAGGGGTTAATTCTCCCTCAGCCTTCTGCGTGGTTTGGAACATAAAGATAGCATGGAGCACATTAGTAGAAGGAAGGAAAAAATGAAGTGGGAGAATCAGAGGGAAAGACAAACCTTGAGAGACTATGGACCCTGGGAAACAAACTGAAGTGTTCAGAGGAGAAAGGAATGGGGGCATTTGTTAGCTCACTGACAGGTATTAAGGAGGAGATGTATTGCATGGAGCACTGAGTGTTATGTGCAAACAATGAATCATGGAACACTACATCAAAAACTAATGGTATACTGTATGATGACTAACATAACATAAAAAAAGAACTAAAGAGCGAGAAAAACAAAACTGTTACACTCAAAAATTTTAGGACAATATCGTTGACAGAAAGAATATGGAATTTAAAGATGCCAACTCTCTTGTGCAATAAAAAGTCCACATACAATTTTTCAATCCCCCCAAAATTAAGTGCTAATAGCCTATTGTTGATTGGAAGCCTTATTAGTAACAATTAACAACTATTTTGTATGTTATATATATAATATACAGAATTTTAAAAATAATCTAGATTTTTTTAAATTGTATTTTATTTTTCACTGTTCCAAGATTCATTGTTTATGCCATCACACCCAGGGCATTATTTTTCTAAATTTTATTTATTTATTTGAGAGAGAGAGAGACAGAAAGAGAGTGCACAGCAGCAAGGGGAGGGGTAGAGAAAGAGAGAGGGACAAAAAAACTCCTGAGCATGAAGCCTGACACAGAGCTTGATCCCATACCCTGAGATCATGACCTGAGCTGAAGTCAGATCCTTAACTGATGAGCCACCCAGGCACCCCTAATATACTGTATGCTTACAATAAAGTAAGTTAGATATAAAATTCTATTTCAAGTCTGTAGGGGGACAAGATGGCGGGGAAGTAGGAAGAGGTGCCTTTTAAACCTGTACCCTAAAGTGAGCTGATTACCTACCGAAGAACTCCGATTACCCATGAAATCAGCCTGAGATAAGAATTATAAATGTCTGGATCTCTACAGGGGGAGAAGATGCCAGTGGGCAGGTTAAGCAGAGTGGGAATGGCGAACTGATATTGGAAGATAAACAAAAGGGGGAAGGAGCCTCCAGAGGCAACCAGTTGGAAAGTAATACCCCTAATATGAGCCAGAGTGTCCTGCATCTGTGGACCAACATTAGCTTAAAGACTGGTTGAAAGCACTTCAAATAACAAAGGATCACATGGGGGAAAATGTGGGAATCGGGGTGGCTAGGGAGAGGGGCTTAAGTCCCTGATCCCAGGACAGCCTCCCCTTGCACTGAGCCAGAGAGAGTGAGGCGGAGAAACCAGGTCTTGGTCCCCAAGCTGCCAGCGCGCCCGAGAACGCATGGGGTCCAGCTCCTGTGAGAGGATGGGAGCCATGCGAGATGGCAGAATGCGCGAGCACTGCTATAGAGCCTGAGATGCACGCGCCCCTCATCCTCCCCTAAAAGAGGCCCAGCTGGTGCTCTTTGACCCATGCCATTGTTTAAGAGCCTATGAGGCGCGCCTCAAACTCTCCCCTGAAAGAGGTGCGGGAAGACCCAGCCTGGTCCTTTTGGACCTGCATCCTGTTCTCAGAGACTGAAACGCGTGCGTGACCCACAGCCTCCCCTGAAAGAGGTGCACACAAGCAGGGCACTCTTAGACCCAGAAAGACCAGGCACTCCCAGCCTGGGCCAGCGGGAAAATCTCAGTGTGTGATCGCTGCTTGGAACCTCTCTGGTGGTCTGAAGCTGCCCAGACAGCCGCTGCTGCCGTGGTTTGGGGTACAAGCAAAAGATCCTGCATCTCAGGGCCCACGACTTGAAACCTGCTCTGCCAGAGGCCAAGGGGAAACTTATTTGGGCTCTGCATCCAGACTGAGGCTTCTCTCTGAGAGGGAGGTCAGGGTACAGTTTGTTTTCCTCTAAAACTAAAGCAACCATCAAAAGCGGTCAAGGTGGGAGAAAAAAAAAGTGAACAAACATCAAAACCACCAGAGAACAAGAGCCTGAAAAAAACAAACAAACAAACAAACAGTTTCCTCAGAGACCACTCCCTTGAGGGGGGCAGGGGAACTTAACTCAGGGAACATCATTGACTGAAAACCCACATGTCAGGTCCCTCCCCCAGAATCCAACCAGGAAATTTAAAAAAAAAAAAAAAAAAAAAGGATTACAAGAGAACAACCACCACGACTTCATAGGACAACTTTTATTTTAACTTGTTCCCACTATTCTGGTTCATTTTTTTAATATAGATATTTTTTTAACCTACTTACCATCACAGTGATATATCCAGTACATCAAATACCATAATAACCCTCTAACCTGAAATTTTTGATACATACACATGTGTTTTTCTTTTGGATTTATATTTTTTGATATTTTTTTAATTTTAGTTTAGTTTAGTCTAGCTTATTCCTTTTTATTTTTATTTTCTAATATTCATATAGAGTTAAACTTCAAAGTAATCCCCTTCCCCCAATCAATACTACCCAATTTTAATCCCCCTTTATCTTAGGAAAGTTGAGTCATTTAACAAAGATATTAAGATACAACCAGGAAGAATCAAAACAACCTTTTTCACCCACACTGAGACTTTACAACCACTCTCACATCTTTTTCTTCCACCAGTATGTGTTTTTGTGTTTGTCCTGATGCTATATAAATCTTACACTCGGGGTTATTATCTATCAATAATCACTCTCAATGTGAATGTCCTAAATGCGACCATAAAAAGGCACAGTGTTTCAGACTAGATAAAACGACAGGTCCCATCCATATGTTGTCTACAAGAGACCAATTTTGAACCTAAAGCTATACACATACTGAAAGTGAAAGGATGGAGATGCATTTTTCATGCCAATAGGCCTCAAAGAAGGCAGGGGTAGTGATTCTCATATCAGACAAAATAGATTTTAAACTAAAGACTGCAGTCAGAGATACAGAAAGACACTACATTATTCTTAAAGAGACTATCCACCAAGATGATCTAACAATTGTAAGTATCTATGCCCCCAATATGGGAGCAGCCAATTACATAAGAAAACTGTTAATCAAGATAAAGAGTCATAATGATATGATTACACTAATCGTTAGAGATCTTAACACACCTCTTTCAGAAATAGACAGATCATCGAAGCAGAAAATCAATAAAGAAACAAGAGCAATGAATGACACATGGGACCAGATGGACCTCATAGATATATACAGAACATTCCACACTAAAACAACAGAATACTCATTCTTCTCAAGTGCACATGGAACCTTCTCCAGAATAGACCACATACTGGGTCACAAATCAGGACTCAACTGATACCAAAAGACTGAGATTATTCCCTGGACGTTCTCAGATCACAATAGTTTGTAACTGGAGCTCAATCAAAAGGAAAATTCACAAGGAACTCAAACACCTGGAAGCTAAAGACCACCTTGCTTAAGAATGCTTGGATCAACCAGGAGATCAAGGAAGAACTAAAACAATTCATGGAAACCAATGAGAATGAAGACACTTCGATCAAAAACCTTTGGGATATAGCAAAGGAGGTCGTAAGGGGGAAATACATAGCCATCCAAGCCTCTTTCAAAAAAAATCGAAAAATTCAGAACACAGCAGCTGTCTCTACACCTTACAGAACTGGAGAATCAACAACAAATCAAACCAACTCCACACAGAAGGGAAAAAATCAAGATTAGAGCTGAGATCGATGAGGTAGAAACCAGAGATACAGTAGAATGTATCAATGAAAATAGAATATGGTTTTTTGAAAGAATCAATAAGATAGATAAACCATTGGCGACACTAAACTGAAAGAAAAGAGAGAAGCCCAAATACATGACATGAAAGAAAAGGGAGAGATCACAACGAACACGAAGGATGTAGAAACAATAATCAGAAGTTATTATCAACAGTTATATGCCAATAAGCTAAGCAACCTAGATGAAATTGATGCATTCCTGGAAAAGTATAAACTCCCAAAATTGAACCAGGAAGAAACTGACAACCTGAATAGAAGTGGTGATCAAAAATCTCCCAAAAAAGAAGACCCCAATACCTGATGGAGCCCTGGGGAATTCTACCAAACTTTCAAAGAAGAAATAACACCTATTCTCCTGAAGCTGTTTCAAAAAATTGAAGCAGAAGGAAAACTTCCAGACTCTTTCTATGAAGCCAAAATTACCCTGATCCCCAAACCAGGCAAAGACCCTACCAAAAAAGAGAATTTCAAACCAATATCAATGATGAATATGGATGCTAAGATTCTCAACAAGATCCTAGCCAACAGGATGCAACAGCACATTAAAAAGATTATCCACCATGACCAGGTGGGATTCATCCCTGGGCTACAAGGATGGTTCAACATTCGCAAATCAATCAATGTGATAGAACATTAATAAGAGAAGAGAGGAACCACATGGTCCTCTCAATTGATGCAGAAAAAGCATTTGACAAAATCCAGCATACATTCCTGATGAAAACGCTTCAAAGTATAGGGATAGAGGGAACATTCCTGAACTTCATTATATCAATCTATGAAAGACCCACAGCAAATATCATCCTCAATGGGAAAAAGCTTGTGTCCTTCCCGTTGAGATCAGGAACACGACAAGGATGCCCACTCTCACCACGCTTGTTCAACATAGTATTAGAAGTCCTAGCAACAGCCATCAGACAACAAAGAGAAATAAAAGGTACCCAAATTAGTAATGAAGAAGCCAAACTCTCCCTCTACACAGATGACATTATTCCTTATATGGAAAACCTAAAAGACTCCACCCCCAAACTACTAGAACTCATACAACAATTCAGCAACGTGGCAGGATACAAGTCAATGTACAGAAAGCAGTGGCTTTCTTTTACACTAATAATGAAAATACAGAAAGGCAAATAAGAGAATCAGTTCCCTTTACTATAGCACCAAGAACCGTAAGATACCTGGGAATAAACCTAACCAAAGTGGTAAAGGATTTTTACTCGAGGAACTACAGAACACTCATGAAAATAATTGAAGAAGACAAAAAATGATGGAAGACCATTCTATGCTCTTGGATCGGAAGAATAAACATTGTTAAAATGTCTATACTGCCTAGAGAAATCTATACTTTAAATGCTTTTCCAATCAAAATTCCACCAGTATTCTTCAGAGAGCTGGAGCAAATAATCCAAAAATTTGTATGGAATCAGAAGAGACCCGGAATCGCTAAGGAAGTGTTGAAAAACAAAAATAAAGCTGGGAGCATCACGTTACCTGATTTCAAGCTTTACTACAAAGCTGTGATCACCAGGACAGCATGGTACTGGCATAAAAACAGACACGTAGACCAGTGGAACAGAGTAGAGAGCTCAGATAAAGACCCTCAACTCTATGGTCAAATAATCTTTGACAAAACAGGAAAAAATATACAGTGAAAAAAAGACAGTCTCTTCAATAATTGGTGCTGGGAAAAATGGGCAGCTATATGTAGAAGAATGAAACTGGACCATTCTCTTACACCGTACACAACGATCAAATCAAAATGGATAAAAGACCTCAATGTGAGACAGGAATCCTTCAGAATCCTAGAGGAGTACATATGCAGTAATCTCTTCGATATCAGCCACAGCAACTTCTTTCAAGATATGTCTACAAAGGCAAAGGAAACAAAAGCAAAGATGAAATTTTGGGACTTCATCAAAATCAAAAGCTTCCGCACAGTGAAGGAAACAGTCAAGAAAACAAATGGGCAACCCACGGAATGGGAGAAGATATTTGCAAATGACAGTACAGACAAAAGGTTGTTATCCAGGATCTATAATGAACTTCTTAAACTCAACACACACAAAACAGATAATCATATCAAAAAGTGGGCAGAAGATATGGACAGAGACTTCTCCAATGAAGACATACAAATGGCTATCAGACACATGAAAAAATGTTCATCATCACTAGCCATCAGGGAGATTCAAATTAAAACTACACTGAGATATCACCTTATAATAGTTAGAATGGCCAAAATTAGCAATACAGGAAACAACATGCCTTGGAGAGGATGTGGAGAAAGGGGAACCCTCTTCCACTGTTGGTGGGAATGCAAGTTGGTGTAGCCTCTTTGGAGAACAGTGTGGAGATTACTCAAGAAATTAAAAATAGAACTTCCCTATGACCCTGCCATTGCACTCCTGGGTATTTACCCCAAAGATACAGATGTAGTGAACAGAAGGGCCATCTGTACCCCAATGTTTATAGCAGCAATGTCCATGGTCGCCAAACTGTGGAATGAACCAAGTGGCCTTCAATGGACAATGGATAAGGAAGATGCGGTCCATATACATTAAGGAGTATTATGCCTCCATCAGAACGGATGAAAACCCAACTTTTGGAGCAACATGGACGGGACTGGAAGAGATTATGCTGAGTGAAATAAGTCAAGCAGAGAGAGTCAATTATCATATGGTTTAACTTATTTGTGGAGCATAACAAATATCATGGAGGACAAGGGGTGTTAGAGAGGAGAAGGGGTTTGGGGTAAATTGGAAGGGGAAGTGAATCATGAGATACTATGTACTCTGAAAAACAATCAGAGGTGTTTGAAGTGGCGGAGGGGTGGGAGGTCGGGTTATCAGGTGTTGGGTATTATAGAGGGCATGGATTGCATGAAGCACTGGGTGTGATGAAAAAATAATGATACTCTTATGCTGAAAATAAATAAATGAAAAAAAAAAGAAAATTAAAAAAAAATGGAGGCTCTCACTGCTAGGATAAATGTGGCAGAAGAAAGAATTAGCAATATAGAAGACCAAATGCCAGAGAATAAAGAAGCTGAGCAAAAGAGGGACAAACAGCTACTGGACAACGAGGGGAGAATTGGAGAGATAAATGACACCATAAGACGTAACAGTATTAGAATAATTGGGATTCCAGAAGAAGAAGAAAGAGAGAGGGGAGCAGAAGGTATACTGGAGAGAAATATTGGAGAGAATTTCCACAGTATGACAAAGGGAACAAGCATAAAAATCCAGGAGGTGCAGAGAATGCCCCTCAAAATCAATAAGAATAATTCCACACACCGTCACCTAATAGTAAAATTTACAGTTCTTAGTGACAAAGAGAAATCCTGAAAGCAGCCCGGGAAAAGAAGTCTGTAACATACAATGGTAAAAATATTAGATTGGCAGCAGACTTATCCACAGAGACCTGGCAGGCCAGAAAGAGCTGGCATGATATATTCAGAGCACTAAATGATAAAAACATGCAGCCAAGTATACTACATCCAGCTAAGCTACCATTGAAAATAGAAGGAGAGATTAAAAGCTTCCAGGACAAACAAAAACTGAAAGAATTTGCAAACACCAAACAAGCTCTACAGGAAATATTGAAAGGGGTCGTCTAAGCAGAGAGAGCCTACAAGTGGTAGATCAGAAAGGAACAGAGACAATATACATTAACAGTCACCTTACAGGCAATACAATGGCACTAAATTCATATCTCTCAGTACTTACCCTGAATGTTAATGGGCTAAATGCCCCAATCAAACGACACAGGATATCAGAATGGATAAAAAAACAAAACCCATCTATATGTTGCCTACAAGAAACTTATTTTAAACCCGAAGAGACCTCCAGATTTAAAGTGAGGGGGTGAAAAAGAATTTACCATACTAATGGACATTAGAAGAAAGCAGGAGTGGCAATCCTTATATCAGATCAATTAGATTTTAAGCCAAAGACTATAATAAGAGATGAGGAAGGACACTATATCATACTCAAAGGATCTGTCCAACAAGAAGATCTAACAATTTTAAATATCTATGCCCCCAGTGTGGGAGCAGCCAACTATATAAACCAATTAATAACAAAATCAAAGAAACACATCAACAATAATATAATAATAGTAGGGGATTTTAGCACTCCCCTCACTGAAATGGACAGATCATCCATGCAAAAGACCAACAAGGTAATAAGGCCTTAAAGGACACACTGGACCAGATGGACATCACAGATATATTCAGAACATTTCATCCCAAAGCAACAGAATACACATTCTTCTCTAGTGCACATGGACTTTCTCCAGAATAGATCACATCCTCGGTCCTAAATTGGGTCTCAAAAGGTATCAAAAGATTGGGATCATTCCCTGCATATTTTCAGACCACAATGCTCTGAAGCTAGAACTCAACCACAAGAGGAAATTTGGAAAGAACCCAAATACATGGAGACTAAACAGCATCCTTCTAAAGAATGAATGGGTAAACCAGGAAATTAAAGAAGAATTGAAAAAATTCATAGAAACAAATGATAATGAAAACACAATGGTTCAAAATCTGTGGGACACAACAAAGATAGTCCTGAGAGGAGAATATATACCAGTACAAGCCTTTTCAATAAACAAGAAAGGTCTCAAGTACACAACCTAACCCTACACCTAAAGGAGCTGGAGAAAGAACAAGAAAGAAACCCTAAACCCAGAAGGAGAAGAGAAATCATAAAGATCAGAGCAGAAATCAATGAAATAGGAACCAAAAAAAAAAAAAAAATAGAACAAATAAACGAAACTTGGAGCTGGTTCTTTGAAAGAATTAATAAGATTGATAAACTCCTGGCTAGACTTATCAAAAAGAAAAGAAAAAGGACCCAAAAGTAATAAAATCATGAATGAAAGGAGAGAGATCACAACTAACACCAAGGAAATGTAAACAATTATAAGAACATACTATGAGCAACTCTACGCCAACAAATTTGACAATCTGGAAGAAATGGATGCATTCCTAGAAACATGTAAACTAACACAACTGAACCAGGAAGAAATAGAAAGCCTGAACAGACCCATAACCAGTAGGAAGATTAAAACAGTCATCAAAAATCTCCAAACAAACAAAAGCCCAGGGCCATATGCCTTCCCGGGGGAATTCTACCAAACATTTAAAGAATAACTAATTCCTATTCTCCTGAAACTATTCAAAAAATAGAAATGGAAGGAAAACTTCCAAACTTATTTTATGAGGCCAGCATCACCTTGATCCTAAAACTAGACAAGGATCCCATCTTTTTTTTTTTTTTTAAGATTTTATTTATTTTATTTGACAGAGAGAGAGAGATCACAAGTAGGCAGAGAGGCAGGCAGAGACAGAGGGGGAAGCAAGCTCCCTGCTGAGCAGAGGGCCCAATGCAGGGCTCCATCCCAGGACACTGAGATCGTGACCTGAGCCGAAGGCAGCAGCTTAATCCACTGAACCACCAAGGCGCCCCAGATCCCATCTTTTTGGAGAGCTATAGACCAATATCCTTGATGAACACATATGCAAAAATTCTCACCAAAATACTAGCCAGTAAGATTCAACAGTACATTAAAAGGACTATTCACCATGTCCAAGTTGGATTTATTCCAGGGCTGCAAGGTTGGTTCAACATCCACAAATCAATCAATGTGATAAAACACATCAATAAAAGAAAGAACAAGAATCATATGATACTCTCAATAGATGCTGAAAAAGCATTTGACAAAGTACAGCATCCCTTCCTGATCAAAACTCTTCAAAGTGTAGGGATAGAGGGCACATACCTCAATATTATCAAAGCCATCTATGAAAAAGCCACTGCAAATATCATTCTCGGGAAAAACTGAAAGCTTTTCCACTAAGGTCAGGAACATGGCAGGGATGTCCATTACCACTGCTATTCAACATAGTACTAGAAGTCCTAGCCTCAGCAATCAGACATCAAAAGGAAATTAAAGGCATCCAAATCAGGAAAGAAGTCAAACTATCACTCTTCGCAGATGATATGATACTATATGTGGAAAACCCAAAAGACTCCACTCCCAAACTGCTAGAACTTGTACAGGAATTCAGTAAAGTGTCAGGATATAAAATCAATACACAGAAATCAGTTGCATTTCTCTACGCCAACAATAAGACAAAAGAGAGATATTAAGGAGTCAATCCCATTTACAACTGCACCCCACACCATAAGATACCTAGGAATAAACCTAACCAAAGAGGCAAAGAATCTATACTCAGAAAACTATAAAGTACCCATGAAAGAAATTGAGGAAACACAAAGAAATGGAAAAATGTTCCATGCTCCTGGATTGGAAGAACAAATATTGTGAAAATGTCTATGCTATCTAAATCAATCTACACATTTAATGCAATCCCTATTAAAGTACCATCCATCTTTTTCAAATAAATGGAACAAATAATCCTAAAATTTATATGGAACCAGATAAGACCTCGAATAGCCAAAGGAATATTGAAAAAGAAAGCCAACGTTGGTGGCATCACAATTCCGGACTTCGAGCTCTATTACAAAGCTGTCATCATCAAGACAGCATGGTACTGGCACAAAAAAAGACACATAGATCAATGGAACAGAATAGAGAGCCCAACTCTATGGTCAACTAAACATCGACAAAGCAGGAAAGAATATCCAATGGAAAAAAGACAGCATCTTCAATAAATGGTGTTGGGAAAATTGGACAGCGACATGCAGAAGAATGAAATTGGACCATTTCCTTACACCACACATGAAAATAGACTCAAAATGGATGAAGGACCTCAATGTGAGAAAGGAATCCATCAAAATCCTTGAGGAGAACACAGGCAGCAACCTCTTAGACCTCAGCTGCAGTAACATCTTCCTAGGAACATCGCCAAAGGCAAGGGAAGCAAGGGCAAAAATGAACTATTGGGATTTCATCAAGATCAAAAGCTTTTGCACAGCAAAGGAAACAGTTAACAAAACCAAAATACAACGGACAGAATGGGAGAAGATATTTGCAAAGGACATATCATATAAAGGACTAGTGTCCAGAATCTATAAAGAACTTAGCAAACTCAACACCCAAAGAACAAATAATCCAATCAAGAAATGGGCAGAGGACATGAACAGACATTTCTGCAAAGAAGACATCCAGATGGCCAACAGACACATGAAAAAGTGCTCCATATCACTCGGCATCAGGGAAATACAAATCAAAACCACAATGAGATATCACCTCACACCAGTCAGAATGGCTAAAATCAACAAGTCAGGAAATGACAGATGCTGGCGAGGATGCGGAGAAAGGGGAACACTCCTACACTGTTGGTGGGAATGCAAGCTGGTGCTATCACTCTGGAAAACAGCATGAAGATTCCTCAAAATGTTGAAAATAGAACTACCCTATGACCCAGCAATTGCACTACTGGGTATTTACCCTAAAGATACAAATGTGTTGATCCAAAGGGGCACGAGCACCCGAATGTTTATAGCAGCAATGTCCACAATAGCCTAACTATGGAAAGAACCTAGATGTCCGTCAACAGATGAATGGATAAAGAAGACGTGGTATATATACACAATGGAATACTATGCAGTCATCAAAAGAAATGAAATCTCACCATTTGCAACAACATGGATGGAACTAGAGGGTATCATGCTTAGCGAAATAAGTCAAGCAGAGAAAGACAACTGTCATATGATCTCCCTGATATGAGGAAGTGGTGATGCAACATGGGGGGTAAAGGGGGTAGGAGAAGAATAAATGAAACAAGATGGAATTGGGAGGGAGACAAACCATAAGTGACTCTTAATCTCACAAAATGAACTGAGGGTTGTTGGGGGGAGGGGGGTGGGGAGAAGGGGGTGGGGCTATGGACATTGGGAAGGGTATGTGCTATGGTGAGTGCTGTGAAGAGTGTAAACTTGGCGATTCACAGACCTGTGCCCCTGTGGATAAAAATATATTATATGTTTAAAATAAATAAAAAATAAAAACAAAACAAAACAAAACAAAAACAATGAATGCCGTTACACTGAAAATAAGTTAAAATATTTGAAAAAATCCGTATGTTCTCTATCAATTTTTAAATCAGATTATTTGTGTGTTTGACGTTGCCTTGTATAAGTTTTCTATATATTTTAGATATGTTTTCTTCTTGGAATTTGTTTCAGATATTGTACTTAGGTCTTTAATCCAGTTTAAGTTTATTTTTATGTGTGGCTTAAGTAAGTAGTCTAGTTTCATTCTTTTGCATGTAGTTATACATTTTTTCCATCATTATTTGTGAAAGAGATTGTCTTTTCTTCTAATTTAAACTTTTGGCTCTTTTGTCATAGATTAATTGACCATAAATGTGTGGATTTAATTCTGGACCATGAATTCTGTTCCATTGATCTATGTGTTTCTTTTTGCCCTTGTACCATACCGTTTTATTACAGCTTTGTAGTCTATCTTGAAATCTGAGGTTGTAACACCTTCAGCTTTGTTCTTCTTTTTCACGATCACCTTGGCTCTTCAGGGTATTTTGTAGTCCACAAAAATTTTAAGATTTTTGTTCTAGTTATATGGAAAAAATTGGTATTTTGACAGGGATTGCATTAAATATGTAGATTGCTTGGATAGTAAAGGCATTTTAACAATGTTAGTTCTTCCCATATATAAGCATAAAATGTCTTTCCATTTGTTTATGTCATCTTCAATTTATTTCTCCAATGTTTTATAGTTTTTGGAGTGCAGATCTTTTACCTTTTTTGGTTAAGTTTATTCTTAGGTAATTTATTATTATTATTTTTTGGTACATATATAAAAGTGATTTTCTTAACTCTTTTTTGCTACTTTATTATTAGTATATAGAAGTGCAATAGATTTCTACATATTAATTTATATCATGTAACTTTATCACTTCACTTATCAAGCTTGGTAATGTTTGATGGAGGATTTGGGGTTTTCTAATGTTAATATCATGTGTAAAACAAGTGACTGTTTTACTTCTTGATTATGAGTTTGGATGCCCTTTATATCTTTTTCTTCTTTCATTGGTTTGGCCAGGACTTCCAGAACTATGCTGAATAAAATTGGTGAGTGGACATTCTCGTTAGCATTTTTCTTCCATTTCCATTTTTTGGAACACTTTGAGAAGAGTAGTTATTAACTCTTCTTTAAATGTTTGGTAGAATTCCCCTGGGAAGCCATCTGAGCCAGAAAATTTGCTTGCTGGGAGATTGATTACTGACACAATTTCTTTTCTCTCTATGGGTGTGTTCAAATTTTCTATTTCTTCCTGTTTTGGTTTTGTTACTTTGTAGGTTTCTAGGAATTTTTCCATTTCTTTTACACTGCCCTGTTGGTTGGCATATAATTTTTCATAGTATTGTTATAATTATTTTTATTTCTGTGGTATTGGTTGTGATTTTTCCTCTTTAATTCATTAGTTGTATTTTGTTTTATTTTTTTTAATTTTTTATTTCTTATAAACATATATTTTTATCCCCAGGGGTACAGGTCTGTGAATCACCAGGTTTACACACTTCACAGCACTCACCAAAGCAAATACCCTCCCCAGTGTCCATAATCCCACCTCCTTCTCCCAAACCCCCTCCCCCCAGCAACCCTCAGTTTGTTTTGTGAGATTAAGAGTCACTTATGGTTTGTCTCCCTCCCAATCCCATCTTGTTTCATTTATTCTTCTCCTACCCACTTAAGCCCACATGTTGCATCACCACTTCCTCATATCAGGGAGATCATATGATAGTTGTCTTTCTCTGCTTGACTTATTTCGCTAAGCATGGTATGCTCTAGTTCCATCCATGTTGTCACAAATGGCAAGATTTCACTTCTTTTGATGGCTGCATAGTATTCCATTGTGTATATATACCACCTCTTCTTTATCCATTCATCTGTTGATGGACATCTAGGTTCTTTCCATAGTTTGGCTATTGTGGACATTGCTGCTATAAACATTTGGGTGCGCGTGCCCCTTAGGATCACTACGTTTGTATCTTTAGGGTAAATACCCAATAGTGCAATTGCTGGGTCATAGGGCAGTTCTATTTTCAACATTTTGAGGAACCTCCATGCTGTTTTCCAGAGTGGCTGCTCCAGCTTGAATTCCAACCAACAGTGTAGGAGGGTTCCCCTTTCTCCGCATCCTCGCCAGCATCTATCATTTTTTGACTTGTTGGTTTTAGCCATTCTGACTGGTGTGAGGTGATATCTCATTGTGGTTTTGATTTGTATTTCCCTGATGCCGAGTGATATGGAGCACTTTTTCATGTGTCTGTTGGCCATCTGGATGTCTTCTTTGCAGAAATGTCTGTTCATGTCCTCTGCCCATTTCTTGATTGGATTATTTGTTCTTTGGGTATTGAGTTTGCTAAGTTCTTTATAGATTCTGGACACTAGTCCTTTATCTGATATGTCATTTGCAAATATCTTCTCCCATTCTATCAGTTGTCTTTTGATTTTGTTAACTGTTTCCTTTGCTGTGCAAAAGCTTTTGATCTTGATGAAATCCCAATAGTTCATTTTTTCCCTTGCTTCCCTTGCCTTTGGCGTTGTTTTAGGAAGATGTTGCTGCAGCAGAGGTCGAAGAGGTTGCTGCCTGTGTTCTCCTCAAGGATTTTGATGGATTCATTTCACACATTGAGGTCCTTCATCCATTTTGAGTCTATTTTTGTGTGTGGTGTAAGGAAATGGTCCAATTTAATTTTTCTGCATGTGGCTGTCCAATTTTCCCAGCACCATTTATTGAAGAGGCTGTCTTTTTTGCATTGGACATTCTTTCCTGCTTTTTCGAAGATTAGTTGACTGTAGAGTTGAGGGTCTATTTCTGGGCTCTCTATTCTGTTCCTTTGATCTATGTGTCTGTTTTTGTGCCAGTACCATGCTGTCTTGATGATGACAGCTTTGTAATAGAGCTTGAAGTCCGGAATTGTGATGCCACCAACGTTGGCTTTCTTTTTCAATATCCCTTTGGCTATTCGAGGTATTTTCTGGTTCCATATAAATTTTAGAATTATTTGTTCCATTTCTTTGAAAAAGATGGATGGTACTTTGATAGGAATTGCATTAAATGTATAGATTGCTTTAGCTAGCATAGACATTTTCACAAAATTTGTTCTTCCAATCCAGGAGCATGGAACATTTTTCCATTTTTTTGTGTCTTCGTCAATTTCTTTCATGAGTACTTTATAGTTTTCTGAGTATAGATTCTGTGCCTCTTTGGTTAGGTTTATTCCTATATACCTCTTATAGTTTTGGGTGCAATTGTAAATGGGATAGACTCCTTAATTTCTCTTTCTTCTGTCTTGCTGTTGGTGTAGAGAAATGCAACTGATTTCTGTGCATTGATTTTATATCCTGACACTTTACTGAATCCCTGTATAAGTTCTAGCAGTTTTGGAGTGGAATCTTTTGGGTTTTCCACATATAGTATCATATCATCTGCGAAGAGTGATAATTTGACTTCTTTGCCGATTTGGATGCCTTTAATTTCCTTTTGTTGTCTGATTGCTGAGGCTAGGACCTCTAGTACTATGTTGAATAGCAGTGGTGATAATGGACATCCCTGCCCTGTTCCTGACCTTAGCGGAAAAGCTTTCAGTTTTTCTCCATTGAGAATGATATTTGCGGTGGGGTTTTCATAGATGGCTTTGATGATATTGAGGTATGTGCCCTCTATCCCTACACTTTGAAGAGTTTTGATCAGGAAGGGATGCTGTACTTTGTCAAATGCTTTTTCAGCATCTATTGAGAGTATCATATGGTTCTTGTTCTTTCTTTTATTGATTGTATCACATTGACTGATTTGCGGATGTTGAACCAACCTTGCAGCCCTGGAATAAATCCCACTTGGTCGTGGTGAATGATCCTTTTAATGTACTGTTGAATCCTATTGGCTAGTATTTTGGTGAGAATTTTCGCATCTGTGTTCATCAAGGATATTGGTCTATAGCTATCTTTTTTGATGGGATCCTTGTCTGGTTTTGGGATCAAGGTGATGCTGGCCTCATAAAATGAGTTTGGAAGTTTCCTTCCATTTCTATTTTTTGGAACAGTTTCAGGAGAATAGGAATTAGTTCTTCTTTAAATGTTTGGTAGAATTCCCCCGGGAAGCCGTCTGGCCCTGGGCTTTTGTTTGTTTGGAGATTTTTAATGACTGTTTCAATCTCCTTACTGGTTATGGGTCTGTTCAAGCTTTCTATTTCTTCCTGGTTCAGTTGTGGTAGTTTACATGTTTCTAGGAATGCATCCATTTCTTCCAGATTGTCAAATTTATTGGCGTAGAGTTGCTTATAGTATGTTCTTATAATAGTTTGTATTTCTTTGGTGTTAGTTGTGATCTCTCCTCTTTCATTCATGATTTTATTCATTTGGGTCCTTTTTCTTTTCTTTTTGATAAGTTGGGCCAGGGGTTTATCAATTTTATTAATTCTTTCAAAGAACCAGCTCCTAGTTTCGTTGATTTGTTCTATTGTTTTTTTGGTTTCTATTTCATTGATTTCTGCTCTGATCTTTATGATTTCTCTTCTCCTGCTGGGCTTAGGGTTTCTTTCTTGTTCTTTCTCCAGCTCCTTTAGGTATAGGGTTAGGTTGTGTACCTGAGGCCTTTCTTGTTTCTTGAGAAAGGCTTGTACCACTATATATTTTCCTCTCAGGACTACCTTTGTTGTGTCCCACAGATTTTGAACCTTTGTATTTTCATTATCATTTGTTTCCATGATTTTTTTCAATTTTTCTTTAATTTCCCGGTTGACCCATTCATTCTTTAGAAGGATGCTGTTTAGTCTGCATGTATTTGGGTTCTTTCCAAACTTCCTTTTGTGGTTGAGTTCTAGCTTTAGAGCATTGTGGTCTGAAAATATGCAGGGATTGATCCCAATCTTTTGATACCGGTTGAGTCCTGATTTAGGACCGAGGATGAGATGTATTCTGGAGAATGTTCTATGTGCACTAGAGAAGAATGTGTATTCTGTTGCTTTGGGATGAAATGATCTGAATATATCTGTGATGTCCATCTGGTCCAGTGTGTCGTTTAAGGCCTTTATTTCCTTGCTGATCTTTTGCTTGGATGATCTGTCCATTTCAGTGAGGGGAGTGTTAAAGTCCCCTACTATTATTGTATTATTGTTGATGTGTTTCTTTGATTTTGTTATTAATTGGTTTATATAGTTGGCTGCTCCCACGTTTGGGGCATAGATATTTAAAATTGTTAAATCTTCTTGTTGGACAGACCCTTTGAGTATGATATAGTGTCCTTCCTCATCTCTTATTATAGTCTTTGGCTTAAATTCCAATTGATCTGATATAAGGATTGCCACTCCTGCTTTCTTCTGATGTCCACTAGCATGGTAAATTCTTTTCCACCCCCTCACTTTAAATCTGGAGGTGTCTTCGGGCTTAAAATGGGTTTCTTGTAGGCAACATATAGATGGGTTTTGTTTTTTTATCCATTCTGATACCCTGTGTCTTTTGACAGGGGCATTTAGCCCATTAACATTCAGGGTAACTATTGAGAGATATGAATTTAGTGCTATTGTATTGCCTGTAAGGTGACTGTTACTGTATATGGTCTCTGTTCCTTTCTGATCTACCACTTGTAGGCTCTCTCTTTGCTTAGAGGACCCCTTTCAATATTTCCTGTAGAGCTGGTTTGGTGTTTGCAAATTCTTTTAGTTTTTGTTTGTCCTGGAAGCTTTTAATCTCTCCTTCTATTTTCAATGATAGCCTAGCTGGATATAGTATTCTTGGCTGCATGTTTTTCTCGTTTAGTGCTCTGAAAATATCATGCCAGCTCTTTCTGGCCTGCCAGGTCTCTGTGGGTAAGTCAGCTGCCAGTCTATTATTTTTACCATTGTATGTTACAGACTTCTTTTCCCGGGCTGCTTTCAGGATTTTCTCTTTGTCACTGAGACTTGGAAATTTTACTATTAGGTGACGGGGTGTGGGCCTATTCTTATTGATTTTGAGGGGCGTTATCTGAACCTCCTGAATATTGATGCTCGTTCCCTTTGCCATATTGGGGAAATTCTCCCCAATAATTCTCTCCAGTATACCTTCTGCTCCCCTCTCTCTTTCTTCTTCTTCTGGAATCCCAATTATTCTGATGTTGTTTCATCTTATGGTGTCACTTATCTCTCGAATTCTCCCCCGTGGTCCAGTAGCAGTTTGTCCCTCTTTTTTCAGCTTCTTTATTCTCTGTCATTTGGTCCTCTATATCACTAATTCTTTCTTCTGCCTCATTTATCCTAGCAGTGAGAGCCTCCATTTTTGATTGCACCTCATTAATAGCTTTTTTGATTTCAACTTGGTTAGTTTTTAGTTCTTTTATTTCTCCAAATAGGGATTTTATATCTCTCAAGAGGGTTTCTCTAATATCTTCCATGCCTTTTTCGAGCCCGGCTAGAACCTTGAGAATTGTCATTCTGAACTCTAGATCTGACATATTACCAATGTCTGTATTGATTAGGTCCCTAGCCTTCGGTACTGCCTCTTGTTCTTTTTTTTGTGTTGAATTTTTCCGTCATGTCATTTTGTCCAGATAACAGTACATGAAGGAGCAAGTAAAATACTAAAAGGGTGGCAACAAACCCAGGAAAATATGCTTTAACCAAATTAGAAGAGATCCCAAATCGTGAGGGGGGAGAAAGGGGATAAAAAGAGGTTCAAAAAGGAAGAAAGAAAAAAAAGAAAAAAAAAGAAAAAAGAAAAAAGAAAGAAAAGAAAACAATTAAAAAAGGAAAACAAATAAGAAAAATATAAAAAAGAATAAATATATATATCAAAACTAGTTAAAAAACGTTAAAAAAGAAAAAGGTCAAAGTTAAAAAAAAAATTTAACCAGAAGGCGAGAAAAAAAAACAAAAAATGAAAAAGAAAAAAATTAAATTAACTGCAAGACTAAAAAAAATCACAGGGAAAAAGCCATGAGTTCCGTGCTTTGCTTTCTCCTCCTCTGGAATTCTGTTGCTCTCCTTGGTATTGAAACTGCACTCCTTGGTAGATGAACTTGGTCTCGGCTGGATTTCTTGTTGATCTTCTGGGGGAGTGGCCTGTTGTTGTGATTCTCAAGTGTCTTTGCCCCAGGCGGAATTGCGCCGCCCTTACCCGGGGCCGGGGTGAGTAATCCGCTCGGGTTTGCTTTCAGGAGCTTTTTTTCCCTGAACACTTTCTGTAGCGTTCCAGAGGACGGGGAATACACATGGTGGCCTCCTGGTCTCCGGCCCAGAGGAGCCGAGAGCCCAGGGCCCCACTCCTCAGTGCGCCCTCAGAGAACAGTGCCCAGTTACTCCCGTCTGCCTGACCACCGGCCGCGCTCTGAGCTCACCGAGCCTGCGACCGGCTCAAGGTAACAACGAGCTGTGTGCTTACTGTCGGCTCTGTCTCTGTAGCCGGCTTTCCCGTTCGAATACCCGCAAGCTCTGCGACACTCAGACACCCCCGATCCTTCTGTGACACTGCGGGACCTGAGGCCACGCTGACCCCGCGTGGGCTTCGCCCCGGTTTAGCCTCTGGAGCGATGTCCCTCAGTGGAACAGACATTTAAAAGTCCTGATTTTGTGCGCCATTGCTCCGCCGCTTGCCGGGAGCCGCCCCTCCCCCCGGGGTCTATCTTCCTGTCGCTTTGGATTCACTTCTCCGCCGGTCCTACCTTTCAGAAAGTGGTTGTTTTTCTGTTTCCAAAATTGCTGTTCTTCTCTTCGATCTGCCGATTGATTTTCAGGTGTTTGCAATCTTTAGATAAGCTGTCTAGCTGATCTCCGGCTAGCTGAAGTAGTCTCAGCCTGCTACTTCTCCGCCATCTTGACTCCTCCCCCCATTAGTTGTTTTTTTTATTGTTTTGTTTTGTTTTGTTTTTGTTTTTCCTATCCATGTCCTTTCTCCTTTATTTTTGATACATCTGGATAGGGGTTATCAATTTTATTAATTCAATGGAAGAATCGGCTCTTAATTTTATTAATTTGTTCTATTGTTTCACTCCTATATCATTTATTTCTGTTCTAAATTTATTATTTCCATACCCCTATGACTTTAGACTTTATTTGATGTTCCTTTTCTAGACCTTTTAGGTGTAAGTTTAGTTTATATATTTGATACTTCCCTTGCCTATTGAAATAAACCTTTATCTTATTTTATTTTATTTATTTTATTTTTTCAGTATTCCAAGATTTATTGTTTATGTACCACACTCATTGCTCCATCCAATACATGCCATCTTTAATACCTGACACCAGGTTCACTAAAACCCCATCCCCTCCCCTCCAAAACCCTTAGTTTGTTTCTCAGAGTCCACAATCTCTCATGGTTCATCTCCCCCTCTGATTTCCTGCAATTCACTTTTTATTTCCTTCTCCTAATATCCTCCATGTTTTTTCTCATGCTCCACAAGTAAGTGAAACCATATGATAACTGGCATTCTCTGCTTGACTTCTTTCACTCAGTATAATCTCCACCAGTCCCACCCATGTTGATGCAAAAGTTGGATATTCATCTTTTCTGATGGAGACATAATATTCCATTGTATATATGGACCATATCTTCTTTATCCATTCATCTGTTGAAGAGTATCTTGGCTCTCTCCATCGTACCCCAACGTTCATAGCAGCAATGGTCACAGTTGTCAAGCTTTGGAAAGAGATAAGCCTTATTGCAATATACTCCCTTCTTAGGATTGGCTTAGATACATCCAGAGAGTTTTGGATTGTTGTATTTTTGTTTTCATTTGCTTCCATGTATCCTTTCTTAATTTATTTTATATTTTTATTTATTTTTTAATTTCTTTTCAACATAACAGTATTCATTGTTTTTGCACCACACCCAGTGTGGTCCATGCAATATGTGCCCTCTCCAATACCCACCACCTTGTTCCCCCATCCTCCACCCCCCACCCCTTCAAAATCCTCAGGTTGTTTTTCAGTGTCCATACTCTCTCATGGTTTACCTCCCCTTCCAATTTCACTCAGCTCCCTTCTCTCCATCTCCCCATGTCCTTCATGTTATTTGTTATGCTCCACAAATAAGTGAAACCATGTGATACATAACTGTCTCTGCTTGACTTATTTCGCTCAGCATAATTTCTTCCAGTCATGTCCATGTTGCTACAAAAGTTGGATATTCATCCTTTCTGATGGAGGCATAATACTCCATAGTGTATATGGACCACATCTTCCTTATCCATTCGTCCGTTGAAGGGCATCTTGGTTCTTTCCACAGTTTGGCGACTGTGGCCATTGCTGCTATAAACATTGGGGTACAGATATCCCTTCTTTTCACGACATCTGTATCTTTGGGGCAGATACCTAGTAGTGCAATTGAAGGGTCATAGGGAAGTTCTATTTTTAATTTCTTGAGGAATCTCCACACTGTTTTCCAAAGTGGCTGCACCAACTTGCATTCCCACCAACAGTGTAAGAGGGTTCCCCACTCTCCATATCCTCTTGAACACATGTTGTTTCCTGCCTTGCTAATTTTGGCTACTCTAACTGGTGTAAGGTGGTATCTCAATGTGGTTTTAATTTGAATCTCTCTGATGGCTAGTGATGAAGAACATTTTTTCATGTGTCTGTTAGCCATTTGTATGTCTTCATTGGAGAAGTATCTGTTCATATCTTCTGCCCATTTTAAAAATATAATTGTCTGTTTTGTGTGTTTTGAGTTTGAGGAGTTCTTGATAGATCCTGGATATCAACCTTTTTTTTAAATTTATTTATTTTCAGCATAACAGTATCATTATTTTTTCACCACACCAGTGCTCCATGCAATCCGTGCTCTGTATAACACCCACCACCTGGTACCCTGACCTCCAACCCCCCCACCACTTCAAACACCTCAGGTTGTTTTTCAGAGTCCACAGTCTCTCATGATTCACTTCCCCTTCCAATTTACCCCAACCCCCTTCTCTCTAACTCCCCATGTCCTCCATGCTTTTTGTTATGCTCCACAAATAAGTGAAGCCATATGATAATTGACTCTCTCTGCTTGACTTATTTCACTCAGCATAATCTCTTCCAGTCCCGTTCATGTTGGTACGAAAGTTGGGTATTCGTCCTTTCTGATGGAGGCATAATACTCCATAGTGTATATGGACTACATCTTTCTTATCCATTCATCCGTTGAAGGGCATCTTGGTTCTTTCCACAGTTTGGTGACCGTGGCCATTGCTGCTATAAGCACTGGGGTACAGATGGCCGTTCTTTTCACTACATCTGTATCTTTGGGGTAAATACCCAGGAGTGCAATTGCAGGGTCATAGGGAAGTTCTATTTTTAATTTCTTGAGAAATCTCCACACTGTTCTCCAAAGAGGCTGCACCAACTTGCATTCCCACCAACAGTGGAAGAGGGTTCCTCTTTCTCTGGATATCAACCTTTTATCTGTACTGTCATTTACAAATATCTTCTCCCGTTCTGTGGGTTGCCTCTTTGTTTTGTTGACTGTTTCCTTTGCTGTGCAGAAGCTTTTGATCTTGGTGAAGTCGGAAACGTTCATTTTCACTTTTGTTTCCTTGGCCTTTGGAGACATATCTTGAAAGAAGTTGCTGTGGCTGATATCAAAGTGATTACTGCCTATGTTGTCCTCTAGGATTCTGATGGATTCGTGTCTCACGTGGAGGTTTTTTTTATCCATTTTGAGTTTATCTTTGTGTACGATGTAAGAGAATGGTTGAGCTTCATTCTTCTACATATAGCTGTCCAATTTTCCCAGCACCATTTACTGAAGAGACTGTCTTTTTCCCACTGTGTATTTTTTCATGCTTTGTAGAAGATTATTTGACCATAGATTTGAGGGTCCATATCTGGGCTCTCTACTCTGTTCCATGGGTCTATGTGTCTGTTTTTATGCCAGTACCATGCTGTCATGGTTTTGTAGTAGTAGCAATGGCCACAATTGCCAAACTGTGGAAAGAGCCTTAATGCCCTTCAATAGACAAATGGATAAAGAAGATATGGTCCATATATGCAATGGAATATTATGTCTCCATCAGAAAGGTTGAGTACCCAACTTTTGTATCAACATTAACAGGGCTGGAGGAGATTATGCTGAGTGAAATAAGTCAAGCAGAGAGAATCAATTACAATACGGTTTCACTTTCTTGTAGTAAAGCTTGAAATCAGGTAACGTGATGCTACTAGTTTTATTTTTGTTTTTCAACATTTCCTTAGCTATTCAGGGTCTCTTCTGATTCCATACAAATTTTGGATTATTGGCTCCAGCTCTTTGAAAAATACCCTATGACCCTGCAATTGCACTACTCGATATTTACCCCAAAGATACAGATGTAATGAGAAGGAGGGCCATCTGTACTCCAATGTTTATAGAAGCAATGGCCACAGTCGCCAAACTGTGGAAAGAACCAAGATGCCCTTCAACAGAAGAATGGATAAGAAAGATGTGGTCCATACACACTATGGAATCTTATGCCTCCATCAGAAAGGATGAATACCCAACTTTTGTAGCAACATGAACAGGACTGGAAGAGATTATGCTGAGTGAAATAAGTCAAGCAGAGACAGTCACATATCTTATGGTTTCACTTATTTGTGGAGCATAACAAATAACATGGAGGACATAGTAACATGGAGAGGAGATGGGACTTAGGGAAATTTGAAGGGGAGGTGAACCATGAGAGACTGTGGACTCTGAAAAACAATCTGAGGGTTGTGAAGCAGCAAGGTTTGGGAGGTTGGGGGAGCCAGGTGGTGGGTATTAAGGAGGGCATGTATTGCATGGAGCACTGAGTGTCTTGCAAAAACAATGAATTCTGTTATGCTGAAAAGAAATTAAAAAAAAAAAAAGAACCCCAAGTATAAGATTTATATACTATCAGGACAAACCCAAATACACAGAAGCACTGGTGGAAGAAAAAAATAGAGACTGGTTATAAATTCTCAATGTGGGCGAGGAAGGTTATTTTTTTTTAATTTTTTATTTTTTATAAAGATATTTTTATCCCCAGGGGTACAGGTCTGTGAATCACCAGGTTTACACACTTCACAGCACTCACCAAAGCACATACCCTCCCCAATGTCCATAATCCAACCCCCTTCTCCCAAACCCCCTCCCCCCAGCCACCCTCAGTTTGTTTTGTGAGATTAAGAGTCACTTATGGTTTGTCTCCCTCCCAATCCCATCTTGTTTCATTTATTCTTCTCCTACCCACTTAAGCCCACATGTTGCATCACCACTTCCTCATATCAGGGAGATCATATGATAGTTGTCTTTCTCTGCTTGACTTATTTCGCTAAGCATGATACGCTCTAGTTCCATCCATATTGTCGCAAATGGCAAGATTTAACTTCTTTTGATGGCTGCATAGTATTCCATTGTGTATATATACCACATCTTCTTGATCCATTCATCTGTTGATGGACATCTAGGTTCTTTCCATAGTTTGGCTATTGTGGACATTGCTGCTATAAACATTTGGGTGCACGTGCCCCTTTGGATCACCACATTTGTATCTTTAGGGTAAATACCCAATAGTGCAATTGCTGGGTCATAGGGCAGTTCTATTTTCAACATTTTGAGGAACCTCCATGCTGTTTTCCAGAGTGGCTGCACCAGCTTGCATTCCCACCAACAGTGTAGGAGAGTTCCCCTTTCTCCGCATCCTCGCCAGCATCTGTCATTTCCTGACTTGTTGATTTTAGCCATTCTGACTGGTGTGAGGTGATATCTCATTGTGGTTTTGATTTGTATTTCCCTGATGCCGAGTGATATGGAGCACTTTTTCATGTGTCTGTTGGCCATCTGGATGTCTTCTTTGCAGAAATGTCTGTTCATGTCCTCTGCCCATTTCTTGATTGGAAGGTTATTTTGATTCTTCCTGGATGTATCTTGCTATCTTTGTTAAAGGGCTCAACTTTCTTAAGACAAAGGGGGATTAAAAATTGGTTTACCTATAGGGGTAGCATTGATTGGGGAAAGGGGATTACCTTGATGTTTAACTCTATATGAATATTAAAAATTAAAAATAAAAAAAGAATAAACTAAGCTAAACTAAAATAAAATTTTAAAAAAATAGAAAAGCAAAAGAAAAACATGGGTATATGTATCAAAAAGTTCAGTTTTTAAGGTTATTATGGAATTTGATGTACTGGACATCTCACTGTAATGGTAAATAGCTTAAAAAATTATCTATATATAATACGAAAATGAACCAGAATAGTGGGAAGGAATTAAAAATAAAGTCATATCTATGAAGTAGTGGTGGTTGTTCTTTTGTCATCTTTTTTTTTCCCCCCAGTTGGTTTTTTGGGGAAGGGCCTGTCACGTGGGTTTTCATGCAGTGTTCCCTGAGTTATGTTTCCCCATCCCCCTCAAGGAGGTGGGTTCTGAGGAAACCGGTTTTTCAGGATTTTATTCTCTAGAAGTTTTTATGTTTGTTTGTTCATTTTTTGTTTTGTTTTGTTTTTTTCTCTCGCCTTGACAGCTTTTGATGGGTTTTTGAGGTTTAGAGGAATGCAAACTGCAGCCCGACCTCCTTCTCAGAGAGAAGTCTCAGTCTGTTCCCCTCTGGGTGCTCCAGAGCACAGAAGTTTACCCTTGGCCACTGCCAGAGCATGTTCTGAGTAAAGGAACTCCTGCTTGTACCCCAAACCACGACATTGGCAGCTCTCTGGGCAGCTCTGGACTGCCAGAGATGTTCCAAGCAGTGATTGCATACTGAGATTTTCCAGCTGGCCTGGACCGGAGGGCCTGGTCGTTCTGGGTCTGAGAGCACCGGGCTGGGGCCTGCGGCACCTCTCTCAGGTGAAGGTGTGGGGTACGCATGTCTCAGGCTCTGGTAGCAAGGCTTGGAACTCACGCGGAGAGTGCAAAAAGGTTGTGCTTCTGCCAGCTGGTGAGGCTCCCAGCTCTTCATGGGACCCCAGGCACTCTCAGATGTGCTGGCGGCTCAGGGACCAATATTTGGTTTCTCTGCTGCACTCTCTCTGGCTCAGCACCAGGTGTGGCTGTCCTGGGTCTGGGGACTTAAGCCCCTGTCCCTAACCACCCTGATTCCCACAATTTCCCCCTGCAGTCCTTTATTCTTTCTGAGTGCTTTCAACCAGACTCCAAGTTAATGCTCATCCCCAGATGCAGGGCACTCTGGTATTGGGGTATTACTTTCCAATAGGTCGCCTCTGGTGGCTCCCTCCCCCTTTTGTTATCTTCTGATATCAGTCCGACATTCCCACTCTGCTTTATCTGTCCACTGGTGTCTTCTGCCTCCATAGAGATCCAGACGTGTATAATTCTGATCTCAGTCTGATTTTGTGGGTGATCGGAGTTCTTTAGTAGGTAATCAGCTCACTTTAGGGTACAGGCTGAAGCGACGCCTCCTCCTACTTCCCCGCCATCTTCCCCATTTTATATTTGTGGTCCTTCCAAATTTTTTCTTGTGGTTGACTTCAAGTTTTTAATGTTGTGGTCTGGGAATGTGCATGGTATGATCTAGTTATTTTAGTACTTGTTGAGGCATGATTTGTCACCCAGTATGTTATCTATTCTAGAGACTGTTCCATATGCACTCATAAAGAATATATATTTTTTTCTGCTTTAGGTTGGAATGTTCTGAATATATATCTTCAGAATATATCTCAGTCCATCTGGTCCAGTGCCATTATTTCTTTATTGATTTTCCGCTTAGATGATCTGTCCATTGATTTATGTGGGTATTAAAATCCCCTACTATTTTGGTATTGTTATTACTGAGTTACATTATGTTTGTTATTGATTTATATATCTGAATTCTCCTAAGATGGGGGCATAAATATTTACAATTGTTAAATCTTCTTGATGAATAGGCCCCTAATTCTGATGCAATGCCCTTCTTCATCTCTTGCTACAGTGCTTGAATTAAAATCTAGTTTGTCTGATATACATATGTATATCTACCCCAATTTTATTTTAATATCAATGAGCATGACAGATCATTCTCCATCCCCTCACTTTCAAACTGTAAGTGAATTTAGGTCTAAAGTGTTGTATGCAGCCTATGGATAGATCTTTTTTTCCCATTCTAATACCCTATGTTTTTTTTTTTAATTGGGGCATTTTATCATACATTTATATTCATTTTTTCTATTTATATACTCATTTATATTCAGAGTGATTATTGAAAGATATGAATTTAGTACCATTTCATTACCTGTAGAGTTGGTGTTTCTGCTGATGCTCTCTGGTCCTTTCTGATCTTTGTTGCTGTGGGTCATTTTTTCTCCAAGAAGTCCCCCTTAAAATTTATCTCAGGGCTGGCTTGAACTCTTTTAGTTTGCTTTAGTAGTCATGAACTCTTTTAGTTTATGTTTATCTGGGAAATTCTTTATCTTACCTTCTATTCTAAATGACATCCTTACTCAATAGAGTGTTCTTGGCTTTGGCTGTGGATTTTTCCCTCTCATCATTCTGAAGAGAATTTTTTTTTAAGATTTTATTTATTTATTTGACAGAGAGAGATCACAGGTAGGCATAGAGGCAGGCAGAGAGAGAGAGAGGAGGAAGCAGGCTCCCTGCTGAGCAGAGAGCCCAACGTGGGACTCGATCCCAGGACCCTGAGATCATGACCCGAGCCGAAGGCAGTGGCTTAACCCACTGAGCCTCCCAGGTGCCCCCCACTCATCATTCTGAAAGTATCATGTCACCCCTTCTGACTTACCAATATTCTGTTGAGATATCTCTAGTCTTGTGTTTTTTTTTCCCCATGTACTTTAAGATACCCTTTATTTTAGTATTTTTAAGATTTTTTTTCTTTATCAGTATATTTTTCACATTTAATTACAAAATGTCTTGGTGCTACTTGCTTTTTTAATTTTGATTGAAGTTCTCTGTGACTCATGGATCTGGATTTTTTTTTTTTTCATTTTCCAAATGAGAGTCATTTTTAGATATTAATTATTTTTAAAATTATGCAGCTTTTCTCTTATTTTTCTGGGACATCTATGTTGTGTTTTTAGGTTTGGTGGAAATTTTTAATTTCCCAAGTCTATTTTCCTGTTTCATGGTTCTTTCTCTTTTGTTCAGCTTCTTTGCTTCTATAACTTTGTCTTCCAGGTCATTCATTCTTCTGCTTCTTCCAGCAGAAGAATTACATCACATGTGTTTCTGCCCTTGTTTCCTCTGCTGTTTATCTTTGAATCTTTTTAAAACATTTTTATCTTTATGATAATGGTAAGACTGATGGCTTCCATTCTTTCCATTGTTTTCTCAAGCCCAGTAAATACCCTTATCATTGTTGCTCTAAATTTTTCATCGGGCATGTTAACCAAATCTGTTTTTGCTTAGATCTCTGGCAGTGATCTTATCTTTTATCTGGGATAAATATTTTCTTCTCATTTTGTCTATTCTCTGCCTTCTTCTTGTGCCTGATAGAAAAGTCACTTATGTTTCTTGCTCATGAAATTAATCACTTTATGAAGAAGACGTCATGTCATGCCCAGGGCCCAGAACTTAAGAGAGTGCTACCATTGTGTTGTATGTGCTCTGTTGTTGTGTTCTGCTTGCACTATTTTCAAGTCAGTCATCCTCAAAGCTTCCCCTTACATGAAGTGGTCAGTGTTTTATCTCTGGCTTGAATGTGGCAAGTTTTGCTCAAGTTGTTCTTTAGTATGCTTGTAAAATGTGACTTGTCACCACCTTCACCACTACTGAGGCCATGGAAAAAGTAGGAGATACTTTGTGGGCAGAAGTTTTTGCTGGTATTTTGGATGAGTGTTCTGCTTCACAGGGACTGTGGCAAGATTGAGTGAGAAGGTGTGAGGTTTAGTGTAAGCAAGTTAAGCATCCAGGGTATCCACTTCACTGCTTACCACAGGTAGCTCTGTGTTTATGCTGAGGGTGTTGAGGGTTGGGAGTGGAAAATTGTGCTAACCAGCTTCCCTTTCCCCAGAAAGACACCACTGCTTATCAGAAAAGTATTTCAAGAAGAGTAAATAATCTCCCTCCTGTATGTCCCAGGTTTGTTTGTTTGTTTGTTTGTTCAGATTTCTTTTTCTGCAATGTCAGCCTCCAGGTTGTTTGCCTATATTCTTACCAGGAGCAGCACAGAGCCCTCTGGGCTTTATCCTAACCAAGCCTACTAAGTTTTAAAAATCCAGGTTTAGGATCATGGTGTGGGCAGAGGCCTGCTCTATTTTTTTGTGAAGGGGGACCACTGTGAAGGGAATGAGATGAGTTTCACGTAGAAATGTCAGAAATGAATGTTTTGGGACATGGTATCATTGGGTTAGGCAGCCAGTGTTGGAGCTGAGCTGATTTATGCAGGTTACTCTGTGTATATGATGAGAGATGATGGGGTGGGAATGGTGTCTGTTGGTTCTTATTTTGTCCCTTTAGATGTTTCTCCCTGAATCTTGCCTCTCAGTGACACGTTGTAAGAAGAGCAAATAAACTCTCCCCTGTATGCCTTAAATATTCTTTATATCACTGTTTCTACACTGTTTTCACAGGATTGTTTGCCTGCATTCCCTACCAGAGTAAGGCAACACCCTCAGGGCTCTATCCCAGAAAAGCCAGGGAACCCTTAAAACTCTAGTATTTAAGACCCACTAGTTGCTAGAAATGAAAATCAGTCCCTATTATTTCCCAGCCATTGGCTGGGAAATAATAAGAAATATTCTTTTTTTTAAGATTTTTAAAAAATTTATTTGACAGAGACCACAAGTAGGCAGAGAGGCAGGCAAAGAGTGGGGGAGGGCAGCAGGCTCTCTGCTGAGCAGAGAGCCCAGGACCCTGAAACAATGACCTGAGTCAAAAGCAGAGGCTTAACCCCCTGAGCCACCCAGGTGCCCAGGGAAATATTCTTGCATGTTTTCCTGTATGCTCTTCTCTCTTGCCTTCTTCTGCAACTATGGCTCCCTCCCCTCCACAGCAACTGTGATCTGCTTCTCCTCCAAACCCTGTCTCTGTACTCCTTACCTTTTTCAATGTTTTTTTTTCTTTTCTTCTCTACCTTAAGTTGTGGAGTTTGTTGTGTCATATTCAGGTTGATTTCTAGGGTATTAAGGATAACTTGATAATTATCTAGTTATGTTCAGGGAATGACACAAACCTAAGTCCTCCTACTTAGCCACCATCTTAGTTCATTGAAACCTCTCTGTCAAGGACATAAAGAGATAATTAGTTTCCTTACTTAGGTGATCAAATTTTTGTTTCAAACTTACTCAAGTTATATCTAATATTTCTCATTGTAGACACATCCTTTCTTTAGAAAGACATCTATGTTTCTATCATACCACGCTGCCTGGGTATTTGCCATCATTTTAATCTCTTTATTGTCAACTACTTGTTTCATGGCTTGGCATTATACATTAAAATATTGTGACCTATTCTTCAGTTTTCTCTTCTTTATATATGCAGTCCCTCAACTAGGGTTGATCTAATGTAATCTCTTTGTTGTTACACACAATATGCTTATCAAAGACTCCTAAAATCTATCTTAACACTGAACAATTCAAATGACATACAAACTGAAATATATAGCTTCTTATCTGTGAACTTTAGGGGCAGCAGGGTGGCTCAGTGGGTTAAGCCTCTGTCTTCTGCAGAGATGATCACCAGGCTCTCTGCTTGCAGAAAGCCTGCTTCCCACTCTCACTCTGCCTGCCTACTTGTGATCTCTCTCTTTCTCTATCTTTCAAATAAATAAATAAAATCTTACACAATACACATAAATAAACTCAAAATGGATAAAAGACCTCAACGTGAGACAGGAATCCATCAGAATCTAAGAGAAGAACATAGGCAGTAATCCCTTTGATATCAGCCACAGCAACTTCTTTCAAGATATGTCTCCAAAGGCAAAGGAAACAAAAGCAAAAATAAACTTTTGGGACCTCATCAAAAATCAAAAGCTTCTGCACAGCAAAGGAAACAGTTAAGAAAACAAAGAGGCCACACATGTAATGGGAGAAGATATTTGCAAATGACAGTACAGACAAAAGGTTGATATCCAGGATCTATCAAGAACTTTTCAAACTCAACACACACAAAACAGACAATCATATCAAAAAAAATGGCCAGAACATATGAACAGACACTTCTCCAATGAAGACATACAAATGGCCATCAGACACATGAAAAAATGTTCATCATCACTAGTCATCAGGGAGATTCAAATTAAAAGCACATTGAGATACCACCTTACACCAGTTAGAGTGGCCAAAATTAGCAAGACAGGAAACAACATGTGTTGGAGAGGATGTGGAGAAAGGGGAACCCTCTTCCACTGTTGGTGGGAATGCAAGTTGGTGCAGCCTCTTTGGAGAACAGTGTGGAGATTCCTCAAGAAATTAAAAATAGAACTTTCCTATGAGCCCTCCAATGCAATCCTGGGTATTTACCCCAAAGATACAGATGTAGTGAAAAGAAAACATTGTACCCCAATGTTTATAGCATCAATGGCCATGGTTGCCAAACTGTGGAAGGAACCAAGATGCCCTTCAATGGACAAATGGATAAGGAAGATGTGGTCCATATACACTATGGAGTATTATGCCTCTATCAGAAAGGATGAATACCCAACTTTTGTAGCAACATGGACTGGACTGGAAGAGATTATGCTGAGTGAAATCAGTCAAGCAGAGAGAGTCAATTATCATATGGTTTCACTTATTTGTGGAGCATAACAAATAGCAGGGAGGACATGGGGAGTTTGAGAGGAGAAGGGAGTTGGTGTAAATTGGAAGGGGAGGTGAATCATGAGAGACTATGGACTCTGAAAAACAATCTGAGGGGTTTGAAGTGGTGGGTGGGTGGGAGGTTGGGGTACCAGGTGGTGGGTATTATAGAGGGCATGGATTGCATGGAACACTGGGTGTGGTGAAAAAATAATGAATACTGTTATGCTGAAAATAAAAAAAAGAATAAGAAAATTTAAAAAATCTTAGAAAACAAATTTGAACTTGGTAAATTTTCTTAAACTGAACACTATGTGTGTAATCAGCATCTACACAAAGAAACTGGAAACCACTAACACCCCAGAACCTACCCATAAGCTCTTTCAGCCACTAATCTTCCAAGCATAGGGTAGTTTTGATGAATCTGTAGTTTATATAAATGTAATATTTTGTAACTTTCTTCTTCAGTTCAACATGTTTCTGAGATCTATCTATAGCATTGTAAGTAATGTTAGTAGAATGTCTATTCTTTTTTTTTAAGATTTTATTATTTATTTGACAGAGAGAGATCACGAGTAGGCATAGAGGCAGGCAGTGAGAGAGAGAGAGAGGAGGAAGCAGACTCCCTGCTGAGCAGAGAGCCCGATGCGGGACTCGATCCCAGGACCCTGGGATCATGACTTGAGCCGAAGGCAGCGGCTTAACCCACTGAGCCACCCAGGCACCCTAGAATGTCTATTCTTATTGTTTGACAATGTCACAATTGATTTATCATGTCACCACCAGTAAGCTTTGGGGTCGCTGCTCTCTCTCTCTCTCTCTCTCTCTCTCTCTCTTTATCTTGTCTGCTACTACATATCTTTTGGTGAAGATTATGCATATATATTTGTTAGATATTTACCTGAGTGTGTTTCTTCTGGAGCAAAGAGAACATATATGTTCAGCTTTAGTCACTGTTGCTACATACAGTGTTGTGGGGACATAAATTTTTTTTCTTGACTGCTACTTTTTTTCTTTTCATTTCCTTTCCCCCATTAGAATGTAAACTTTTAAACTGTAGGTGTTTTTCTTATCTTGCTCAAAGCTATGAATAATAAATGAATACATGGATGAATGATTGAGGAAGCTGTACCTGAAAGATACAGTGTTCAATCAATCACATTCCTTGAAATTTTGCAGCTTAACAGTAATTTAAAATATTACCCTACAGAAGTTCCTTACTTCCTTGATACACACTGTTTTCATTTGTAATTTAGTATCCTCTCAGCCCATATCCCTGTGTGTTTTTCTGACATTTGGTATACCTTTGAGTATATGATACCCTCACGTTGTCTTTTCTGGAAAATATTCTTTGTTCTCATCCATTAATTTTAACTTACCTGAAAAATAACTTTCACTTATGTGTTACAAACAGAAGGTAAATACTACATTGCTACTTAAAGTAAAACACAATTATTGCAGGGATCACAATGACTATTTAAGAAAACTATTCTGACTCTCCTGACAAACTGACAAATTGGAACATACAGGTAGCTACACAACTGTCTTCCTAAAGGGCTGGGTCCAGTATCAGTCCTCAAAATTGAGAAGATAATATTTTTTATTATTTTTAGATGGTACATATACTTATACAGCAGTATCATATATATCAAAAGTGTCACCTTCCCTCTTACACTCCTCAACATAGGTTATGCCATTTAAAATTGCATGCAATTTATGTTGTTTCCAAAATGTGAAACTGAAGAGCAAGAAATTTTATTTTCAATTCCTGAAAAAAACTGGACATTTATTTTGAATGCATGTGAACAGGATTAAAATAAAGGGAGGATAGAAGAAAGAAGACGGGATGAAAAAAATGAAGACCAAAGCATTCATTTTTATATTGATTCTTTCCCCTTTTTTCCTGCACAATTGAGCCTACTTTCCAGTTTAATCCTTCATTGAGAACATGGTCACAGTGTCCACAAAGGCTCCCATTTACTATTGACATGAGAAGAAGCCACTATCAAAACATTTCTCCTGACACTCTTTGTGTACACTTGAATCTGCCTAGTGCCCTCTTCAGAGCTCCAGTCACATCCTTGTTCCTCAGACTGTAGATGAGCGGATTTAACATTGGTGTAAGGATTGTGTAGAACACAGAAAAGACTTTGTCCTGGGCTGGCCTGTGGTAAGAGTGTGGAAGCATGTAGGTGTACATGGCAGCCCCATAGAACAAGGTCACCACTGTCATATGAGATGAGCAGGTGGCGACTGCCTTCTTCCTCCCCTCCACTGAACTCATGTGGTGGACTGGGGTTAAGATTCAGACATAAGAAGCAATCACTACAGAGAAAGGAATCAGCAGCATCAGAACACAGCACACATACATTACTGTCTCATAGAGGGCAGTGTCTGCACATGCCAAATGCAGGACTGCAGGTGCCTCACAAAAGAAATGGTTAATTTCACGGGAGTTGCAGAAAGGAAAGCTCATGGTGATGGGAGTTAGAAGGAAGCCATCCAAAGAGCCCCCAAACCAGGAACTTGCTATGATCATCCAACAGACACGGTAACTCATAAGTACAGGATAGCGAAGGGGTTTGCAGATGGCCACATAGCGGTCATAGGCCATGAGGCCCAACAGGAAAAACTCAGCTCCCACAAGGGTGAGGTAGAAGAAATGCTGAGCTGTGCACCCCATAAAGGAGATGGTTCTTTGACCAAGCAGGTAATCAACCAACATCTTCGGGACAATGGTGGAGATGTATATCAGGTCAATGAAGGACAGGTGACTAAGCAGGAGGTACATGGGAGTGTGAAGTCGTGAATCAGTGTGGATTAAGAATATCATGACCCCATTTGCTATCAGTGCAGTGAAAAAGATGATAGAGATAATAGCAAAAAGAAGGCCCGAAATGTCCTACCTGTTGAACAGTCCCATGAAGATGAAGTCTGCAGAGGAGGTGTTATACGCTTCCACTGATCCCATGACAGTGATGCTGTGACCTAGAATCTTTTGAATAAAATGACATTATTTTGAGAGAATTAACATAACAGCATATGAGCTGACTCTTAGACAACAAAATTCTGAAAGTTGGAGAACAACATTTAAAAATATTTTCTTACAACTTTGGCACAGATATCTAGCAACTAATATATTCTAGATGTTATTTTTACATAAAATTGATAACCTTGAATTAATATTTCTTTAAATACATTGGACAAGATGATGTCAACAGATGTTATTTTACTATAGTGACACATATAACAACACAGAAGGGTGTAAACCATGTTATTCAGTTCAACATACCCTGATATGTGTGTGTGTGTGTGTGTGTGTGTGTGTGTGTGTGTACATATTGCCTTATATCTGTTTAAATTGGTACCCTTATTAAATGAATTTTTATTATAATCAACATTATCACCAGTTAAAAATATCTCATTACTGACTACGAGTAGTTTTTCTCTGCCATTAGGTACAAATAAGTGATCTGCTGTATGGGTTGTAAGAATTAAGAGTATCCTCTTGGTTTCAGTTCATCTGTGTTGCAGATGAAATTGTATGGGAGAAAATAAAGTAGAAAATGGAAACCATTCTTGCAAACTCAGAAAAAAGAGGCAAGTTACTCTTGCAGAATTACTTTTGTTTATTTTTAAGACAGAAATTTAATTTTAGGATGATGAAGAATTGGCATCAGGATTATGTATAAGCATCAGCATTAGTCAGGTATTAGCATTTAGCATTAGCAATTAGAGTAAATAGCACAGAAACATATATGGTAAGATATAAACCACCTATTATTTTTGGAAATTGAATTTTTATAGTGATTAATAATTAAGAAAAACTGATGGTTTTATGTAATTTCATGTGATGGTAAATCTACAGTTGTGAAATATCTACAACAAAGTTTTTTAAAGTTAAGGATGATTTTTCATGTCCTTTAACATTAAATATGTCAAGGCAAGATATATTTTACCAATATGTTTTTGAGGTTAAGTGACTAAACTAAACTATGTTCCTATAAATATTCTAAAAATATAAACATTTTAGTGAACAGCTCAGAAAACAAAAAGCTATTAAGAATAATTGTGAAGGGGGAGAGACAAGATGGCGGGGAAGTAGGAGAAGGCGCGCTTTCAACCTGTACCCTAAAGTGAGCTCATTACCTTCCAAAGAACTCCGATCACCCACGAAATCAGCCTGAGATCAGAATTATACACGTCTGGATCTCTACTGGAGCAGAAGATGCCAGTGGGCAGGTAAAGTGGAGTGGGAAAGTTGGACTGATATCTGAATATAAACAAAAGTGGGAGGGAGCCACCAGAGGTGACCCATTGGAAAGTAATATCCCAATGCGAGAGTGCCCTGTGCCTGGGGACCAGCATTAACTCGGGAGTCTGGTAGAAAGCACTCAAAAAGAGCAAAGGATCACGGGGAAATTGTGGGAATCGGGGTGTTAGGGTCGGGGCTTAAATCCCCAGACCCAGGACAGCCACCCCTGGTGCAGAGCCAGAGAGAGTGCAGCAGAGAAACCAGGTCTTGGTCCCTGAACCACCAGCGCGCCTGAGAGTGTATGGCTCCTGGGCTCCCAAGAGTGGCTGGGAGCCTCGCCAGCCAACAAGCACAGCCTTTTTGCAGTCCCCACGTGAGTGCCCTGCCATGCCATCAGAGTCCAAATCGTGCCTCCGCCCTCCCCTGAAAGAGGTGCACACAAACGCCAGCCAGGTGCTCTCAACCTGAAAGACCAGGCACTCCCAGCCCTGGCCAGAGGGAAAATCTCAGTGTGTGATCACTGTTTTGAACTTCCCTGGCAGTCTGGAGCTGCCCAGACAGCCGCTGCTGTTGTGGTTTTGGGTACAAGCAAAAAATCCTGAGTCCCCAGGGACCGAGACTGGGAACCTGCTCTGCCAGCCCCAATGGGGGAATTTATTAGGGCTCTGCAGCCGGATTGAGGCTTCTCTCTAAGAGGGAGGTCAGGGTGCAGTTTGCTTTCCTCCAAACCTACAAAAACCATCAAAAGCTGTCAAGGCAAGAGAGAAAAACAAAAGTGAACAAATATAAAAAACTCCAGAGAACAAAAGCCTGAAAAAAACAGTTTCCTCAGAGCCACCCCCTTGAGGGGGACGGGAGGACTTAACTGAGAGAACATCATTGACAGAAAACCCACATGGCAGGCCACTCACCCAGAAAACCAACCAGGAAAGAGGAAAAAAAAAAAAAAGACGATAAGAGAACAACCACCACTACTTCATAGGATAAATTTTAAAATTAATTCAATCCCATTATTTTGGCTCATTTTTTATAGCTAATGTTTTATTATTATATAGATAATTTTTTAACCTATTTACCATCACAGTGAGATGTCCAGTACATCAAATTCCATAATAACCTTCTAACCTGAACTTTTTGATACATACACCTGTGTTTTCCTTTTGCATTTCTATTTTTTAAATTTCTTTTTTTTTTAATTTTAGTTTACTTTAGTCTAGTTTATTCCTTTTTTAATTTTTATTTTCTAATATTCATATAGAGTTAAACGTCAAGGTAATCCCCTTTCCCCAATCAATGCCACCCCTATAGGTAAACCAATTCCTAATCCCCCCTTATCAAAGGAAAGTTGAGCCCTTTTAAAAGATATCAAGATACATCCGGGAAGAATCAAAACAACCTTCCTCACACACACTGAGAATTTACAACCACTCTCTCAACTTTTTCTTCCACCAGTATTTCTGTGTTTTTGTGTTTGTCCTGATAGTATATAAATCTTACACTCGGGTTCTTTTTGAAGAGTTTCTTCCTTTATTTGCAAATATATATATATATATATATATATATATATATATATATTTACATATATACATATATATGTATATGTAAATATATATACATATTAATTTTTTCTCTTGTCATATACTTTTATCAGTCTTTTTGTTTGTCTGTGTCTGTTTGTGTACTTCATAAATCTTACCTTGGGGCCCATTTGGGCTGAACCTTCTCTTTTATCTCACCTTTCTTTCCTATCTCTCCCTCTCTCTCTTTTTTCTTTTTCTTTTCTTTTTCTTCTGATTTGGGTGGGAACCCTGATTGCTCAGAAGCATTCCAGGGTGCACCTGGACTGCACCACAGTCGATACACCCAGCTACACCCGTTCAGCCATCTCTCACCAAAATGACTAGGAGGAGGAAAGCCAACAGAAAAAAAATACAGAGGATGGACCCGCTGCAACAGAGCTAATGGCTATCAACATAGACAATATGCCGGAAAGAAAATTCAGGCTAACAATTATCCAAGCAATAGCTAGGTTGGAGAAAGCCATGGGTGACCAAACAGAATTGATTAGGGCTGAACTGAAAAGGACCAGAGATGATGTTTTCAATATTAGGGAAGAGCTGAAAGCTACCAGGGATGAGCTTCACAATGCTGTCAATGAGTTCCCATCTAATCTAAACTCTCTCAAAGCTAGGGTAACTGAGAGAGAAGATAGAATTAGTGATCTGGAGGACAAACAGATAGAGAGAAAGGATCAGGAGGAAGCCTGGAACAAACAGCTTAGAAACCTCGAAAACAGAATCAGGGAAATAAATGATGCTATGAAACGTTCCAACATCAGAATTATTGTAATCCCTGAAGGGGAGGAGGAAGAAAGAAGTCTAGAAGATATATTGGAACAAGTTCTTCATGAAAATTATCCGAATCTCATGAATGGAACCATCATTCATTTACTAGAGGCCTGAAAGTCTTCCCCTCCCAGATTACAGATTCTCGAAAGGCCTCGAGACACCTAATAGTAAGAATGAAGAATTATAATTGTAGGCAGAAACTCTTGAAACCAGCTAGGACAAAGAAGATCCTTACATACAGAGGAAAGCCCATCAGAATAACATCAGACCTGTCAACAGAGATCTGGCAAGCCAGAAGGGACTGGCAAGATATATTCAGGGCACTGAATGAGAAAAAAATGCAGCCAAGAATACATTATCCAGCAAGACTGACATTCAAAATATATGGAGACATAAAGAGTTTCCAGGACGGCAAGGCTAAAGGACTATGCAACCACCAAGCCGATACTGCAGGAAATTATAAGGGGGCCCCGTTAAAGGAGGAAAAAGCTCAAGAATATCATTGAACAGAAATATAGAGACAATCTACAGAAAGAAAAACTTCAAAGGTAACACGATGTCAATAAAAACATATCTATCAATAATCACCCTCAATGTGAATGGCCTAAATGCGCCCATAAAATGTCACAGGGCTGCAGACTGGTTAAAACTACAGGACCCATCCATATGTTGTCTACAAGAGACCCATTTTGAACCTAAAGATACACCCATACTGAAAGTAAAGGGATGGAGAAGCACCTTTCATGCCAATGGGCCTCAAAAGAAGGACGGGGTATCGATTCTCATATCAGACAAATTAGATTTTAAACTAAAGACTGTAGTCAGAGATACAGAAGGACACTACATCATTCTTAAAGGGACTATCCACCAAGATGATCTAACAATTCTAAATATCTATGCCCCCAATATGGGAGCAGCCAATTACATAAGAAAACTGTTAATCAAGACAGAGTCATATTGATATGAATACACTAATCAATGGAGATCTTAACATACCTCTCTCAGAAAGAGACAGATCATCAAAGCAGAAAATCAATAAAGAAACAAGAGCATTGAATGACACATTGGATAAGATGGACCTCATAGATATATACAGAACATTCTACCCTAAAAATACAGAATAGTCATTCTTCTCAAGCGCACATGGAACCTTCTCAAGAAAGACCACATACTGGGTCACAAATCAGGGCTCAAATGATACCAAAAGACTGAGATTATTCCTGCACATTCTCAGATCACAGTGCTTTGAAACTAGAGCTTAATCACAAGGAAAAATTCAGAAGGAACTCAGACACTTGGAAGGTAAAGACTACCTTGCTTAAGAATGCTTGGACCAACCAGGAGATCAAGGAAGAACTGAAACAATTCATGGAAACCAATGAGAATGAAGACACTTCTGTCCAAAACCTATGGGATACAGCAAAGGCGGTTCTAAGGGGGAAATACATAGCCATCCAAGCCTCCCTCAAAAAAAGTAAAAAATCCAGAACACACCAGCTGTCTCTACACCTTAAAGAACTGGAGAATCAACAACAAATAAAACCAACTACACATATAAGAAGGGAAATCATCAAGATTAGAGCAGAGATGGATGACGTAGAAACCAGAGATACAGTAGAACGTATCTATTAAAGTAGAAGCTGGTTTTTTGAAAGAATCAATAAGATCGATAAACCATTAGCGACACTAATCCAAAAGAAAGAGAGAAAGCTCAAATATATAAAATTATGACTGAAAAGTGAGAGATTACAATGAACACCAAGGACATAGAAACAATCATCAGAAGTTATTATCAACAGTTATATGCCAATAAGCTAAGCAACCTAGATAAAATGGATACTTTCCTGGAAAATTATAAACTCCCAAAATTGAACCAGAAAGATATTGACAACCTGAATAGACCAATATCTCGTAACGAGATTGAACTGGTGATCAAAACCTCCCAAAAAACAAGAGCCCAGGACCTGATGGATTCCCTGGGGAATTCTACCATACTTTCAAAGAATAAATAACACCTATTTTCCTGAAGCTGTGTCAAAAAATTGAAGCAGAAGGAAAACTTCCTGACTCTTTCTATGAAGCCAGCATTCCCTTGATGCCCAAAACAGGCAAAGACCCTACGAAAAAGGAGAATTTCAGACTAATATCCCTGATGAATATGGATGATAAGATTCCCAACAAGATCCCAGCAAACAGGATCCAACATCACATTAAAAACATTATCCACCATGACCAGGTGGGATTCATCCCTGGGCTACAAGGATGGTTCAACACTCGCAAAACAATCAATGTGATAGAACAAATTAATAAGAGAAGAGAGAAGAACCACATGGTTCTTCAGAAAAAGCATTTGACAAAATCCAGCATCCATTCCTGATTAAAACGCTTCAAAGTATAGGGATAGAGGGAACATTCCTGAACCTCATCCAATCTATCTATGAAAGACCCACAGCATATATCATCCTCAATGGGCAAAAGCTTGCAGCCTTCCCGTTGAGATCAGGAACAAGACAAGGATGCCTACTTTCACCACTTTTGTTCAACATAGTATTAGAAGTCCCAGCAACAGCAATCAGACAACAAAGAGAAATAAAAGGTATCCAAATTGATAATGAAGAAGTCAAACTCTCTCTCTTTGCAGATGACATGATTCTTTATATGGAAAACCCAGAAAACTTTACCCCTAAACTACTAGAACTCATACAACAATTCAGCAGCATGGCAGGATACAAAGTCAATGTACAGAAATCAGTGGGTTTCTTATACACTAACAGTGAAAATACAGAAAGGGAAATTAGAGAATCGATTCCATTTACTATAGCACCAAGAACCATAAGATACCTGGGAATAAACCTAACCAAAGAGGTAAAGGATCTCTACTCGAGGAACTACAGAACACTCATGAAAGAAATTGAAGAAGACACAAAAAGATGGAAGACCATTCCATGTTCGTGGATTGGAAGAATAAACATTGTTAAAATGTCGATACTGCCTAGAGCAATCTATACTTTTAATGCTATTCCGATCAAAATTCCACCAGTATTCTTCAAAGAGCTGGAGCAAATAATCCTAAAATTTGTATGGAATCACAAGAGACCCCGAATCGCTAAGGAAATGTTGAAAAACAAAAATAAAACTTTGGAGCATCACGTTACCTGACTTCAAGCTTTACTACAAAGCTGTGACCACCAAGACAGCATGGTATAAAAACAGACACATAGACCAGTGGAACAGAGTAGAGAGCCCAGATATGGACCCTCAATTCTATGGTCAAATAATCTTCGACAAAAGAGGAAAAAATATACAGTGGAAAAAAAGACAATCTCTTCAATAAATGGTGCTGGGAAAACTGGACAGCTATATTTAGAAGAATGAAACTCGACCATTCTCTTACACTATACACAAAGATAAAATGGATAAAAGATCTCAACGTGAGACTAGAATCCATCAGAATCCTAGAAGAGAACACAGGCAGTAACCTGTCCGATATCAACCACAGCAACTTCTTTTAAGATATGTCTCCAAAGACAAAGGAAACTAAAGCGAAGATGAACTTTTGGGACTTCATCAAAATCAAAAACTTCTGCACAGCAAAGGAAACAGTCAAAAAAACAAACAGGCAACCCACGGAATGGGGGAAGATATTTGCAAATGACAGTACTGACAAAAGGTTGATATCCAGGATCTATAATGAACTCCTCAAACTCAACACACACAAAACAGACAATCATATCAAAAAATAGGCAGAAGATATGGACCGACACTTCTCCAATGAAGACATACAAATGGCTATCAGACACATGAAAAAAATGTTCATCATCACTAGCCGTCAGGGAGATTCAAATGAAAACTACATTGAGATATCACCTTACACCAGTTAGAATGGCCAAATTTAGCAAGACAGGAAACAACATGTGTTGGAGAGGATGTGGAGAAAGGGGAACCCTATTACACTGTTGGTGGGAATGCAAGTTGGTGCAGCCCCTTTGGAAAACAGTGTGGATATTCCTCAAGAAATTAAAAATAGAGCTTCCCTATGACCATGCCATTGCACTACTGGATATTTACACCAAAGATACAGATGTAGTGAAAAGAAGGACCATCTGTACCCCAATGTTTATAGCAGTGATGGCCATGGTTGCCAAACTGTAGAAAGAACCAAGATGCCCTTCAATGGACGAATGGATAAGGAAGATGTGGTCCATATACACTATGGAGTATTATGCCTCCATCAGAAAGGACGAATACCCAACTTTTGTAGCAACATGGGTGGGACTGGAAGAGATTATGCTGAGTGAAATAACTCAAGCACATAGAGTCAATTATCATATGATTTCACTTATTTGTGGAGCATAACAAATAGCATGGAGGACATGGGAAGTTAAAGAAGAGAAGGGAGTTGAGGAAAATTGGAAGGGGAGGTAAACCATGAGAGACTATGGACTCTGAAAAACCACCTAAGGGTTTTGAAGGGGTGGGGGGTGTGATGTCGGGGTACCAGGTGTTGGGTATTATAGAGGCACGGATTGCATGGAGCACTGGGTGTGGTGCAAAAATAATGAATACTGTTATTCTGAAAAAAAAAAAAGAAGAATTGTGAATGGGCATCTCAGTGGCATAGTTGGTTAAGCATCTGCCTTCAGGTCATGATTCCAGGGTCCTGGGATTGAATCCTTATCTTCTCCTTCTGCCATCCCTTTTTTCTGCTTGTTTTCTCTCTCTCCCTCTCTCTTTCTTTGGTAATAAATAAAACCTAAAAATAATGATAATTTTGAAGAGTTTACTTTGTGCCAAGTGCTTCATATCTATTGATTTGCTGAGCTTCACAATAAACCTTTCTCACTGATGGCAGAATTATGAGTGATGCTCTAATGGTCACATATGCTGTTAATGGCAGAGATTTTTGGACCAAGCAGTGTTTGAATCACTGTGTTCTCACCTACATTCTAAAAAACCTAGGCATTTAAATTACTTGTCAAATGAAATGCACCGACAATGTGAATCTATTAAATTTTAACTATATGTATTCATTAATGTGGTTAATAAAAATGTCATAACTCAAAATACATCACATAAATTATTATAATCATAACTGCTGATTTTTAATAGGATAAACTCTTATTTTTTTCTTGTTTATCTTCTTCTTTTGGTGCTAATTTTAAGAGCTTTGAGCTAAATTTCATAAATTTCCCTGACACCATGTATCATTTCATTATTTTCAATCTGCCTCATTTTTCTTCAACCTTTCTAATTTTATTAAAGGAACACATTAGCATATGTATCTCTTGGAAAATGTCAAGTTTATAGAATAGCCTATATATATTCTAATAAGTAGAATTCTGCTTCCACACCTCCCACATTTTGGGTCTAACTTTTATCATGTTGTAATATCCCAGTAACAGAGAGATGAGGTATTGCTTTCCATGGTCTACTAGATTTATTTGTTCACCATTTACATGCATTCTAAAATCTTTTAAAAATATTCCGTCCCTCAAGTTTTTTTTTTTCCTATCTCATCTATCTTCCTACCAGTAACAAAGGCAAACATTAAGTCTTCTCTAGTTTTCATCTGATTGGCCTTCTTCTTTTTTTTTGCATATAAAAATGTCTAATTAGTTATTGTGGACATCCCTGCTATAAACATTGGGGAGCATGTATCTCTTCAAATCACTATGTTTGCATTCGTCAGGTAAATACTTAGCAGTGCCAAAATCTGGAAAAAGCCCACATGTCCATCAATAATTCAGTGGATAAATAATTTGTATTATATCTATCTATCTATCTATATATATATATATATATATTTGAATATATATACATATATATGAAATGATGAAATTTTATGGGAGAAAATTAATATGTGGAATTTAAGAAACAAAACATATAAACATTAAGGGAAGGGAAGAGAAAATAAAAATAAGATGAAAATTGAGAGGGAGGCAAACCATAAGAGACTCTTAATTCTAGGAAACAAACTGAAGTTGCTGGAAAGGAGTAAGGACATAGGGGATAATTGTGTGATGACATTAAGGAGGGCATGTAATGTATTGAGCACCAGGTGTTATTTTCAACTGATGAATCACTAAAGTCTACCTCTGAAGCTAAAACAACAAAAAAACAATAACAACAGCAACAACAACAAAGGTCTACTTGGTCAAAGGCAAGTCCTATTTGGTTAAATTTATCATCTACTCTCTTACTATGAGGAAGGATAATGAGAAGGAACTGTATTTGTTGAATATATATATTAATGTATTCTGTTCCTTTGGCTTCTATTCCCAAACTCAGCCTCAGTTTCCATTTATATTAAATTTAAATAATATAATATGCAGGGTTGCTCTATGGATCAAATGAGAAACTCTTAGGTGAATATATTTTATAAAATGCAAAGCAAAATGCCAATGTTTTATCCATATATGTTAGTTCAAAACTATTGGTAAGTATGTAAGAATCTCCAATTTATTATTCAAGCAATCTGTATATTGAACTAAAATGCATGAATTTGATTTGTAAAATACTCCTGAGCTTCAATTCAATGGGCTCTGGTAACCCTGGCAAAACTACTTCAGCTGTTAAATTCTATATTTTTTCTCTAACTTTCTCTTCAATTATAGGAAATGGCCTTTAGCATAAATTCTCAGAAATATATGCATCACTTTTAAGCCTGAAGAGAATCAAAATATCTATGAGAAGAATACATATGCTCAGCCTAGAAATTATAAGAACACAAAAAACTTATTGGATAAAATTTGCATGACTTTATTGGATGAAATTATCTTCAAAATTTACTTAAATTACTAATTTTTACACTATATCACAAATTGAAAGAAAAGCAATGTGTTTATGCTATCATGACATTTATAAATAAGTATTCTTTCTTATTTTGTAAGGGGTACATATTTAGTTGAGTACAGATATTTGAAGTTACTTCTCCCGCCTAACTGAAGTTAGGATATGATTCATGCTCCAACCTGGGATGATCATTGGGAGCATCTTTTGAATCAAGTTACTATAGAATCTCTAAGTTTTAAGGTGCAGCATTTTCCTAATTCTATATGGCCACTTGTGAACTTCCTGCCAAATGAAAGAGCAGACTCTATGTTTTTTTTTTGTTTTTTTTTGTTGTTGTTGTTGTTTTTCCAGTGGAATGGTACCATTGCTAGGAAGCTCTGTGCTAACTTGGATTAAAAATTTCCCCGTGGAACCTCCTTCTTGCCCTCTAGATCTGCTCAGAAGCAGCTTTTTCCTTTTTTTAACTTTAAGCCTTTCATAATATGAATGTGGTTAGACTTTCTTCATGCTTCTCTGTGCCAAGTTATGCTTTCTTGTTCTTGTATACATTCATGAAGACCTTGCCAAAATGCTCAGGTTTTAGGTAATAACTTGAGATGATCTTTGGCAATGTTCATGTCAAAATGCAATATCTCAATTTCAACAATTACTTCAGGTGAAGTTTATTCAGTGCAGAATACTCTAGAAATATTATTTTTCTGTTCTTATATTGATACATCACACTTTTGGCACATTCTGTACACATTTAAAGTCTTCTGGTTGAATCCTTACATAATAATCTCTCAAGCCATGGCAATTCATAGTTGTGCAGTTTTGAAGCTAAATACAAAACTTTACATTTATCCCTAAATCTTCTGTGTACTCCTAAATTTGGCATAGTATCTCAAAATGTTGTAATCATTAATAATAAAATCATATTAAAGTAAGATTCATGGACAATGAAATGTCAATGTAATTAGACAATTTCAGCAATCATTTATTTTTTTTAGAACATCACTTGAAGGAGTGACTTAGAAGCACATTTTTTTGTCAAACTTATACCCGCCCCGTGCCTGAGCCCCTGAAGAGATCACATACCTGGATAACCACATCTACAGAGACCCACGGTTTCTGATTGAAGTTCATTTTATGGTATGATTGGCATAAAAACAAACAAACAAAAAACAACAAGAAAACTTGAGAACCTCTTCCAGACTGGAATTGAAGAATATAGGCACCAGTACAACCTTTAAAGGTATTTATGGAAAAAATGATATGTTAAAACATTTTCATCCAAGAGCTCTTGGCTTGAAGTCAGAGAGCCTATGGGAATCTGTCTATTTGTTGTTAAGGCAAGCACCTCCACTTCCCAAACTTCAGTGTCCTTTTCTGTAACAAAAGGTCAAGTATACAAAAGCAATCATGCCAGTGGTGGTGGTAGTGGAGAACCCCAGCAGGAAAATAGGAAGCCTTTTTTTATTGGTGCCCAAAAACCAAGACTAAATGCAAGTCTTTCATTTAACCTCTCTGTGTATTCCAAGTAATATTGTCTGTATCCTTTCTAATTCACAAGGCCAATTTTCCCCTAAATCTTTAGAAAAAGAAAAAAAAGAGAGCAGGAAATATTTTGCAAAGATCATATACACACAGACATAAAAAGGTATTTTATAGAAAAGAAGGTTCTCTGCACTATTCTATTCAATAGCACCATGACAATTGGTTATTTGAAATGCACACTCTGGGTAATTTCCCAGAATAAACAGACAGTCCACTTATTGTAGTTGGGTGGGGGACATTGAGCAGTCATTACCTCACTAACCTTGCACATGAGATTTGAAGCCCATGAGTTTTAGACAACCCTTCCTCTGTTTCCTTATGTTTAACTTGCATAAGTTTTATTTACATCATATAAAGAGAGTTGATTCACTCAGAACCCTAGGAAATACTGAGGAAGTTCAGTAATTTCCTTATTCTTCAAATACTTAAAGTCTCCTTTGAAGAACTAGGCTAAGTGCTCATCAGTATTTGATTTGTCATCTGTGAGTTTCTTGAAAATTTCAACAGACCTGGGTTTTCATTAAGGTAATAAGAAATGAGGAATAAACAGAGTTGTTCTAGATAATCTAAAAGCTTAGATGATTCACTGAATTGCTTAAATTTGAACAATAATTTTGCATTGTTTAGAAAAACTTCAAACTATTAAAGCCAATAATTTGATTTACAGAAACTTTCAGAATGATTTATTCATTTGCCCAATATCATGTTTGGCCTCATCACCCCCATTCTTCAATACTTTTCTCAGCCATGCAATCTGAATGCTATGTATTAAAAACAGCTTGCTAGACACATTTTTTGGTATGCATAAATTAGGAAGGTAAGACACATCATCAATATAAAGAAAATCACCCTATGTCTAATTTTTTTTTAAGATTTTATTTATTTGCTTGAAAGAGATCACAAGTAAGCAGAGAAGCAGGCAGAGAGAGGGAGAAACAGGCTCCCTGCTGAGCAGAAAGCCTGATGTGGGCTTGATCACAAGACCCTGGGATCCTGACCTGAGCTGGAAGTAGAGGATTAACCCTCTGAGCCACCAAGGCGCCCCATCCTATGCCTAATTTTATACTAAACTTAGGTCCAACTAAAGAAAGATAATCTTGTCACTTACTCAGAATGGAATCCTCTCCAGATAGCCATTCAGAGTAGGATGCATTGTTAAAAGGTAGAGATGGTCATATAAAATTTAGTAAATAACAACAACAGCAATAACAGCATTAACAACTAAGAAAAGAATGAGGAATGAACAAAGACTTTCTAGGCAATGGAGGTGATATGTTACTGGAAGATAAATAAATGATAAAGATGAGTAGATTTAAATTATCCTCTAGTTTATGTTGACAAAAAAAAAAAAAACCACAAGGTTATTTTTAGTCAGGGATAGCTACAATGGGAAAACTTTCAAGATCTGGCCAATCTGTACATCTAGGTGTCCTCTGCATGAAAGCCTAGCACACAGGGGTATTGAATTTGGATTTATGAACTTGAATTTCCTGAACTATAGACTATAATTATTCTTAGCAAATGATATTGGAATTAGCACAAAGATAGATGTGCAATTTATTAAGAGCTCTTTTGCAATATAACTCTACAGAAGGAAGTATTAAAAGAATGTCATCCTAAAATCCCTGAAATGTTTTGCATTGCCAGGACAAATCATACAAATTTCCAGCTTTCTACAAAAGTATGTTAATTCTTGCTTCCTATCTTTACAAGAAAATACCCAGAAACCAAAGAAAAACAATTGTGAAAGAGTGAGAAGGCAGGAAGAAAGCTGCAGACCATTAAAGAATGCTGAATCCTCTCTGGGTGTTCTGTGTTTGGGTTCCTGGGTGCCAAGGGGAAAGCCCAGGGTGAGAAGAAGCAGGAGCTTAAATAATTTTGTGAGAAGGCAATGAAATGAAGTGCACTTGGAAAGAGCAGGTCTCTTCCCTATGGATTGCAGCAGACATTAATGAGACAGATATGTCACAGTTAATTAGAAGTGTTTCATGGGGTAGAAGAGAGTGAGCCCTAGTGTCATAAGGGCTTTGAGAAAAGTGTTTCAATCACTGGACTAACAAATGCAAGTCCCTGATTTTCTTAGCATTTCATCAGAAATTACCTCTAGCAGGTTTTTCTCCTACAGAAATGTGGGGGACTATTGTGAAAAGACATAAAAAAAGATGAAAAATAGCCCAATTCATGTTATTTATTTTAGCATTTTATTGGAAGTCTAATAATAATTATTATATTTGTGTATAAAGGCAATGCATACACTGGGAAAAATAAGAAAATGTTTAAAAATTTAAAAGATTCCCCCCCAAATTTACAAGCTTTCTTAATATCCAGAAATAGGTGCCAAAAACATATATAGAAGGTCATCCTTACAAAATTGCATTTCAAACATGTGTATGCATACATACATAAATATAATACATACATATAACATTTACATATAAACACATATACATGCAAGGGTATGTGTATGTATCTCATATAATTTGACAATTTATATTATTCATAAACTATTTTATATGAAGTGTCTTTGATGTGAAATATTCTTCCTAAGGTAGAATTCAGTGTTCCCAGGGTGTTCTACACTATGGCTATGTTCCCTTAATTTAGCCTATGCTTTGGTTTTGATACATATATTGCTTTAATTGTGGCACAGATAAATTGTGTAATTGTAAATATCCTTATACTTAATTTTGAGTGTAGATTTCTGAATTTTTTTTTAATTTTTTATTTTTTATAAACATATATTTTTATCCCCAGGGGTACAGGTCTGTGAATCACCAGGTTTACACACTTCACAACAATCACCAAAGCACATACCCTCCCCAATGTCCATAATCCAACCCCCTTCTCCCAAACCCCCTCCCCCCAGCCACCCTCAGTTTGTTTTGTGAGATTAAGAGTCACTTATGGTTTGTCTCCCTCCCAATCCCATCTTGTTTCATTTATTCTTCTCCTACCCACTTAAGCCCACATGTTGCATCACCACTTCCTCATATCAGGGAGATCATATGATAGTTGTCTTTCTCTGCTTGACTTATTTCGCTAAGCATGATATGCTCTAGTTCCATCCATGTTGTTGCAAATGGCAAGATTTCATTTCTTTTGATGGCTGCATGGTATTCCATTGTGTATATATACCACATCTTCTTGATCCATTCATCTGTTGATGGACATCTAGGTTCTTTCCATAGTTTGGCTATTGTGGACATTGCTGCTATAAACATTCGGGTGCACGTGCCCCTTTGGATCACTACGTTTGTATCTTTAGGGTAAATACCCAATAGTGCAATTGCTGGGTCATAGGGCAGTTCTATTTTCAACATTTTGAGGAACCTCCATGCTGTTTTCCAGAGTGGCTGCTCCAGCTTGCATTCCCACCAGCAGTGTAGGAGGGTTCCCCTTTCTCCGCATCCTCGCCAGCATCTGTCATTTCCTGACTTGTTTATTTTAGCCATTCTGACTGGTGTGAGGTGATATCTCATTGTGGTTTTGATTTGTATTTCCCTGATGCCGAGTGATATGGAGCACTTTTTCATGTGTCTGTTGGCCATCTGGATGTCTTCTTTGCAGAAATGTCTGTTCATGTCCTCTGCCCATTTCTTGATTGGATTATTTGTTCTTTGGGTGTTGAGTTTGCTAAGTTCTTTATAGATTCTGGACACTAGTCCTTTATCTGATATGTCGTTTGCAAATATCTTCTCCCATTCTGTCAGTTGTCTTTTGATTTTGTTAACTGTTTCCTTTGCTGTGCAAAAGCTTTTGATCTTGATGAAATCCCAATAGTTCATTTTTTCCCTTGCTTCCCTTGCCTTTGGCGTTGTTCCTAGGAAGATGTTGCTGCAGCAGAGGTCGAAGAGGTTGCTGCCTGTGTTCTCCTCAAGGATTTTGATGGATTCCTTTCGCACATTGAGGTCCTTCATCCATTTTGAGTCTATTTTTGTGTGTGGTGTAAGGAAATGGTCCAATTTCATTTTTCTGCATGTGGCTGTCCAATTTTCCCAGCACCATTTATTGAAGAGGCTGTCTTTTTTCCATTGGACATTCTTTCCTGCTTTGTCGAAGATTAGTTGACTGTAGAGTTGAGGGTCTATTTCTGGGCTCTCTATTCTGTTCCATTGATCTATGTGTCTGTTTTTGTGCCAGTACCATGCTGTCTTGATGATGACAGCTTTGTAATAGAGCTTGACGTCCGGAATTGTGATGCCACCAACGTTGGCTTTCTTTTTCAATATCCTTTTGGCTATTCGAGGTATTTTCTGGTTCCATATAAATTTTAGAATTATTTGTTCCATTTCTTTGAAAAAGATGGATGGTACTTTGATAGGAATTGCATTAAATGTGTAGATTGCTTTAGGTAGCGTAGACATTTTCACAATATTTATTCTTCCAATCCAGGAGCATGGAACATTTTTCCATTTCTTTGTGTCTTCCTCAATTTCTTTCATGAGTACTTTATAGTTTTCTGAGTATAGATTCTGTGTCTCTTTGGTTAGGTTTATTCCTAGGTATCTTATGGTTTTGGGTGCAATTGTAAATGGGATTGACTCCTTAATTTCTCTTTCTTCTGTCTTGCTGTTGGTGTAGAGAAATGCAACTGATTTCTGTGCATTGATTTTATATCCTGACACTTTACTGAATTCCTGTATAAGTTCTAGCAGTTTTGGAGTGGAGTCTTTTGGGTTTTCCACATATAGTATCATATCATCTGCGAAGAGTGATAATTTGACTTCTTCTTTGCCGATTTGGATGTCTTTAATTTCCTTTTGTTGTCTGATTGCTGAGGCTAGGACCTCTAGTACTATGTTGAATAGCAGTAGTGATAATGGACATCCCTGCCGTGTTCCTGACCTTAGCAGAAAAGCTTTCAGTTTTTCTCCATTGAGAATGATATTTGCGGTGGGTTTTTCATAGATGGCTTTGATGATATTGAGGTATGTGCCTTCTATCCCTACACTTTGAAGAGTTTTGATCAGGAAGGGATGCTGTACTTTGTCAAATGCTTTTTCAGCATCTATTGAGAGTATCATATGGTTCTTGTTCTTTCTTTTATTGATGTGTTGTATCACATTGACTGATTTGCGGATGTTGAACCAACCTTGCAGCCCTGGAATAAATCCCACTTGGTCGTGGTGAATAATCTTTTTAATGTACTGTTGAATCCTATTGGCTAGTATTTTGTTGAGTATTTTCACATCTGTGTTCATCAAGGATATTGGTCTATAGCTCTCTTTTTTGGTGGGATCCTTGTCTGGTTTTGGGATCAAGGTGATGCTGGCCTCATAAAATGAGTTTGGAAGTTTTCCTTCCATTTCTATTTTTTGGAACAGTTTCAGGAGAATAGAAATTAGTTCTTCTTTAAATGTTTGGTAGAATTCCCCCGGGAAGCCGTCTGGCCCTGGGCTTTTGTTTGTTTGGAGATTTTTAATGACTGTTTCAATCTCCTTACTGGTTATGGGTCTGTTCAAGCTTTCTATTTCTTCCTGGTTCAGTTGTGGCAGTTTATATGTTTCTAGGAATGCATCCATTTCTTCCAGATTGTCAAATTTATTGGCGTAGAGTTGCTCATAGTATGTTCTTATAATAGTTTGTATTTCTTTGGTGTTAGTTGTGATCTCTCCTCTTTCATTCATGATTTTATTTATTTGGGTCCTTTCTCTTTTCTTTTTGATAAGTCTGGCCAGGGGTTTATCAATTTTATTAATTCTTTCAAAGAACCAGCTCCTAGTTTCGTTGATTTGTTCTATTGTTTTTTTGGTTTCTATTTCATTGATTTCTGCCCTGATCTTTATGATTTCTCTTCTCCTGCTGGGCTTAGCGTTTCTTTCTTGTTCTTTCTCCAGCTCCTTTAGCTGTAGGGTTAGGTTGTGTACCTGAGACCTTTCTTGTTTCTTGAGAAAGGCTTGAACCGCTATATATTTTCCTCTCAGGACTGCCTTTGTTGTGTCCCACAGATTTTGAACCGTTGTATTTTCATTATCATTTGTTTCCATGATTTTTTTCAATTCTTCTTTAATTTCCCGGTTGACCCATTCATTCTTTAGAAGGATGCTGTTTAGTCTCCATGTATTTGGGTTCTTTCCAAACTTCCTAATGTGGTTGAGTTCTAGCTTTAGAGCATTGTGGTCTGAAAATATGCAGGGAATGATCCCAATCTTTTGATACCGGTTGAGTCCTGATTTAGGACCGAGGATGTGATCTATTCTGGAGAATGTTCCATGTGCACTAGAGAAGAATGTATATTCTGTTGCTTTGGGATGAAATGTTCTGAATATATCTGTGATGTCCATCTGGTCCAGTGTGTCATTTAAGGCCTTTATTTCCTTGCTGATCTTTTGCTTGGATGATCTGTCCATTTCAGTGAGGGGAGTGTTAATATCCCCTACTGTTATTGTATTATTGTTGATGTGTTTCTTTGATGTTGTTATTAATTGGTTTATATAGTTGGCTGCTCCCACGTTGGGGGCATAGATATTTAAAATTGTTAAATCTTCTTGTTGGACAGACCCTTTGAGTATGATATAGTGTCCTTCCTCATCCCTTATTATAGTCTTTGGCTTAAAATCTAATTGATCTGATATAAGGATTGCTTTCTTCTGATGTCCATTAGCATGGTAAATTCTTTTCCATCCCCTCACTTTAAATCTGGAGGTGTCTTCGGCCTAAAATGAGTTTCTTGGAGGCAACATATAGATGGATTTTGTTTTTTTATCCATTCTGATACCCTGTGTCTTTTGACAGGGGCATTTAGCCCATTAACATTCAGGGTAACTATTGAGAGATATGAATTTAGTGCCATTGTATTGCCTGTAAGGTGACTGTTACTGTATATGGTCTCTGTTCCTTTCTGATCTACCACTTGTAGGCTCTCTCTTTGCTTAGAGGACCCCTTTCAATATTTCCTGTAGAGCTGGTTTGGTGTTTGCAAATTCTTTCAGTTTTTGTTTGTCCTGGAAGCTTTTAATCTCTCCTTCTATTTTCAATGATAGCCTAGCTGGATATAGTATTCTTGGCTGCATGTTTTTCTCGTTTAGTGCTCTGAAAATATCATGCCAGCTCTTTCTGGCCTGCCAGGTCTCTGTGGATAAGTCAGCTGCCAATCTAATATTTTTACCATTGTATGTTACAGACTTCTTTTCCCGGGCTGCTTTCAGGATTTTCTCTTTGTCACTGAGACTTGGAAATTTTACTATTAGGTGACGGGGTGTGGGCCTATTCTTATTGATTTTGAGGGGCGTTCTCTGAACCTCCTGAATTTTGATGCTCGTTCCCTTTGCCATATTGGGGAAATTCTCCCCAATAATTCTCTCCAGTATACCTTCTGTTCCCCTCTCTCTTTCTTCTTCTTCTGGAATCCCAATTATTCTAATGTTGTTTCGTCTTATGGTGTCACTTATCTCTCAAATTCTCCCTTCGTGGTCCAGTAGCTGTTTGTCCCTCTTTTGCTCAGCTTCTTTATTCTCTGTCATTTGGTCTTCTATATCACTAATTCTTTCTTCTTCCTCATTTATCCTAGCAGTGAGAGCCTCCATTTTTGATTGCACCTCATTAATAGCTTTTTTGATTTCAACTTGGTTAGATTTTAGTTCTTTTATTTCTCCAGAAAGGGCTTTTATATCTCTCGAGAGGGTTTCTCTAATATCTTCCATGCCTTTTTCGAGCCCGGCTAGAACCTTGAGAATGGTCATTCTGAACTCTAGATCTGACATATTACCAATGTCTGTATTGATTAGGTCCCTAGCCTTTGGTACTGCCTCTTGTTCTTTTTTTTGTGTTGAATTTTTCCGTCTTGTCATTTTGTCCAGATAAGAGTATATGAAGGGGCAAGTAAAATACTAAAAGGGTGGCAACAACCCCAGGAAAATATGCTTTAACCAAATTAGAAGAGATCCAAAATCGTGAGGGGGAGAAAGGGGATAAAAAGAGGTTCAAAAAGGAAGAAAGAAAGAAAAAAAAAAGAAAAAAGAAAAAAAAAGAAAAGAAAAGAATTTTAAAAAGAGAAAACACCTAAGAAAAATGTAAAAAAGAAAATATATATATATTAGATAAACTAGTAAAAAATCGTTAAAAAAGAAAAAGGTAACAGTTAAAAAAAAAAAAATTTTACCCGAAGGCGAGGGAAAAAAAAAAAAAAAAGAAAAAAAAATTAAATTAACTGCAAGACTAAAAAAAATAACAGGGAAAAAGCCATGAGTTCCACGCTTGGCTTTCTCCTCCTCTGGAATTCTGCTGCTCTCCTTGGTATTGAAACCGTACTCCTTGGTAGGTGAACTTGGTCTCGGCTGGATTTCTTGTTGATCTTCTGGGGGAGGGGCCTGGTGTAGTGATTCTCAAGTGTCTTTGCCCCAGGCGGAATTGCACCGCCCTTACCCGGGGCCGGGGTGAGTAATCCACTCGGGTTTGCTTTCAGGAGCTTTTGTTCCCTGAGCGCTTTCCGTAGAGTTCTGGAGGACGGGAATACAAATGGCGGCCTCCTGGTCTCCGGCCCGGAGGAGCCGAGAGCCCAGGGCCCCACTCCTCAGTGCGCCCTCAGAGAACAGCGCCCAGTTACTCCCGTCTGCCTGTCCTCCGGCCGCGCTCCGAGCTCACCGAGCCTGCGACCGGTTCAAGGTAACACCGAGCTGCGAGCTTACTGTCGGCTCTGTCTCTGTAGCCGGCTTTCCCGTTCGAATACCCGCAAGCTCTGCGACACTCAGACACCCCCGATCCTTCTGTGACCCTGCGGGACCCGAGGCCACGCTGACCCCGTGTGGGTTTTGCCCCGGGTAGCCTCTGGAGCGATGTCCCTCAGCGGAACAGACTTTTAATAGTCCTGATTTTGTGCGCGGTTGCTCCGCCGCTTGCCGGGAGCCGGCCCCTCCCCCCCGGGGTCTATCTTTGGATTCACTTCTCCGCTGGTCCTACCTTTCAGAAAGTGGCTGTTTTTCTGTTTCCAGAATTGCTGCTCTTCTTCTCTTCGATCTGCCGATGGATTTTCAGGTGTTTGCAATCTTTAGATAAGCTATCTAGCTGATCTCCGGCTAGCTGAAGTAGTCTCAGCCTGCTACTTCTCCGCCATCTTGACTCCTCCCTCCTGAATTTTTTTTTACATTATCTTTATTCAGAATTATTTAGTCAATTTGTGTAAATATATTTAAAGTTTTTTTTATTGTGTTGTTAGTCACCACAAAATACATCATTAATTTTTTTTTAATTTTATTTTTTTTCAGTGGCCCAAGATTCATTGTTTATGTAGCACACCCAGTACTCCATGCAACACATGTCCTCCTTAATACCCACCACCAAACTCACCCATTCCCTCACTCCCCTCCCCTTCAAAAGCCACAGTTTGTTTCACAGAGTCCACAGTCTCTCATGCTTTGTCTCCCTCTCAAATTCCCCCCAACTCACTTTTCTTTCCTTCTCCTAAGATCCTCCATGTTATTCCTTATGTTCCACAAGTAAGTGAAACCATATGGTAATTGACTCTGCTTGACTTATTTCACTCAGCATAATCTCCTCCAGTTTAGTCCATGTTGATACAAACTCTAGGTATTCATCCTTTCTGATGTAGGCATTCGACTCCATTGTATATACAGACCATATCTTCTTTATCCATTCATCTGTTGAAGGACATCTTGGCTCTTTCCACAGTTTGGCGACTGTGGCCATTGCTGCTATGAGCATTGGGGTACAGATGGCCCTTCTTTTCACTACTTCTGTATCTTTGGTGTAAATACCCATTAGTGTAATTGCAGGGTCATAGGGAAGCTCTATTTTTAATGTCTTAAGGAATCTTTGCACCATTTTCCAAAGTGGCTGCAACAACTTGCATTCCCACCAACAGCATAAAAGGGTTCCCCCTTCTCCACATATTCTCCAACACTTGTTGTTTCTTGCCCTGTAATTTTGACCATTCTAACTGGTATAAGGTGGTATCTGAGTGTTGTTTTGATTTAAAACTCCCTGATGGCTAATGATGATGAACACATTTTCATGTGTTAATTAATTAATTTAAAAATAAAATATTGTTTTCTCCTAGTGTGGAGAAGAATAAAGAACACAGGGAATTATAGATCATTTATTTATCCTTTACACACATATTTCCAGTACCTGCTTACATATTCAATAGGGGAAATTATGCTTACTTGGATTGTGGAGTTCCAAGGAAATACGCCATTGACCCAAGTGAAACAAAATAGAATTTGGTCTGTGTTATCTTAATTAAATTTTCTTTTCAAAATATGTTAATCTTGTTGTTCCTCATTCCCTAAATGCACTCAACCAAATCCTACAAATCAGGCTAATTAATTAAATTTTGTCATTTAATGCTCAATCCACCCTATTTCTACAATGCTCCACTATATCTTGGTGGCAGCTTCTAAAGATTTCTTTTTTTAATACTTTATTTATCTGAGAGAGAGATAGAGAGAGCACATGCAGAATCCAGGGAAGGAACAAAGGGAGATGGACAAGCAGACTCCCTGCTAAGCAGGGCGTCCAATATGCTGGATCCCAGGACACTGAAATCGTGACCTGAGCTAAAGGCAGATGCTTAACTGACTTAATCACCCAGGTTACCCTGATTTCTTGAGTGAAATTCAGTATCAGAGGGTTACATGGTTTGTAAGAAGTTTTTTTTTTTTTTAATTAGTAAATTGATATTCTAGTTTTTTTGTTTTGTTTTGTTTTGGTTTTGGTTTTGGTTTTGGTTTACTGTAGTTCCTTGATTACAGATCCTTTACCTCTTTGGTTAGATTTATCCCCAGGTTTACTGAAAGTTTAGCAGATGGTACAGAGAATTGTCATATATTCTTTCTCTTACCCCTATTATGAACAACTTGTATTAGTGAGTTTTATTTGTTACAATTGATGAACTAATTTCACATATTACTATTACTTACAGTCTATAGTTTACATTAGGATTCACTCATTTTGTTCTATGGGTTTTTCAAATGCACAATGTCACATAACTCTTACCACAGCATTGTACAGAATAGTTTCAGTGTCCTAAAACCCTTTGTGTTCTGCCTATTCATTCTTTCCTCTCCCTTAGCACTTGGAAATCATGAATCTTTTTATTTCTTCCATAGATATTCCTTTTCAAGAATGTCATATAACTGGAATCATATAATATGTAGCTTTTTCATATTTTCTTCTTTCAATTAGTATTATATGTTGAAAATTCCTTCCTATCTTTTCATGACTTGATACCTCAATTTTTTATTGTTGTATATTATTCTATCATTTAAATGTAGTGTAGTTATTTCTGTTCATCTAGATATTTTGATTAATCCTAAGTTTTTGACGATTATGAAAAAAGCTGCTATAAACATTCACTTGCAGGCTTTTGTGTAAATTCAAGGTTCCAAATCAGTTGGGTGAATCATGAGAAACACAATTACTAGATTATATGGTAAGACTCTTTGTTTCTTTAGCAAACCACCAGATGATCTCTTCAAGTAGATGTATTAGTTTTCATTCCTACCAGCAATGAATGACAACAGTTCCTGTATCTCACTAGCATTTGGTATTGTCAGTATTTTGAATTGTAGCCATTCTAATAAGTGTGTAATGCTACATAATTGTTATTTTAATTGCTATCTATACCTATTTATCCTTTTTCTAATTGTCATAATAAAGTTTATTTTCCATCCTTGTAGCTGGCATATTAATTTTACACATTATCAATCCTTTGTACCTTAGCATATTTAGCAAGAGAGTGTGCTTATGTATGTGAAGAACAGAAAATCAGAACTGGGGAAAGTAAAAAAAGAAAAACATGGATATAATGAGGATGGAAAGCAATTACATTTGTTAAGAATATCTAAAATAATATTAGAATTTGATCTTTCAAAACTTAAAAAGAAAAAAATATATATTAGCTCAAATTTCACAGAAACAGAAATTGGGTGCCATTGACATTAAATGAGACAGAATTTCTTGAAAACAATGGAACTGAACTTTTATAACACACCTAGTGACTTAACTCATTGAAGTTTGGCTATTTGCTATGATTACACTGTAGCAATACTCCATGCTTAAACCAAGTTGGCACCAGAAACTCAGGGTCACAAGCCTCCCAGTCAATTCTCAATGAAGGACTTTCACTAGAAGCTCTCATGGCAACCCATTCAAACCCCTCTCACTCTGGAGAGATTATTCTTTCATTTATGTTTTCCTCTTCCTTAATAAACTTTAAGAAACACTTCAAAAAATAAGAAACACTTCAAAAAAAGAAGAAAGAAGAAAAGAAAAGAAAAAAGAAAAACAATGGAGGTGAAATGAATGTGTAGCTTTCACGATCAGTTCCCTCCTTTTCTGCTTTATTTATTGCTTTTCTTGTACTTCACCATATTTTAGTTGGAAAGCAACTCCCTATTATTTGACACATGGTACTCCCCAAGAAATCTGACAAGATTGAAAGGAATGAAATATTTCAGAAAGAAAGCATCAGAAAGGTTAACTCTGGTTTGCAACTGATAATTCTGCTGAACTAAATGGAAGCAGATCTATTTTCCTCATTAACTAGTAGCCAGGTATTCCAACATGTATTGTGTCATTGGTTAAGAATTTTATCTACCATGCAACAGCTTTTGTAGTGCTTTTATTGAAGGCTTGGCTGTGTTTAGCTCACCCACCACAACCAGTGTCTGCCAGCAATAAAACATCACTGAAACCAGTCAGAACATTTTCAGACCACTAAGAGCATGAAGCCTAGCATAGCTCCATGCATAGATGGTCCAGGGGCCCTGGAATATAGTTCGGGTTCTTACAACTGGACCTACAATTTAGGCTATATACCTACATTCTCCAGATATCAGTTTCCTAAAGAAATTTTACTAAGTCATTTCCAAAGAATTTTCCAGCTCCAAATTTCAAATAAAAAACTAGGCCAAGGACTGCACATATGATAAGTACTAGTGTTGTATGTAAGTTTGGAATATTAAATTGCACACCTGATATTAGTATTAAACTGTATGTTAAATAACAGTAATTTAAATGAAAACTTAATATAAAATAAAATTAAAAGAAATAAATGAAAAACTAGTTCTTTCCTTCCATTTTGAAATGTTATCCATGAAATACTGAACTCTGGAAAGAAACTGAGGATTACAAAGGGGAGGGAGATGGGGGTATTAGGTAATTGGGTGATGGGTATTATTGAGGGTGTGTGTTGTGATGAGAACTAGGTGTTATATGCAACCAATGAATCATTGAACATTACATCAAAAACTAATGACATACTATATCCTGGTTAACTGAACATAATAAAAAAAAATCCCTACTTTAAAAAGGGAAGAAAAAAAAGAGAAAAGAAAAAAGAAAAGAAACAAAAAGAAAAGTCATCCAATATAAAATCCTATACTGCAGAGAAGGAAAAATGTGCTATCTACTATACCTTTGAAAGAAACAGATTGATAGAAATATCCACACCATAACTGAAATCTAGAAAGAGATTCCAAAAATTTAATAATGTTAATGAATTAAATATCATTAAAATGTTTATGCTGCCCATAGTAATCTACACATGCAATGCAATCCCTATCAAAAAGCGATTGACATTTTTAAAGTTTTTTTAAATTTTTTAATATGTTATGTTAGTCACCGTACAGTACATAATTAGTTATTTGATGTAGTGTCCCAAGATTCATTGTCTACATATAACACCCAGTGCTCCATGCAATACATGCCCTACTTAATACCCATCACCAGGCCAACATATCCCCCATGCTCTCCCCTCTAAAAGCCTCAGAGTATTTCTCAGAGTTCACAGTCTCTCATGGTTCATCTCCCCATCTGATTTTCTCCCTTCATTTTTCCTTTTCTTTTCCTAATATCCTCCATGTTATTCCTTATGTTCCATAAGTAAGTGAAACTAAATGACAATTGACTTTCTCTGCTTGACCTTTGACAATTTCAACAGAGCTGGCACAAACATTGCTAAAATTTGTATGGAACCAGAAAAAACCCTGAATCACCAGGGAAATGTTGACAACAAAAACCAAAGCTAGTGGCATCTGACTTCAAGCTATAATAAAAAGCAGTGATCATCAAGACAACATTGTGCTGGGGCAAAAACAGACACATAGATCAATGGAACAGAATAGATAGCCCAGAAATGGATCCTCTACTCTATGGTCAACTAATATTCCACAAAGCAGGAAAGAACATTCAATGGAAAAGGACAGTCTTTTCAACAAATTGTGCTGGGAAAATTTGGCAGCCACATGCAGAAAAATGAAACTGGACCACTATCTACACAATTCACAGAAATAGACTCAAAATAGATGAAAAATCTAAAATTGAGACAAGAAACCATCAAAATTCTAGAGGAGAACACAGACAACAACTTCTTTGACTTCAGCTGCAGCAACTTTTTGCAAGACATATCTCTAAAGGCAAGGGGAGCAAAGGCAAAAATTAATTATTGGGAATTCATCAAAATAAAAAAAAATTCTGCATGGCAAGGGAAACCATCAACAAAAATAAAAGGCAACATACTGAATGGGAGATGATATTTGCCAGTAGTATATCAGATAAATGGTTGGTATCCACTATCTATAAAGAACTCAATCTCAACACCCAAAAGACAATGAATCCAGTCAAGAAATGGGCAGAGGACATGAACAGACACTTCTCCAAAGAATACATGAAAATGGCCAAAGACACAGGATAAAATGCTCCACATCACTGGCCATCACAGAAACACAAATGAAAACCACAATGAGATACCACCTTGTACTGGTTGCAATTGAAAAAAATAACAAGACAGAGAACAACAATTGTTGGCAAGCATGTGGAGAAAAGGTACTCTTTACACTGTTGGTGGGAATATTAGCTGCTGCAGTCATTCTGGAAAACGGTATGGAGGTTCCTCAAAAAGTTAAAAATAGAGCTACCTGAGGACCCAGCAATTGCACTACTGGGTATTTATCTCAAAGATACAGATATAGTGATAAGAAGGGGTACCTGCACCCCACCGTTCATAGCAGCAGTGTCCACAATAGCCAAACTATTAGAAGGAGCTAAGATGTCCATTGACAGATGGACATCTTTGTAGAAGGAGCTGAGATGTTCAGTGACAGATGAATGGATAAAGAAGATGTGGTTTGTATGTACAATGGAATATTACTCAGCCATTACAAAGGTGAATACATACCATATACATCTACATGGATGGAACTAGAGGGGATTATGCTACATGAAATAAGTCAATCAGAGAAAGACAGTTATCATCATATGATTTCACTCACATGTGAAATATAAGAAATAGTGCAAAGGATCATAGAGGGAGGGAGGGAAAACTAAATGGGAAGAAATCAGAGAGGGAGACAAACCATGAGAAACTCTGGGCTCTTAAAAACAAGCTAAGGGTTGTGGAATGAGGGTGGGTGGGGGGATGCAGTAACTGGGTGACTGGAATTAAGGAGGACACTTAATGTAATAAGCCCTGGGTGTTATTTGCAACTGATGAATACTGTGTCCAAAACTAATGATTTACTATCTTTTGGTTAATTAAATTTAAGTTATAATATTAAATTAAATGAGAAAATAGTATTTAAATAATCTTAAATAATTGAAGAAGCTTAAAAGTGATTACTGAATTTATGAATTAATGAAGCACTATTTTCTCTCCCCTTTCTCAGTACCTTCTGATTTAATAATTATTTACCACTTAATGACTAAAACATAATAGAATTGACCTATACAAGATTAGTCTGCATTTTTCCATATGTACATGGTTTATTTTCTCCAACTCCAAATTTACCTAAAGGAAGAATGTTTTTAGTTGCTACTCAAAAGGTGTCTGGATTTTTGAAATATTTATTTGAGCCTATTTAAGTATTTCCTTTGAAATGTTTTGATATTTCAGTGTTTTTTAAATATCATTCAAATGTATGCTCACCTAACACTTCTTATAAACTCTACCAATGGAGCATTTTTAAAAAATAAAAAATGTAATAAAAATCACTAATTCTTATGAGAACACTAAAAGTGAGCAAAGTATGTAATATTAATCAGACATTTGGTAGCATTTATATACATTAACTATAATAGGAGAAGAATTATGAGATAATAATTGGCATTGTAACCAGAGTAGAGTGTTGCCTCAGGTAGCATGCAAATTTACTTCTATAAGATGTTTTACAGCAGTCCAACTCAGAAGAACCACATGAAAAGCAGAGCACCAACACCTTTAGGAGAGGACAAGACATGCACAGATATGAAATCTAACATAAAACTAGGATAAAAAGATGAGTTGAAGTATGTGCAGAAGCCCCCCTAAGACTGTTCTACAGTTAACTTTAGTGCTTTATAATAGTAAAATCTCCTCTCAGGGGTAGATCTTAGGCCATTTTTTGAACTTGTGATATATGTTAAGCATACACAGTAAACCTTGAATGCTTAAATAATAGGATACATATACGTTCCCCAGTGTATATGCAAGCTTCTAGACTCTGATTTCACTTAATTCTGACTAAAAGTTAACTGCACTATCCTCAGGGGAGACAGTGTTTTAGGAAGTATATATAGTGTTCTCCTTATATACTCCAAGTATATAAAACCTTCCATACCAGACTAACTGTAAGCATTGGATATACTACTGGCTAACACTCACGGAGGAAATGTACCCATGGACTCCAGTAACAGAGTGGACACAAAGAAGGAATAAACACCAGTGGTATTTAGGCACTCTGGCATTATTCATATGTGAATGTTAAAATTGGTTTCACATTTTTAACAAAAGTAGCTGATGCACCTTTCAATATAACTGACATTGGCAGTTGCTGAATGCATTATTCATATAATCCCAAATAATAGCACCCATGTACCCCTGAGCAGATGTGGATGACTTAGACGGTCAGATTTCCCTTGACACACAAGAAACCCCTTGACATCTTGCCAAAACCCTTTTAAAGGCCCCAGTTACATCTGTGTTCCTCAAGCTGTAGATTAGAGGATTTAACAAAGGAGTGAGAATGGTGTAAAAAGCAGAGAAGACCTTGTCTTTGATCGGTGTGTGGTATGATTGGGGAAGCATATATGTGTATAGGGCAGCCCCATAAAATAATGTCACCACCATTATGTGTGATGAGCAGGTGGCAAAGGCCTTCTTCTTCCCTTCTGCTGACTTCATCTGGTGTACTGTGATGAGAATCCGGGCATAGGAAGCAATCACCACAGAGAAGGGAATCAGCAACATCATGACACAGCAAATGTACATGACCATTTCATAGGCAGCTTTGTCACCACAGGCCAGCCTTAGCATAGTGGGTGCTTCACAGAAGAAGTGATTGATGTTGTGGGAACTGCAGAATGGAAGACTCATGGTGATAGGGGTGAGGAGGAAGCTGTCCAAACCACCACCAAACCAAGAGCTGGCCAAGATCATCCAACAGATGCGGTGGTTCATAAGGACAGGATAGCGAAGGGGGTTGCAGATGGCCACATAGCGGTCATAAGCCATGAGTCCCAGCAGGAAAAATTCAGCCCCCACAAAGCCCATATAGAGAAAGTACTGGGCTGTACAGGCAATAAAGGAAATGTTCCTCTTGCCCACTAGATAATCGACCAACATCTTGGGCACAATAGTAGAGATGTACATCATGTCAATAAAGGAAAGGTGGCTAAGCAGGAAGTACATGGGGGTATGGAGGTGAGGGTCTATGTGGATCAGGAAGATCATAACCCCATTAGCTATCATGGCCATGAAGAAGATTGCACAGATGATGCTGAAAAGGAAGCCCGAGGCTTCACTTTGAGTAAAGAGCCCTGTGAGGGTGAAGTCACTGGAAAAGGTTTTATTGTCTCCATCCATGGCGTTGAGTTGGACCTGGGGGCATAATGAAATAAGTGGGGGGGTTACTGAAAATTCCAGGAGATGACATGAATCCTTTAAAGATGGTTTTAGAAGCATTATTAATTATGTAACTAATATTAAGCATTTTGTATGTGTGTGTATGTTGTGGTGTGGATTTAAAATTTTCTTTCTTGGATATTTCTTCTAGTTGAAGAAAATTTGAAAGTTGAGTCTCTATGGCATGAAGACAAATGAACACTTGCCAACTGATGATTGGTTTAAGGGAGTTTAGTTATTATTCCAGAACATGTGGACCCCAGAGAGGCTTCTTCATCTGGAGTTAACTTCCAATATTTGAAACATGGATATGACTGGAAAACAACTGAGTTAGTTCAAATAACCAAACAATTTAGTTAGATGTTTTATTGAGTTAGGGATTTTTATCACAACTGTAAAAGTGATCAGTTGTTGATACAGCTGAAAATTATGGGCTATAGTAAATTGAATCACAGCATTGTCCATCTGGTTCATTAATCAACGTTATTTGTTTCTTCACTCATTTGTTGATTTTTAAATCATTTGTACACCAACCTTTATTTATGGAGAATTCCTTGTGTTGCATACACTAGGGATACTATTGTAAACAATAGAGGAGATGTCTCATGTGGCTTATGGCTGTAGTTGTGAGATAAAGAGAATAAGCAAATAAAGGACAATTATGGTTCTGGATAATGCTGATAAATACAAGGAGGAGAAGTTTAACACAACAATGAAGGATAACAAAGGAGAAACCATGTGAGAATTTAGGGGAAATATGTTCCTGCAGAATGAATACCTAATTTAAAACCTAAGGCAAAAATGAGCTTATATTCAGGACAGTCCAGGTAAAGCCTTGTGACTGAGAGGTCAGTTAGTTGTCTGAGGTCAGATTTTAAGGCAGATTTTAAGATTTTAAGTAAGGAAGTAAAAATTACTTTCTAAATATTATCAGCAGAATTGAGGCATAGTTGACAGCTTGTAATCTTTTTTTGAGAATTTAAACAAATGTTCACTCTGATTTTTTTTATATTCAAGCTAATGATTTTTTCCACTCGATTTTACATTTTCCTGGACTATGGAAGATTTACAAGAGGAGAACTTCCATCCAGATAAATCTAGCATAGTCTAGGTTGTGCCTCCTGTCCCAGGGTCGCAATTGTTTTAACATATGTCTCTCCCCCTTTTACTTCACTATCAAGAGCATTCTGATACTCATAAGCCTTAGGCATGGTGGGAGACAAGATGGTAAAGTAGTAGGTGTTGTTTCAACCTGTCCCCTAAAGTGAGCTGAATTACCTACCATAAACTCTGATCACCCATGAACTCAGCCTGAGATTAGAATTATACCCTTCTGGATCTCTACAGGGGTAGAAGACACCAGTGGACAGATAAAACATAGTGGGAATATCAGACTCATATCAGAAGATAAACAAAAGGGGGGAACCAGAAGGGACCCATTAGAAAGTAATATCCTAATACGAGAGTGCACTGTGATAGGAGACCAGCATTGACTTGGAGTCTGGTTGAAAGCACTTAAAAAGAGTAAAAGATCTTAAGGGGAAATTGGTGGAATTGGGCTGTTAGGGACAGGGACTTAAGCCAATCGACCCAGGATGACCACTGCAGGCGGGGAACCAGAGAACGCAGTGGAGAATCCAGGTATTGGTCCCTGAGCTGCTGGTGTGCCTGAGATAGTTTGGGTGGCTGCGCCCAGGAGTAAGTCTGGGGTGCACGCCAGCTGGTGCTCTCTAGAACCACAGGCTTTTGTGCTCTTCAGGCAAGCTGCGTGACCAGGGTCTGAATCATGCTCCATACCGTCCCCTGCAGGTACTGGTCAGTACTCTCTAGGACTGGAAGATTCTGAACACTCTCAACCTGGACCAGGGTGAAAATCTCAGTATGCTATCTCTGGTTGGGACCTCTCTGGAGATCTGGACCTGCCCAGACAGCAGAGGCTAGTATTCTTGAGGTTTTGGGTCCAAATGGAACTTCCTGTGACCCCAGAGACCTTGACTGGAAAGGTGTTCTGCCAGTGGCCAAGGGGGAAATTTTGTACTCTGGAGCACACAGAGCAAAACAGACTGAGGCTTCTCTGTGTGACAGAGGTCTGGGTGCAGTTTGCTTTTCTCTAAACCTCCAAAGAACCGCCAAAAGCCACCAAGGAGAGAAAAAACAAACAAAAAACTCCAGAAAACAAAAGCCTAAAAAACTAGTTTCCTCAGACCCCAGACCCTTGATGGGGGTAGGAGGACTCAACTCTAGCAAGAGTGCCTAAAAAACCACGGGGCAGGCCCCTTCCCCAGAAATCCACCCAAAACAAAACAAAACAAAACAAACAAACAAACAAGAGGACAGCCACCACTACTTCAGAGATACAACTTTTGTTTTTAATCTGTTCCACTATTCTGGTTCTTTTCACTTTTTCCCTATAACTTTTTAACCTATTTACCATCACAATGAGATGTTCAGTACATCAAATTGCATAATAACATTTTAAGGTGAAAATTTTTGATACATATACCTGTTTTTCATTTGCTTTGCTATTTTTATTGCTTATTTTATTTTTTTTAAGATTTCATCTATTTATTTAACAGACAGAGATCACATGCAGGCAGAGAAGCAGGCAGAGAAAGAGGGGAAGCAGGCCCCCCGCTTAGCAGAGAACCCAATGTGGGACTCGATCCCAGGACCCTGGTATCATGACATGAGCTGAAGGCAGAGGCTTAACCCTCTGAGCCACCCAGGTGCCCTTATTCATAGAGAAATAAGCTTCAAGGCAGTCCCCTTTCCCCAATCAATGCTACCTTTATATATAAACTAGTTTTAATCCACTTTTATCTATGAAAAGTTGAGTCCTTTAACAAAGATATCAAGATACATCCAGGAAGAATAAAAATAAACTTCCTCACCCAGCTGAGAATGTATAACCATCCTCCCATGTTTTTCTTCTATCAGTGTTTCTGTGTATTTGTTTTTGTTCTGGTAGTATATAAATCTTATACTTGGGGATCATTTTGATGAGGTTCATTTTATTTATTTATTTATCTTTTGTCATCTACTTTTATCAGTGTTTTTGCTTGTATAGTTAATAAATCTTACCTTGGGGTACATTTGGACTGGGCATTCTCTTTTATTTTTCTTTCTTTTATTTTTTCCTGTCTCTGTCTTTCTCTCTTTTTCCTTTTTTTTTTTTTCCTTTTTGGTGGGGACTCTTGATTGCTCAGAAGTGTTCCATGGTGAACCTTGCCTGCACCATGGACAATATATTCAGCTACACATCCGTTCAGCCATCTCTTACCAAAATGACTAGGAGGAGGAATGCCAAGAGAGGAAAAATTCAGAGACTGGGCCCTCTCCATCAGAGCTTTTGGATATGGACATAAACAGAATGTTGGAAATGGAATACAGGCTAACAGATATCCAGGCAATAGCTAGGTTGGAGAAAGCCTTTGATGACAAAATGGAATTGTCTAGGGCAGAAGTGAAAGCCACCAGAGATGGTGTTAACAATGCTCTCAATGAGCTCCAATCTAATCTAAATTCTCTAAAAGCTAGTGTAACTGAGACAGAAGATAGAATTAGTGATCTGAAGGACAAACTCATAGAGAGAAAGGACCAGGAGGAATCCTGGAACAAGCACCTTAGAAGCCACAAAAACAGAATTAGGGAAATAAATGACACACTGAAACGTTCCAACATCAGAATTATTGGAATCCCTGAGGGGGAGGAGAAAGAAAGAAGACTAGAAGATATAGTTGAACAAATTCTCCATGAAAATTTTCCCAACCTCACGAATGAAACCAGTGTTCCTGTACTAGAGGCAGAAATGTTTGACCCCCAAATCATAAAATTTAGAAAGACCTTGAGATATCTGATTGTGAAAATGATAAATCATAATTGTAGACAGGAGCTCTTGAAAGCAGCTAGGGGGAAAAGATTCCTTCCTTACAGAGGAAAGCCCATCAGAATAATGTCAGACATGTCTTCAGAAAGCTGGCAAGCTAGAAAGGGCTTGCAAGATATAGTAAGGGCACTAAATGAGAAGAATATGCAGCCATGAATACTTTATCTAGCAAGACTGACATTCAAAATAGATGGAGAGATAAAGAGCTTCCAAGATGGGCAAGGTTTAAAAGAGTATGGGACCACTGAGTTGACACTGCAGGAAATATTAAGGAGGGTTCTATAAAGAGGAAAAATCCTAAGAATATCATTGAACAAAAATATATGGAGACAATCTATAGAAACAAAGACTTCACAGGTAATATTATGTCAATAAAATGCATCTCTCAATAATCACTCTCAATGTGAATGGCCTAGATGTGCCCATAAAATGGTACAGGGTTGCAGATTGGATAAAACAATAGGGCCCATTCATATGTTGTCTGCAAGAGAACCATTTTGAACCTAAGGATATATCCACTCTAAATGTGAAGGGATAGAGAAGCATATTTCATGCCACTGGGCCTCAAAAGAAGGCTAGGGTATCAATTCTCATATCAGATAAATTAGATTTTAAACTAAGGACTGCAGTCAGAGATACAGAAGGACACTACCTCATTCTTAAAGGGACTATCCACCAAGAAGATTAGCAATTGTAAATATTTATGCTCCTAATATGGGAGCAGCCAATTACATAAGAAAACTGTTAATCAAGATAAAGAGTCACATTGATAGGAATACAGTAATAGTAGGAGATCTTAACACATCAATCTCAGTAATAGACAGATCATCCAAGCAGAAAATAAACAAAGAAACAAGAGCACTGAATGGCACATTGGACCAGATACCTCACAGATATATACAGAACATTCCACCCAAAAAGAACAGAATACTCATTCTTCTTGAGTGCACATGGAATCTTCTCAGAGATAGACCACACACTAGGTCACAAATCAGGGCTTAACCAATGCCACAAGATTGTGATTATTTCCTGCATATTCTCAGATCACAATGCTTTGAAATTTGAGCTCAACCACAAGGAAAATTTTGGAAAGAATTCAAACACCTGAAGGCTAAAGACCACCTTGCTTAAGAATACTTGGAAGAACCAGGAAATCAAAGAAGAACTTAAACAATTAATGGAAAACAATGAGAATGAAGACAATTCAGTCCAAAACCTATGGGATACAAAAAGATGGTCCTAGGGAGGAATGCATAGCCATCCAAGCCTCCCTCAAAAAAACTGAAAAATCCAGAATATAACAGCTGTCTTTATACCTTAAAGAACTGGAAAATCAACAAGTTAAGCCAACTCTACGCAAAAGTAGGGAAATAATCAAGATCAGAGCAGTGATCAATGAGATAGAAATGAGAGATAGAGTAGAATGCATAAATGACACTAGAAGCTGTTTTCTTGAAAGAATGAATAAGATGGATAAACCATTGGCCACACTAATTCAAAAGAAAAGAGAGAGAGCCCAAATTCATAAAATTATGAATGAAAAGGGAGAGACCAAAACTAACCCCAAGCAAGTAGAAACAATCAGAAGTTATTATCAACAGTTACATGCCAATAAGCTAAGCAACCTAGATGAAATGGATGCATTACTGGAAAACTATAAACTTTTAAAACTGAACCACAGAGAAATTGACAACCTGAATACACTGATATCTAGTAACGAGATTGAAGCTGTGATTAAAAACCTCCTGGAAGACAGGAGCCCTGAAACTGATGGATTTCCTGGGGAGTTCTACCAAACTTTCAAAGAAGAAATAATACCTATTCTCTTGAAGCTGTTTCAAAAAATTGACACAGAAGGAAAACTTCCAGACTCTTTTTATGAAGCCAGCATTAACCTGATCCTTGAACCAGGCAAAGACCCTACCAAAAAGGAGAATTTCAGAACAATATCCCTGATGAATATGGATGTTAAGAGTCTCAACAAGATCCTAGCAAATAGGAACCAACAACACATTAAAAAGATTATCCACCTTGACAAGGCGGGATTCATACCTGGGTTGCAAGGGTGGTTTATCAATCAATGTGATAAAACAAATCAATAAGAGAAGAGAGAAGAACCAAATGGTCCTCTCAATTTATGCAGGAAAAGCATTTGACAAAATCCAGCATCCGTTCCTGATTAAACACTTCAAAGTATAGGGATAGAGGGAACATTCCTCAGCTTCATCATATATATCTATGAAAACCACAGCAAATACCATTCTCAATGGGGAAAAGTTGACAGCCTTCCTTTTGAGGTCAGGAACATAATAAGGATGCCAACTCTCACCAATCTTGTTCAACATAGTGTTAGAAGTCCTAGCAACAGCAATCAGACATCAAAGAGAAATAAAAGGTATCCAAATTGGCAATGAAGATGTCAAATTCTCTCTCTTCGCAGATGACATGATACTTTGTATTGAAAACCAAAAAGACTCCACCCCCAAAGTACTAGAACTCATATAGCAATTCATTAATGTGGCAGGATACAAAATCAATGTTCAGAAATCAGTTCCTTTCTTATACACTAACAATGAACATACAGAAAGGGAAATTAGAGAATCGATTTCATTTACTATAGCACCAAGAACCATAAGATACCTGGGAATAAACCTAACCTAAGAAATAAAGGATCTATACTCAAGGAACTACAAACACTCATGAAAGAAATCAAAGAAGACACAAAAAGATAGAAGAACATTCCATGCTCATGGATCGGGAAATAAACATTGTTAAGATGTATATACTGCCTAAAGCAATCTACATTTTCAATACCATTCTTTTTTTTTTTTTTTAAAGATTTTATTTATTTATTTGAGAGAGAGACAGTGAGAGAGAGCATGAGCGAGGAGAAGGTGAGAGAGTGAAGCAGACTCCCCATGGAGCTGGGAGCCTGATGTGGGACTCGATCCCAGGACTCCGGGATCATGACCTGAGCCGAAGGCAGTCGTCCAACCAACTGAGCCACCCAGGCGTCCCTTCAATACCATTCTGATCAAAATTTCACTGGCATTTTTCAAAGAGCTGGAGCAAACAATCCTAAAATTTGTACGGAATCAGAAAAGACCCCGAATTGCTTAGGAAATGTTGAAAAAGAACAACAAAACTGGGGGAATCACGTTGCCTGATTTCAAACTTTACTACCAAGCTGTGTTCACTAAGACAGCATGGTACTGGCATAAAAATAGTCACATAGACCATTGGAACAGAATATAGAGCCCAGATATGGGCCCTCAACTCTATGGTCAAATAATCTTTGACAAAGCAAGAAAAAAATATACAGTGGAAAAGACAGTCTCTTCAATATATGGTTCTGGGAAAATTGTACAGCTGTATGTAAAAGAGTGAAACTTGACCATTCTCTTACAACGTACACAAAGATAAACTCAAAATGGACAAAAGACTTCAACATGAGGCAGGAATCCATCAGAATCCTAGAGAAGAATATAGGCAGTAACCTCTTTGATATCAGCCACAATAACTTCTTTCAAGATAGGTCTCCAAAGGCAAAGGAAACAAAAGTGAAAATAAATTTTTTGGGACTTCGGCAATTTCAAAAGCTGCTGCAAAACAAAGTAAATAGTCAAGAAAACAAAGATGAAACCCACAGAATTGGAGAAGATATTCACAAATGACGGTACAGACAAAAGGCTGATATCCAGGATCTATAATGAACTCCTCAAACTCAACACACACAAAACAGATAGTCATATGATGAAATGGGCAGAAGACCTGAATAGACACTTCTCCAATGAAGACACAAATGCCTATCAGACACATGAAAAATTGTTCACCATCACTGGCCATCAGGGTGATTCAAATTAAAACCACATTGAGATACCACCTTACACCATAGTTAGAATGGCCAAAATTAGCAAGACAGGAAACAACATGTGTTGGAGGGGATGTGGAGAAAGGGGAACCCTCTTACACTGTTGGTGGGAATGCAAGGTGGTGCATCCACTTTGGAAAACAGTGTGGAGATTCCTCAAGTAATTAAAAATAGAACTACCCTATGACCCTGCAATTGATCTACTGGGTATTTATCCCAAAGATACAGATGTAGTGAAAAGAAGGGCCATCTGTACCCCAGTATTCATAGAAGCAATGGCCATGGTCGCCAAACTGTGGAAAGGACCAAGATGCCCTTCAACAGATAAGGAAGATGTGTTCCATACACACATATGACTGCATCACCTGCCTCTTTCCATGATACAATAGCTCAGTGCATGCAATGGGCAAAATTATTTGCCAATTAATTCAAAAATTATGTTTGGCCTTTGAAGAATGGCAAAACTAGAGAAGAATTTTGGGGGAGGATTCTATTATAATTTTGGGGGAGGATTCTATATCTAATAAGTATAGTGGAACTGATACCATAAAGACCCCTAACTCCACACTATACTTATTAAAGATTATCATAGAAACACTATGTACTGCTGTATTGATTAAATATCATATTATTTATGCAGAAGACCACAGTTAAATACATTTGCTAATCTAGTATAAGCTATTCTAATAGTAAGATAATTCTGGTGTTATGAATATTCGCAATTTGTTGCTGTGGGCAACATTTCATTTCTTAGCTACTTATGTGTATGTATCTTACAGGCACAATGCATGGAACACTTCATGAGAAGCCCATATTACCCACTCCTCCCATGCACTGTCTTCCAAATTACTTGAAATGATAGACTTTCAGAACATTCTTCTTGATCACACTAATGATTGTCATTTGTGGGAATTCTCAGCAAGAGGTTAGGACTTGTGTAAACTAGGTTCTTGAAAAATTCATTCCAGAAAGATTATCATTTGTAAATTTCACTTTCAGACTAATTACTGAGGAATAAGACACTAGGTAATAGTTAGTATTGCATGAACTAAAATAAAAAAGATCATCTGAGGGCGTCTACATCCTTCCCATAGAACCCGGCTCAAATTTCTTTTTTTTTTCTTTTTATTTAATTTTACTGAGGGTTTTTTTTTTAAATTCCAGTTAGTTAATATATTTTGAAGCTGAAAAAACAATTTCTTCTCAACATTGTTGAAAACTAAAAAGGAGGATACTAGTCCATACTTCTTGAAGAAAGGTCTGTCTGGTTTTGCCCACCAAATTAAAGGAGGCCTGCAAATAATGATCCACTCAGCCAATGGTCTGCCTGCCTCTCTCTGAGTTTCTACTTTGGGGTAGATTCTGCTTTCCCATTCTCATCCCCACAATCCAGAAATAATTTTATCATGCAATTATTCAGAAGAGGAGCAGAATTTTGCAAAAATTCCAATAAGGGAGGTGCTTAGAAGACTAATATCAATAAAAATTGGAGAACTGACTTAGCAAAATGGGAAGCATGCACACTCAATGGAAACTACAAATAAGCTAACTAGAAATCTAATATTTTTTCTAGCTTTTTCCTAAACTTTCTTTAAAAATTAAAACATAACTGTACTGTTTTCTTGTCAATTTTAGAAAGGCTGAATGGATTGCATGTTAAGGAGTGGGGAGGAGATGGTTGCTTATATGGCTTCTGCTTGTCCACCGTGGGGATCCTGTAGAAAGTGGTACCAGCACATTTACTAAATTCCCAATGATGAACACTCATAGCAAAAGGAGATTGTAGCAAAGCCAAGGAGACCAAGGAAAGCTAGGAAGTTTCAAGGAGATAGTCTATGGAGAAACACCATAGATTAATTCACCATTCCCTGAAAGGGAAAGAGAAAGTTATCCAGTACAACTAAAACTATGGTAATAGGATAAGAAATTATAGGAGAGTCAGGGAAGAAGAATGCTGATAATATGAATATATCAGAACTGTGGGGAAAAAATTTGAACAGCTCCCTGGAAACATACAAGGACAGAGATTAAATGATAAGAAACAAAGTAATAGAAATGGGAAATGGCAATACAAAATTAAAATATAAATAAGCATTGGTTTTGAAAGGAGTGCTTCCACAATATATGAGAATTATTAACACGTTGAAAAGAAGAAAACTGTTGGGAAAGGAATGAATGGACTGTATTGGCGCTTTCTGTAAAAAAAAATGATGCATACACTTATGTATGTCCTGGTAAATTATCTGAGGTGAAAGCAATATGAAAAAGGAAGGAGAATAGGAAGAAAGAGAAAAGGAGAAGAGGAAGGAAAGAAGAAAGAAAAAAAAGAAGCAAGAAAGGGAGAAATAGAGGAAAGAAAAGCAGGAAGTAAAGAAGCAAATATATATATATATAGATAGATAGATAGATATAGATATAGATATATAGATATATAATATATAGATATATAATATATATATATTGCTTGCAGCCTTCCCGTTGAGATCAGGAACAAGACAAGGATGCCCACTCTCACCACTATTGTTCAACATAGTATTAGAAGTCCTAGCAACAGCAATCAGACAACAAAGAGAAATAAAAGGTATCCAAACTGGCAATGAAGAAGTCAAACTCTCTCTCTTCGCAGGTGACACAATTCTTTATATGGAAAACCCCAAATAGTCCACCCCCAAACTACTAGAAAAATTCAGTAATGTGACAGGATACAAAGTCAAATGCAGAAATCAGTTGCTTTCTTATACACTAACAATGAAAATACAGAAAGGGAAATTAGAAAATCAATTCCATTTACTATAGCACCAAGAACCATAAGATACCTGGGAATAAACCTAACCAAAGAGGTAAAGGAACTGTACTCAAGGAACTACAGAACACTCATGAAAGAAATTGAAGAAGACACAAAAACATGGAAGACCATTCCATGCTTTTGGATCGGAAGGATAAACATTGTTAAAATGTCTATACTGCCTAAGGCAATCTATAATTTTAATGTCATTCCAATCAAAATTTCACCGGTATTTTTCAAAGAGCTGGAGCAAATAATCCAAAAATTTGTATGGAATCAAAAGAGAACCCCAATTGCTAAGGAAATGCTGAAAAACAAAAATAAAACTGGGTGCATCACGTTACCTGATTTCAAGCTTTACTACAAAGCTGTGATCACTAAGACTGCATGGTGCTGACAGCATAGACCAGTGGAACAGAGTGGAGAGCCCAGATATAAACCCTCAACTCTATGGTCAAATAATCTTCGACAAAACAGGAAAAAAATATACAGTGAAAAAAGACAGTCTCTTCAATAAATGGTGATGAGAAAACTGGACAGCTATATGTAGAAGAATGAAACTGGACCATTCTCTTACACCGTACACAATGATCAACTCAAAATGGATAAAAGACCCCAATGTGAGACAGGAATCCATCAGAATCCTAGAGGAGAACATAAGCAGTAATCTCTCCGATATCAGCCACAGCAACTTCTTTCAAGATATGTCTCCAAAGGCAAAGGAAAAAAAAGAGCAAAAATGAACTTTTGGGACTTCATCAAAATCAAAAGCTTCTGCACAGAAAGCAAACAGTCAACAAAACAAAGAGCAACCCACGGTATGGGAGAAGATATTTGCAAATGATAATACAGATGAAAGGTTGATATCCAGGATCTAAAAGAACTCCTCAAACTCAAAACACACAAAACAGATAATCATATCAAAAAATGGGCATAACATATGAACAGACACTTCTCCAATGAAGACATACAAATGGCTATCAGACACATGAAAAAATGTTCATCATCACTAGCCATCAGGGAGATTCAAATTAAAACCACATTGAGATATCACCTTACACCAGTTACAATGGCCAAAATGAGCAAGACAGGAAACAACATGTGTTGGAGGGGATGTGGAGAAAGGGGAACCCTCTTCCACTGTTGGTGGGAATGCAAGTTGCTGTAGCCACTTTGGAAAACAGTGTGGAGATTCCTCAAGAAATTAAAAATAGAGCTTACCTTGGACCCTGCAATTGCACTATTGTGTATTTACCCCAAAGATACAGAGGTAGTGAATATAAGGGCCATCTGTACCCCAATGTTTATAGCAGCAATGGCCACGGTCGCCAAACTGTGGAAAGAACCAAGATGCCCTTCAACGGACGAATGGATAACAAAGATGTTGTCCATATACACTATGGAGTATTATGCCTCCATCAGAAAGGATGAATACCTAACCTTTGTAGCAACATGGATGGGACTGGAAGAGATTATGCTTAGTGAAATAAGTCAAGCAGAGAGAGTCAATTATGATATGTTTTCACTTATTTGTGGAGCATAACAAATGACATGGAGGACAAGGGGAGTTAGAGAGGAGAAGGAAGTTGAGGAAAATGGGAAGGGGAGTTAAACCATGAGAGACTATGGACTCTGAAAAACAATCTGAGGGTTTTGAAGGGGCGGGGGTTGGGAGGTTGGTGAAACCAGGTGGTGGTTATTAGAGAGGGCACATATTGCCATGAGCACTGGGTGTGGTGCAAAAACAATGAATACTCTTAACGCTGAAAATAAATTTAAAAAAATGAAAAAAAAATTTACAGGGGAAAAAAAAAATAGTTGATTGTTCCAGAGCCAGAGTTTCCTGGGTTTTGTTCTTTCTTCAGTATCCAGATGTGTGACCTTCTTTTTGCCCTAGCTTTGCCATCTGCTCTGTAATGTCAGAAGTGACGCAGATCTCCAGTACTACACAATAATCAATATAAATTTCTTTGACCACACAGAGAATGCACTAAGTGTTTAAAAATATTATTGTCAATATTATTATGTATATATGAGTTATTATTACTATACAAATAACCCAGTAAGATATTCTGAGATATGCTGTGGGGAATACAGGCTAAAATAGATCCAGATATTTCTACAGATGAAACAAGATTGAGAAGTAGAAACAAAGCAAAAACTGTGTAATGCTACTAACAGTGACAGCTGAAGTCATTTTGATTATATTTGTTTTAAAAGACTGTAAATGTGATTACAAAATTGCATATATTTAAAAATAACTCAGCAACAGTGATTTATCTATATCAAGGTCTGAAAATTGAATTTAAATTATCTACATAAAAATGGATTTCATTTACATTGAATGAAAAATTTAGGGAACACCAGAAAGTAGCCTGCATTAATTCATTTTTTTATTCATTCTACTATGTATTGTGATCCATTGGTTTAAGAGCTGAAGATACATTGACAGTGTTATCTCTCAGAACAAATATCCTAGTGGAAGGAACCAGTGATAAGTGATATTCAATTACCAAAAGTCTATCATTTTTCTTTTAATTAGTGAATCAGGAAAGAGATTTTTTTAAAAACTCATGACTCAAAAAGAAAATTATAAGGGAAAGAGTGATTAATCAGTATTATTATTAGAATGAGACAGAAGAACATGTGTGTATGTGTGTGCATTCTAAAACACTGAAAAACAAGAAAGAAAAATACATAGAGAGGAGGTAATAAAAAAAAGACATATAATGAGATTAGATAGAAAACAATTATGTTAGTTTGCAACAATGCAATAGATAAAACCCCACCATTTGAAGTGTAGATTCACTCTAAGAAACGAAATTAGAAGAGGTACAAAAATGGAAAATATAGACTTAAAAGATGTAAAAAAGTGAGTGACTTAAGTGTGTATGGAATATTTTAAACCAAGAAACAGACTCTTAACTATAGAGAACCAGAGGGGAGGTGATGGATATTAATGAGGGCACTTGTGAAGAACACTGGGTGTTTGTGGAAGTGTTGAATCAGTAAATTGTACATCTAAAACTAATAATACATTGTATGCTAACTAACTGGAATTTAAATAAAAACTTAAAAAAGTAAAGTGATTCTATTATACAGGAAAACCCAATAAATAAAATTACAGGCACATTATTCATTAAAATATCAGATAACCTGAAAGAAAAAACACCACTGCCCTATAATTATAAACAACTCTCACTTATATATTAAAACCCCCCAAGTAAATATTAGTTATTAAACAAAACAGTGCATTAATAATAACATATCTGGAAATCTGTTCATATAAACCCACTACCTCTCAACACTCTGTAAAGCTCTGCATTGTATGTGAGCTAAATATCATAGTCCTGGATGTGGGTTTTATGGCTTTCAGTAGCTTGAATATTCATTCTCTGTTCTCTGGTGCTCCATCAATTTCTAACATTTGTCTCCTTGCAAATAACCAGACATGGAAGCTCCTCCTGCCTGGATCATAATTCTCTCTTTCTCTAGTTTCTATAGCCTCAGGTCTCAGCTCACATAACTTTCCACATGGATGCTCTCTGGTGTCATTAATAGCATTGCATATCCTCATTATATGTTTGCATGTTTGTTCATAATGTCAACAAAAATGTCATCAAAATATTGGCACATAATATCAGCAAAATGAAGAAATAGTTGGTAATGCATTAAATTTGGAGAAAAGTGTGAGACTAATAAAATGCATTCCTAAAGGTAATAACCTATATCTAGTTTAGCAATTTTGGTACTGAGATACGAAAGAGTAAGCCCAAGGGAAGAAAACTGACTCAGGATAGGGCAACCTGGCACCTCTGTAGAATTGAATGGCACTTGACGAATCAGAAAGACACTTTACCAGAGCATCCTAGAGTCTGGTTTATCTGACTTACTGTATATTATAAACTTTATATTTAATCCTCTTCCAAATAAAATGAACTAGACCCTGATGGCTATCAGAGTTCCATAAAGACACCTTCAATCTTTCCTTCATGCCCTCAAACTTCAGACCAGGAGAACAACATCCACCTTTCCCCATGGGTAGTTTTTCAACTTGTTTCACAACTTAGAGCAGTCTCCCTGGGGGTTTTATTTTCTGTTCCTGTCTTTCCAACTACAATGTGACTTATTTGAGGGTAGAGGTATCCTCTGAATAACCTTTATATTTACAGCCATTAGAACAGTCTTGCATATAATAGATGGTCTAAATATCAATAGATTACTCCTAGAATTTAATGACTCTTATACTCAATGTTCCCATTTCAAATGTATACATGAAGGGACAAAAGATATAAATATTTGTTTTTGCTATGCCCTGTAAAGTCACACTGTACTAAAAGGCTAACTTGAAAGACCTCTTGAATCAGAACAAAATGGAGTCTCTGGGGAAAAAAAGAGAGAGAGAGAGAGAGAGCTAATTGACATCAATCAGAGAGGTGATGGTGTCAGTAATTTGTTCCCTTCTAACCACATAAGGTGCATCATCTCTGTAATTTTAACACACCCTAACAACATCTGACCAAGCCATTAACAAAGAGCACTTCCATCTTTTGGATACTGCTTCTTTATGTGTCCAACATGGGCCACAAATTCAATAAACAAAATCAGTTCCTGAAATAGTTATTGGCTTTATCATAATGATTTAGCATTTGTTTATCTGTAGCCCAAGTACTTGTGCAAGACAGTGATATTTTGTAGTTGAAGCAACAGAAAACTTTCAGAGTTCTCTCAATGTTTCGATGATTATTATTTTACTATACTTATATGCCTATATTATACTAAATCTAAATATTATTCTATATCTGTATCTATTATTATACCTAACTGCTGTCCCCATTTTATTATAAGTATTTAATTTTTACCTGGGAAAGCTATCTTTATGTGCAATAAATGAATAATATGACAGTATTAAGAAATAACTCAATAATAACACGTTTTTAGATTTGACAACTAGATGTTAGTCTACAGTTTGAGCATTACCAATTCTCTAAATTATTTGCCTCTGGACTCTTGGGTTGTGCTTCACTGATTTCCAATCCACTCTTATTAGGTGAAATATCCTAATTCTTTACACCTCCACCAAAATTTCTCCTTTCCAAACCTATTCAATTTAATCATGTAATCTTACCTAAGTCCCCATTCTTTAAACTTATATCAAATTTGTGAGAAATGGACACACACAAAATATCTGAATTATCTCAAATCATTGACCTTTCTTATCCATTCTCCTTCCCCAAGCCCACCCTGCCCCCCACATACATTATTTAAGAGGGCCAAATGGTTTTTCTTACCTTGAGAATGGAGGTGAAGAAGTTGATGACAGTAGATCACCTTTAACTAAAATAGACCTAGAAAAAAATGTATTAGTTCAAAGATAAAACTAGTTTTGGACAATGTTGCAAGAGTTAAGACCTTATAAAATTAGCAAATAAAATAGAACTTCCTTGGTTTCCTTGCCTTCTATCTTCATAAAGTACTCTTTCTTTCCTTGAAGAGATGACAGGAGATCCAGATTGTAAGACACAAAGCATCAAAAAGGAGGTTTTTAGAAGTATTTAAAGATGATACCCTTAACTGAAGCCATGGGTTTCACACTTCAGTGTTACAAAAACTTTGGAACACATAACACCAGGGAACCAAAGAGAGAGTTTATATAACTTAGTGTCATCATAACCATTCTGACTTATCTCATGGAGACATCTCCTTCTCAGAATCCAAAAGAGTATCAATTAAACTCTTCTGGTAGGTACTGAACACTTTACTCAAATGTCTAAATTACAAGCAAATATTCCAAAGCTAAGATGATTGGGCTGAATTCTCTCCATTTTTTTCCATTATTAATAGCTTGAGAAAAACTGTTTTCTGGATGTTTCATCACCAGACACTTATGTCTTTTGTTCTCTAGAGAACAAATTAGTAACATTGGGAAGATTGCCAAAGGAAGAAAAGAGAAGTCATTCCTGTGGTCATTTAACTTCTCATTTCAAGAATATTGTTAGTTTTAATCCTGTCATTATTCTCTTTCATTAATCTACTTATCACATTAACAAATGACACCAAGACAACTCATACAATTACCAATTTAATAACAACATTGGGGAATTTGATAAGAAAATATGTTTTTGTTTAACGTATTATCAGTGTAATTGATATAAAAATCCAGCTTATGAAAGTGATTATTTTGAAACCTTCCTTAACATATGGTTAGAAAAAAAAATTGATAAAAATGCTTTATTCCATATTGGGAGTTCTTAATCATTAAACAGGCCACCTTTTTGGAAAAATGAGACATTACTTTCCTCTTCTAAAGCAAAAATTCACTTTAAAACTTCAAAAAACTTGGAAAACACTTCATCACTTATTACCAAAAAAAAAAAGAAAAAAAAAAGAAAAGAAAAGAAAGCAGAAGTATTCCAATTCAATCTGAAAACTTTGACATGCTCAATTTATCTCTGTGAACATCAGACTCTGAGGTCTGCAATGAATACCTTCTGTGATTACTTAAAATGGAAGTGAGTGAAGGTAAATAAAAATATTAACACCACATGTCCTTCCACCAGCTAGAGAACAAGTGCTACATTTATGTGTATATGATTATGAATGGATCAAAGCTAGATAACTAAGTCATGTTATTAAGCATATTTACTTCACTCTTTCACATCATAATTAGAACGAAGACTATAGTTAAGATGACTGAAATATTATATGAAAGTATCACAGGTTTTAAGATTTTATTTATTTTATTTGAGAGAGAGAGAATGAGGGGGAGAGGCAAGAGGGAGTTAATCTCAAGCAGACTCCATGCTGAGGGTAGAGCCAGATGTGGGACTCTCTCTCATGACCCTGAAATCATGTCCAAGTAGAGAAGCCAAAAGTAGGATGCTTAACTAACTGAGCCACCCAGGTTCCACACAGCTTTTCTTGATTATACTACATTTCAAATATAACACTTGTCAACTGGCATTTACTGATATACTCTGTTTCTCTGGGGAATTAAACTATGGATTCTGAGATAAACACTTCCTGTGACCATGGAAAATAAATAAGTAAATATCAATTGTACACTGTATAATGAAATATCATCTTTTATATGAAGAAAATGAGGTTACTTACTTGAATAGACAAAACTGATTCATTCAACTAATTAATTTAAGTGCTTGCTATGTATTAGGTACTATATCAGAAATGGTTGACACACTAGTAGTCAACATAGAAGCTCTCTGACAAATGAAACCTGAATTAGATTAGTGATGAGGATTATATGAGTTAATACATTCAAAGTGATTAGCTTACCAATATTATGGGTTTTGTTTTGTTTTGTTTTGTTTTCTGAAGACAGTGTGTGCCTATTAGTTTTTAGTTGAGCAAACTTAATGAGAGAAGTTCAGTGCTCTGGTAATTTCTCTAAAATATACTGGAGGGAAAAAAATAAAAAAAAATAAAATTTACTGGAGGATAGGGCCACAGATGCTATTAATAACTTCAGCAGATTTTCTCATTTTCTGGTTTCTCTTTCCCTTCTCAGTAGTGAAAAGTGGTTGATTTGTTGGAGGATGGTGTGTTGGGGGGCAGATAATAATAATAACAACAACAGTAACAATAATAGCAATAATACAAACCTTCTAGTTTCCTTACAAAGGTAGGTAAAGTCCCATGTGCAAACATCAGAAGAAAGCACAGGACAGATAGTGTCACTCCTATAATTTAGCATTGATATTACCTGTGTAGTTTTTAAATGGCTCTAAGGTCTTTTCACATGCATTATCAAATTAAATTACCACAAGTCTATATAATAAGGATAATTCTCATTTTTCCTCAGTTGAGGAAACAGACTCAAAGAAGATAATTTTTAAATAATATTTGAGACTAAGAGATGATCTGCTAAAACTATCCAATGAAGGATGCAATGATTTTTAATCCAAGGACAAGGAAGGTGAAACAATTGTAAAGTTAAAAATCAGAAAAAAAGAAAAAGAGAGAAAGAGATAGAACTGGAAAAATGCACTTGCCCCTGCCAGAAGAATTTCCTCAGGGGGAAAAACACTGCATACTGAGAGGTTCTGAAGCAGCAGGGAAAGCAGGTCTCAGACCTATGGAAGTTGGAAGCCAGCCACTTCCAGCCCTGTGGGGGCCTGTGAGGACTTGCCAATGGTGGCCCCTACTGGTTCTGAGACCTGCTTTCCTTCTGCACTGTGCAAGCAGTTGTGGGAGATAAGAACAAAAAACTCAAAGATTTAGGACAGTAGTCTATTGTTGATGCTCAGGATGCTCAGGGTTTTTCATTAGGCATGGAATTCAGAGCCCAGACCAGTTGTGACCTGGGCAGCCATGGAAAGCACCAGGCCTGGAGGGACTTCTATATAAGACATTGAGGAGGGACTTGAGGAGAACACACATCCTCTTTGGGCTGCATAATTAAGACAACACTTTCCAAGTAAAGAGCCACTCTGGTATTCAACATCCTTGTGCTCATATTGTGCTCAGTTTCACTTTTGTGCCACATCAGGAATGGGGCAGAACAGAGACACCTATACAGTCAAGATGTTTCTACAGGGAAGGCTCAGGAAGACTGATCTCTGAAAACAGACCCAGACCCAGAGAACACACCCTGTCCCAACCCAGTGAGTTGCTGCACAGCCTGGAAAAGTGACCTCAACATCTCCATCTGCAACAAGAAGGTGCTAAAAAGCTATTCTTAGATGTTCCCAAATTTTTGACTTCCTTTCTTTCAATAGCAAGATCAATGTGGACTTTAACATGACACCATCTTCCCAACAGTGAGGAGGTGACTTTTAAGAGAATCAGTTGTCTTAGAGAAAGCAATTCCTTCATTCAATAAACATTGAAAGTGAGAAACAGGCAAGAGACAGAAGTCAATTACTTAAAAACAGTAGTTTTATTTAATTTCTAGGGTACTCTTTCTTGTTTCACCCTCTTCACCTGATACTGTTCTTTCTGGTTACCTTTTCTGGAAATTCTTCAATTCACTGTCCTTTTCCCTTTGGAAATACTTGCTCTCTCTGTTCAGATTCTGTTCAGAACTTTATCCAGGATCAGGGCCATAAATGCCAAGTAAAACCTGAAAATGACCATCTGGATACTTTCATTCCTATTTCTGTCCTGTTCTATGGACTTGGATATCATATTTTTTATTCAATAACTACTATTGGCTAATAGATATCCTAATCTTCCCCATTCTAAACTGAACACTTGCCTCTCCTCCTGTGTACGTTGCTCAGTCCACCCCATCTCCGAAAGTTTAAACTACATTTTTTCAATGTCTTGGCTCAATTAAACTTGAAGTTAATGTTTTAAAAAATTCACTTCTCTTATAAATCCAAAGGCATCATCAATTCCCTGCCTATATAATAGAAAAATATGTCCTAAACTCAGCCCACTATCCACCCCATCACCCTCCTAACTCACGTTACATCTTCAATTTTTTTCACTTCGTCATTTTCCACACAGATATTTGAGTAATTCTTTTAAAATGAGTACTGGGTGTTATATGCAATTAATGAATCATTGAGCACTACATCAAAAACTAATGATGTTAAAAAACTAATGATGTTAGCCAACTATGTTAGCTAACTGAGCATAATAAAAAAATTTAAAAAATTATGTCTTAATATTAGTTTAGTTTAGTCTAGTTTATTCCTTTTTTATTTTTATTTTCTAATATTCATATAGAGTTTAACTTCAAGGTAATCCCCTTTCCCCAATCAATGCTACCCCTATAGGTAAGCCAATTTTTAATCACCCTTTATCTTAGGAAAGCGGAGTCCTCTAACAAAGATATCAAGGTACAACCAGGAAGAATCAAAACAACCTTCCTCACCCACATTGAGAATTTATTGCCTCTCTCCCATCTTTTTCTTTCACCAGTGTTTATGTGTTTGTCCTGATAGTATATAAATCTTACACTTGGGGTTCTTTTGACGAGGTTCTTCCTTTATTTGGAGATATATATATATATATATATATATATATATATATGAATTTTCTCTTGTCATATACTTTTATCAGTCTTTTTGTTTGTCTATTTTCGCTTCTATACTTCATAAATATTACCTTGGGGCCCATTTCAAGTGAACCTTCTCTTTTATCTTCCCTTTTTTTCCTGTCTCCCTCTCCCTCTCTTTTTTTTTTTTTTAATTTTTCTTTTCTTTTTCTCTCATTTGGGTGGGGAATCCTGATTGCTCAGAAGCATTCCAGGGTGCACCTTGACTACACCACGATCAATACATACAGCTACATCTGTTCAGTCATCTCTCACCAAAATGACTATGAGGAGAATGCCCAACAAAAGAAAAATACAGAGGATGGACCTTCAGCAACAGAGCTAATGGCTATCAATATACACAATATGTCTGAAAGAGAATTCAAGCTAACATTTATCCAGGCAACAGCTAAGTTGGAGAAAGCCATGGATGACCAAACGGAATTGATTAGGGCCAAACAGAAAGTGACCAGAGATGATGTTCACAATGTTAGGGCAGAGCTAAAAGCTACCAGGGATGAGGTACACAATGCTCTCAATAAGTTTCAATATAATCTAAATGCTCTCAAAGCTAGGGTAACAGAGACAAAAGATAGAATTAGTGATCTGGAGGACAAACAGATAGAGAGAAAGGATCAGGAGGACGCCTGGAACAAACAGCTTAGAAGCCACAAAAACAGAATCAGGGAAATAAATGATGCTATGAAAAGTTCCAACATCAGAATTATTGGAATCCCTGAATGGGAGGAGAAAGAAAGAAGTCTAGAAGATATAGTGGAACAAGTTCTTCATGAAAATTTTCCCAATCTCACGAATGGAGCCAGTGTTCATGTACTGGAAGCCAAAAGGTCTCCACCCAAGATTATAGATTCCAGAAAAATATCAAGGCACCTGATAGTCAATTTGAGGAATCATAATTATAGATATAATCTCTTGAAAGCTGGTAGGACAAAGAGGCTCCTTACTTACATAGGAAAGCCCAAGAAAATAATGTCAGAACTGTCCACAGAGACCTGGCAAGGCTGAAAGGGCTGCCAAGAAATATGCAGGGAACTAAATGAGAAGAACATGCAGCCAAGAATACTTTATCCAGCAAGACTGACATTCAAAATGGATGGAGAGATAAAAAGTTTCCAAGAATGGCAAGGCTTAAAAGACTATGCAACCACCAAGCCAACACTGCAGGAAATATTAATGGGGGGTTCTATAAAAGAGGAAAAATCCTAAGAATAGCATTGAACAGAAATATAGAGACAGTCTACAGAAAGAAAGACTTCAAAGGTAACACGATGTCAATAAAAATGTATATATTAATAATCACTCTCAATGTGAATGGTCTAAATGAGCCCATAAAATGGCACAGGGTTACAGATTGGATAAAAGGACAGGACCCATCCATATGTTGTCTACAAAAGACCCATTGTGAATGTAAAAATACACCCAGACTGAAAGGGAAGGGATGGAGAAGCATCTTTCATGCTAATGGACCTCAAAGAAGGCCGGGGTAGCAATTCTCATATCAGATAACTTAGATTTTAAACTAAAGACTGTAGGCAGAGATACATAAGGTCATTACATAATTCTTAAAAGGACTATCCACCAAGATGATCTAACAATTTTAAATATCTATGCCCCCAATATGGGGGCAGTGAATTACATAAGAAAACTGTTATCCAAGATAAAGAGTCATATTGATAAAAATACACTAATCGTAGGAGATCTTAACTCGCCTCTCTCAGAAGTAGACAGATCATCGAAGCAGAAAATCAATAAAGAAACAAGAACTTTGAATGACACACTGGACCAGAAGGACCTCATAGATAGATATAGAACATTCCACCCTAAAACAACAGAAGGCTCATTTTTCTCAAATGCACATGAAACCTTCTCCAGAATAGACCACATACTGGTCACAAATCAGGACTCAACTGATACCAAAAGAATGAGATGATTCCTTGCATATTCTCAGATCACAATTCTTTGAAACTGGAGCTCAATCACAAGGAAAAGTTCAGAAGGAACTCAAACACATGCAAGCTAAAGACAACCTTGCTGAAGAATGCTTGGATCAACCAGGAGATCAAAGAAGAACTGAAACAATTCAGGGAAACCAATGAGAATGAAGACACTTTGGTCCAAAATCTATGGGTTAAACCAAAGGCGGTCCTAAGGGGGAAATACATAGCCATCCAAGCCTCCCTCAAAAAAACCGAAAAATCCAGAACACACCAGCTGTCTCTACACCTTAAAGAACTAGAGAATCAACAATAAATCAAACCAATTCCACACATAAGAAGGGAAATCATCAAGATTAGAGCTCAGATCAATGAGGTAGAAACCAGAGATGCAGTAGAACATATCAATGAAACTACAAGCTGTTTTTTAAAAAAAATCAATAAGATCGATAAACCATAAGCTACAATAATCCAAAAGAAAAGAGAGAAAGCCCAAATTCATAAAATTCTGAATGAAAAGGGAAGATCACAATGAACACCAAGGAAGGAGAACCAATCATTAGAAGTTATTATCAACAGTTATATGCTAATAAGCTAAGCAACCTAGAAGAAATGGATGCATTCCTGGAAAACTATAAACTACCAAAATCGAACCAGGAAGAAATTGACAACCTGAATAGACCAATATCTAGTAATGAGAATGAAACAGTGATCAAAAACCTCCCAAAAAACAAGAGCCCAGAACCTGACAGATTCCCTGGGGAATTCTACCAGACTTTCAAAGAAGAAATAACACCTATTATCCTGAAGCTGTTTCAGAAAATTGAAGCAGAAGGGAAACTTCCAGACACTTTCTATGAATCCAGGATTACCCTGATCCCCAAACCAGGCAAAGACCCTACCAAAAAGGAAAATTTCAGACCAATATCACTGATGAATATGGATGCTAAGATTCTCAACAAGATCCTAGCAAACAGGATCCAACAGCACATTAAAAAGTTTATCCACCATGACCAGGTGGGATTCATTCCTGGGCTACAAGGATGGTTCAACATTTGCAAATCAATCAATGTGATAGAAAAAATTAATATGAGAAGAGAGAAGAACCACATGGTCCTCTCAATCGATGCAGAAAAGCATTTGAAAAAATTCAGCATCCGTTCCTGACTAAAACGCTTCAAAGTATATGGATAGATGGAACATACCTGAACTTCATGAAATCGATCTATGACAGCCCCACAGCATATAGCATCCTCAATGGGAAAAAGCTTGCAGCCTTCACGTTGAGATCAGGAACAAGACAAGGATGCCCAATTTCACCACTCTTGTTCAACAACAACAGCAATCAAACAACAAAGAGAACAAAGAGAAATAAAAGGTATCCAAATTGGCAATGAAGAAGTAAAACTCTCTCTCTTCACAGATGATATGACACTTTATATGGAAAACCCAAAAGAATCCCCCCCCCAAACTACTAGAACTCATACAGCAGTTCAGTACCGTGGCAGGATACAGAATCAATGTACTGAAATCAGTTGCTTTCTTATACACTAACAATGAAAATACAGAAAGGGAAATTAGAGAATCCATTCCATTTACTATAGCACCAAGAACCATAAGATACCTGGGAATAAACCTAACCAAAGAGGTAAAGGATATGTATTCGAGGAACTACAGAACACTCATGAAAGAAATTGAAGAGGACACAAATATATGGAAGATCATTTCCTGCTCTTGGATTGGAAGGATAAAGATGGTTAAAATGTCTATACTGCCTAGGGCAATCTATACTTTTAATGCCATTCCGATAAAAATTTCACGGATATTCTTCAAAGAGGTGGAACAAATAATCCAAAAATTTGTATGGAATCAGAAGAGACCCTGAATTGCTAAGGAAATGTTGAAAAACAAAACAAAACAAAACAAAACAAAAAACTTGGGGCATTATGTTTCCTGATTTCAAGCTTTACTACAAATCTGTGTTCACCAAGACAGCATGGTAGTGGCATAAAAACAGACACATAGACCAATGGAACAGAGTAGAGAGCCCTGATATGGATCCTCAACTCTATAGTCAAATAATCTTCAACAAAACATGAAAAAAATATACAGTGGAAAAAAGACAGTCTCTTCAATAAATATTGCTGGAAAACTGGACAGCTATAAGTAGAAGAATGAAACTCGACCATTCTCTTACACCGTACACAAAGATAAACTCAAAATGGATAAAAGCCTCAATTTGAGACAGGAATCCATCAAAATCCTAGAGGAGAATATAGGCAGTAATCTCTTCGATATCAGCCACAGCAACTTCTTTCAAGACATATCTCCAAAGGCAATGGAAACAAAAGCGAAAATGAACTTTTGGGACTTCATCAAAATCAAAAGCTTCTTCACAGCAAAGGAAACAGTCAGCAAAACAAAGAGGTAACCCATGGAATGGGAGAAGATATTTTTAAATGACAGTATAGACAAAAGGTTGATATCCAGGATCTATAAAGAACCCCTCAAACTCAACACACACAAAACAGACAATCATTTCAAAAAATAGGCAGAAGATACGAACAGACTCTTCTCCTATGAAGACATAAAAATGGCTATCAGACACATAAAAAAAATGTGCATCATCACTAGCCATCATGGAGATTTAAATTAAAACCACATTGCGATACCACGTTACACCAGTTAGAATGGCCAAAATTAGCAAGACAGGAAACATGTGTTCAAGGGGATGTGGAGAAAGGGGAATCATCTTACACTGTTGGTGGGAATGCAAGTTGGTGCAGCCACTTTGGAGAACAGTGTGGTGATTCCTCAAGAAATTAAAAATAGAGCTTCCCTAGGACCATGCCATTGCATTACTGGGTATTTACCCCAAAGATAAAGATGTAGTTTAAAGAAGGGCCATCTGTACCCCAATGTTTATAGCAGCAATGACCACGGTGGCCAAACTGTGGAAAGAACCAAGATCCCCCTCAATGGACGAATGAATAAGGAAGATGTGGTCCATATACACTATGGAGTATTATGCCTCCATCAGAAAGGATGAATACCTAACTTTTGTAGCAACATGGATGGGACTGGAAGAGATTTTGCTGAATGAAATAAGTCAAGCAGAGAGAGTCAATTATCATATGGTTTCACTTGTTTGTGGAGCATAACATATAGCATGGAGGACAAGGGGGGATGGAGAGGAGAAGGGAGGTGAGGGAAATTGGAAGGGGAGTTGAACCATGAGAGACTATGGACTCTGAAAAACAATCTGAGGGGTCTGAAGGGGCTCCGGGTGGGAGGTTGGGGGAACCAGGTGGTGGGTATTGTAGAGGGCACATATTGCACGTAGCACTGGGTGTGGTGCAAAAACAATGAATACTGTTACTCTGAAAATAAATGTAAAATATTTCTAAAAAATATGTCTTTCAGATATCCTGCCATTATTCTTTATGTCACTTGAGAGCACAGAATCCTTACCCAGGGCCAAAATAATTGAGCATCATTGAACTCTCCAGACTAATTTCTACCACATCCATATTTCCTTACTCCACTTCAGGCACACAGAACTCTTGGCTAGTTTCCAACAATAATTCTGTGTTTATACCTTTCATATGTATAGTCAACCTTTTTCCAGAATGGTCCCTATTTTTGGGTAATTTAACCTAGACACTATTATGAACTAATCTCAAATATTAGGGGGTTAACACCATAAAAATAAATTCCACTCTCAGGCAGAATAACATGTGACTGTTCCTCATCAAATTATTCTTTAAGTGATGGTGATCCAAGCAGTCACTCAAAGATCCAGGTCCCTTCCATAAAATGAATCTTTCCAGGTCTCTACATATGGTCTGATAAGTTATTTATATCCAAGCTTTAGCAAGGGAAAAAGAGAGAAAGGAAGAATGATGGCTTATGTACCATAAGTAAATAATAGCAGCCTCAATGATGTCCTAAAAGATGTCCTGTGCACATGGGATGTATTTGCAGTGACATCTAACTGAATGTCCTGTCCATATAAAAAGATCCTCCACTGATATTCCACAGGATGTCCTGTTCATATAGTATTTCTTTCCACTGAAGCCCCTAGGGTTGACATAGCCATATGGCTTCATCCAGTTGGAAGAAGATTGAGATATATAGTCCTAAGGGGGCAAACACATTCAGGAACATCTCCATATAATGATAAGAGAATACTCATTTTTAATAGAATACTGTCCATTTCTGCCACATTCAGTCTCCTTAAATTTTTTTTAAATTTCTTTTCAGTGTACCAGAATTTATTGTTTATATACCACACCCAGTGCTTGGTGCAATATATGTGCTCTCCATAATACCCACTATCAGGCTCACCAACCTTCCATCCCCCACCCCTTCAAAACCCTCAGATTGTTTTTCAGAGTCCATAGTCTCTCAAGGTTAATCTCCCCCTCCAATTTCCCCTAACTCCCTTCTCCTCTTCATCTCCCCTTGTCCTCTGTGTTATTTCTTATGATCCACAAATAAGTGAAACTATATGATAATTGACTCTCTCTCTGCCTGACTTACTTCACTCATCACAATCTCTTCCAGTCCCGTCCATGTTGATACAAAATTTAGGTATTCGTCCTTTCTGATGGAGGCATAATACTCCATAGTGTATATGGTCCACATCTTCCTTATCCATTCGTCTGTTGAAGGGCATCTTGTTTCATTTCACAGTTTGGCGACCATGGCCATTGTTTCTATGAACATTGGGGTACAAATGGCTCTTCTTTTCTCTACATCTGTATCTTTGGGGTAAATACCCAGTAGTGCAATTGCAGGGTCCTAGGGAAGCTTTATCTTTAATTTATTAAGGAATCTCCACACTGTTTTCCAAAGTGGCTGCACCAAATTGCATTCCCACCAACAGTGGAAGAGAGTTTCCCTTTTTCCACATCCTCTCTAACACATATTGTTTCTTTTCTTGCTAATTTTGGCCATTCTAACTGGTGTAAGGTGGTATCTCCATGTTGTTTTAATTTCAATCTCCCTGATGGCCAGTGATGATGAACATTTTGTCTTGTGTCTGTTAGCAATTTGTACGTCTTCATTTGAAAAATGTCTGTTCATGTCTTCTGCCCATTTTTTCACATGATTATCTGTTTTGTGTGTGTTGAGTTTGAGAAGTTCTTTATAGATTCTGGATACCAACCTTTTGTCTGTACTGTCATTTGCAAATATCTTCTCCCATTCCATGTGTTGTCTCTTTGTTTTGTTGACTGTTTCCTTTGCTCTGCAGAAGCTTTTGATCTTGATGACGTCCCAAAAAATCATTTTTACTTTTTTTCCTTTGCCTTTGGAGACATATCTTGAAAGAAATTACTGTGGCTGATATTGAAGAGGTTATTGCCTATATTCTCCTCTAGGGTTCTGATGGATTCCGGTCTCACGTTGAGGTCTTTTGTCCATTTCGAGTTTATCTTTGTGTCCATTGTAAGAGAATGGTCAAGTTTCATTCTTCTACATACAGCTGTCCAAGTTTCCCAGCACCATTTATTGAAGAGACTGTCTTTTTTCCACTGTATATTTTTTCCTGTTTTGTCGAAGATTATTTGCCCATAGAGTTGAGGGTCCATATCTGGGCTCTCTACTCTGTTCCACTGGTCTATGTGTCTGTTTTTATGCCAGTACCATGCTGTCTTGGTGATCACAGCTTTATAGTAAAGCTTGAAATCAGGCAATGTGATGCCCCCAGTTTTGTTTTTCTTTTTCAGCATTTCTTTAGCAAATCGGGGTCCCTTCTGATTCTGTATAAACTTAAGGATTGTTTTCTCCATCTCTTTGAAAAAGGCTGGTGGAATATTGATCGGAGTGGCATTGAAAGTATAGATTGTTCTAGGCAGTACATACATTTTAACAACGTTTATTCTTCTGTTCCAAGAGCATGGAATGGTCTTCCATCTCTTTGTGTCTTCTTCAATTTCTTTCATGAGTGTTCTGTAGTTCCTTGAGTACAAATCCTTTACGTTTTGGTTAGGTTTAGTCCTAGGTATTTTATGGTTTTGGTGCTATAGTATATGGAATCAGTTCTCTAATTTCCCTTTCAGTATTTTCATTGTTAGTGTATAAGAAAGCAACTGATTTTTGTACATACATTCAGTCCCTTTTGTCAACAAATACTCCTAAGTAGCCCTTTTTCAAAACATAGAATATGCTATCCTCAAGACAGTATATCAAAATCTGTCCAGTTATTGCATTCATTAAAGATATAAGATTTCAGAAGGACCCAAAACAAATTAGGTCCTCTTGGTCCAGTCATAAGAAGTAAAATAAAATTATTTCTCTCATCTGATCTTCATGAAGAGAACATAAAGTTTACAGTGTTTATATATTGGTAAAACAGAAACAAGGTGATTCAAGAAATGTTACTATTTGTAAAGGAGAGGGAATTAGGTAGCATAGAGACAGACAACCATAGTAATGCAGCCATAGAGGCATAAAAACATTGCTCATGCAGATAGGGAGGTTCTATATGGTCTTAGTTCAGTTCTCAAATATAGCAGAGGGAACAGGCCACATCAAAAAATGTAGGAAGTCCAGAGATGTGCTTTAGGGGAGAAATAGATGGCAAGTGCATAAAAGAGAAAGGTGAGACAGAGAGGAGCACATAGAGAAATGCACAAGGAGAATATTTTCCCAAAGATATTGGCTAAGAAAATGAAAGAGGCTTATTTTCGTTTGTGATCAATGGGGCTTAAAGATTGGAGTTTTAAAGGTCAGTAAGTTTTGCTGAGATAGAGTCTGGAGGGCATTGTGCTCCTCCCAGAAAGAATGTAGAAAACAACCCAAGGGCAGACAGCATAAAAGCAACAATCTGAAGAATGCCTGGGTTATAAGGTAAAGATTTATTTTTCCTCTCAGAGCATTTCCCTGAGAGGAAGTATGCCTAGAGACTCCTCTCTGGGAATAAGGGGAGCTGGCCAATGCCATTTCCCTACCCTGCCATTCAACATAAACACAGAACCACCTGAGGGCACTAGGCCAGCATGGACACTGGTTCCCCAACTTGTTTACACCAAGCCCACTCTCCAGTGCCTGGAGGGATTGTCATTCTCAGTCAAGTTTGCTTTAGTCCCATCATGGTGGGCCCTTTCCCCAGGAGACTAGAAAAAAGCCCTGCTACACCATGTATCCCATGACTAGGGAGTTCTGCAAGACCTCAGTTCTGGTGGAGGTGGTTTCTGATCTTATTTTACAAGGAGATCATCACACACCTAGTTAAAAGTCATCACATGAAGGTGGGCCTTTGTAGCTCAGTTTGTTAAGCATCCAATTCTTGATTTCAGCTCAGGTCATAATCACAGAATCATGGGATCAATCCCTGCATTAAGATTCTTGAGAATCTTGAGAATCCTTGAGATTCTCTCTCTCACCCTCTGTCCCTCCCCCTCAAATAAATAATTTAATTAAAATATTTTTTTTCAAAAAGTCACCACATTCGGGCCAGGGACAAAGCACTACCCACAGCAGACAAGGAGAACCTCTGCAGCCCACTGTCCTAAAGGACAGAGCAACAGAAACACAACAGTAGAACACACAAAGTAAACACTGTAATCATTCCCTGAATTACAGATCTTGGGCATTACAAGACCTCTTCTTTATAATTATTTTACTTTCAGGAGCAGGAGACATAACTGGATTCTCTCTCTCTCTCTCTCTCTCTCACACACACACACACACACACACACACACACACACACACACAAAAGAAGGCAGAGACTTAGGCAAAATGCCAAGATGGAGTAATTATTCCCTAATTAAAGAATAGGATAAGGCCACAGCCAGAGATCTAAGTAGAGCATGTATAAATAACAAGCCTGATGGAGAGTATAAAGCAATAACCATTAGGATGCTCACTGGGCTTGAGGAAAGAATAGAAGACATCATTGAGACCATTGCCACAGAGATAAAGGAATGAAAAAAGAATCAATCAGTGATGAAGGAGGCAATAAGCAAGATTGAAAACTGGCTTCATGCAACAATCTTCAGGCTGGGAAATGCAGAGGAATAAATTAGTGACACAGAAAATAAAATAATGTAAAATAATGAAGCTAAATAAAATCAAGAAAGAAGGGGCAACTGGATGGCTTAGCTATTAAGCATCTGCTTTTGGCTCAGGTCATGATCCCAGGGTCCTGGGATAAAGCCTGAATCAGGCTCCCTGCTCAGCTGGGAGCCTGCTTCTCCATACCCCATTCCTCCTGCTTGTGTTCCCTATCTTGCTCGCTCTCTCTCTCTCTCTCTCCAATAAATGAATAAAATCTTTAAAAATAAAAGAAGAAAGAAAAGCAAGAAAGAAGAACTATGACAGCAAATAGACTTAAGGAACTCAGTGACTCCATCAAACATAATAAAATTTGTATGTTAGGAGTACCAGAAGAAGAAGAGCAAGAATTTTTTTGTTTGTTTGTTATTTAGAGAAATAATAGCAGAAAACTTTGCAAATTTGGGGAAGGAAGCAGACATCCAGATCCAGAGGGCACAGAGAACTCCCCATCAAAGTCAACAAATGCAGGTCAATGCCAAGATGTATTATAATTAAATTTTTAAAATATAGTGGTAAAGAAAAAAAAAATATTAAAATCTTCATGACAAAAGAAGTCCTTAACTTACAAGGAACACCTATAAGCTAGCTGGAGATTTCTTAACAGAAACTTGGCAAGCCAGATGAAAGTGTCATGATATATTAAAAGAGCTAAATGGAAAAAAAGCTTCAGCCAAGAATACTCTATCCAGCAAGGCTATCATTTAGAATAGAAAGAAAGGTAGAGTTTTCCATGCAAACAAAAACTAAGAGTTCATGAACACTGTTTAAACCAACCTTGCAAGAAATTATTAAAACTCTGTGTACAAGGTAGAGGCAAAACTGTCAAAGATAAGAAAGGAAAAGAGAAAATTGCCAGAAAATACGTGATTAAATGGCACTAAATGTGTATTTTTCAATAATTATTTTGAATACAAATGGGTTAAATGTTCCAAACAAAAGACAGTGTCAGAATTGTTAAAATACAGGACCCATCTATATGCTGCATACAAGAGACTCACTTTACATGTAAAGACATTTGCAGATTGAAAATGAGAGGGTGAAGAAATATTTATTACAAAAATAGATGTCAAAAGAAAGTCTGAATAGCAATATTTACATTAGACAAATTAGAACTTTTTTGTTCTTGTACTGTTTTTATCCTGTTTTAGTATCAGGTTAGTAGTAGCCTCATAGAATGATTTTGAATGTGTTTCTTCTATTCCATTAATTGTAAGAATTTGATGAAGATTGTCATTAATTTTTTTTTTCAAAGTTTGGTAAAATTCACCAGTGAAACCATGTGGTCTTGGACTTTTCTGTGGTGGGAGATTTTTGATTCTTATTTCAACTTTCATTTTTTTTTATTGGTCTAAGAGGATTTTCTCCTCCTTGGATTAAAGATTAATGACCCAATCTTGGTTACTTGTGCATTTTTAGGAAGTATCTGTTGTTTTATTTTCCCTAAGTTATCTGATTTTTAGTATATAATTGTTTATAGTAATCTATTATCACACTAGTTATTTCTATGGTTATCTGTTGTATTATTTTCTCTTCCATTTCTCATTTCGGTTTTTGAGTCTTGTTTCTTTCTTTCTTTTTCTTAATTAATGTAGTTAAAGCATTAGCATTTTTCATTTTGAGGGGAAAATTTCCATTACTTTCAATGTTATATTATTGTTAATTGTGTTCTTTATGTTATTTATTTCTTTTAAAAATATTCTATTTTTAAGGGACACACACAGCAAGAGCAGAAACCAAAGCAAGGGGAGTGGGAGAGGGAGAAGCAGGCTTCCTGCCAAGCAGAGAGCCCAATATGAGGCTTGATCCCAGGACCCCAGGATCATGACCTGAGCTGCAGACAGACATTTAACAACTGAGCCACCCAGGCACCCATATTTTATTTCTGATTTTTCCTTTAGTGTTTCCTTCCTCTATTAGATTTCAGCTAAGTTTCTTTTTCTCTAGTTCCTTTAGTATAATGTTGTTTATTTGAACATTTTTTCTTAATAGAAGCATTTATGGCATAAATTTTACTCTAATGCCTACTTTTGCTGCATTCCATAGATTTTGGAATATTGTTCTTCTTTTGTTTTGAGACATATTTTGATTTGTCATTTGACTTATTTGGGTCATTTCCTGTGTAGTTGTGTCCTGTTTAATATTCACATATTACATATTTGATAATTACAACATAGGTTTTCCAGGTTTTATTTATTTATTTATTTATTTGTTTGTTTGTTTGTTTGTTTATTCATTTTTAGAGCCTGAGCATGAGTGGGGTGGGGAGGGACAGAGGGAGAGGAAGAGAGACTCTTAAGCCAGCTCCATGCTCAGAATGGAGCCCCATGCAGGCCTTTATTTCAGGACTCTAATGACCTGGGTTGAAATCCAGTGTCATGTGGTTTCCCTTAATTCTGGAGCATAAGGAATAACAGGGAGGACTTTAGGTGAAGGACAGGAAAAATACATTGTTATTAATTAGAGGGGAGAAAAACACCATGAGAGCCTGTGGACTCTGAGAAACAAACTGAAGGTTTTGGAGGGGCAGGGGTGGGGGGATAGGTGAGCCTGATGGTGGATATAAGGAGGACATGTATTGCATGGAGTACTGGGGGTGGTGCATATGCGATAAATCTTGGAACTCTGAAAAAAAATAATAAAAAAAAGGAAATCCAGAGTCAGAAGCTTAATCAACTGAGTCTCTCAGGAACCCCTGTTTGATTGTTTATCTTTAAACTTGTATCATCATGGTTGGAAAATATACTTGGTATTATTTCAGTATTCTTAAATTTGTAATATTTGTTAGGTCTTTTTGTATTTAACCAGGGCATTCTACTATGTGTACTTGAAGAAAACTTGTATTCTGTTTTCCTTAGAGGTAATGTATACACACACACACACACGCACACACACATATATTTATATCGGTCTATGATATATACATCATTCTACTACATATATGTAATACATCATTCTAAAAGATATATATATATATATAATGTATAGTTTTAGATAGTTCTAAAAGATATACATATACATATATGTATATATGTATACATATGTTATGTATGTATATATGTATATATATATGTATACATATTTATATATGTATATGTATATATGTATACATATGTATACATATATGTATATGTGTGTATATATCTAAAAGATATATATGTATATGTTTTATTTGTATATGTATATATATGTATACATATACATATGTGTATATACATATATATGTACATATATATCTTTTAGATCGATGTATTCTGAAGTATTATTCATATAGAAAATGTTCTTATTTTAAAATAAAATCTTTAACTGATGGTACGAATTTAAAATAAAACACATAAGAGAGTAAGCAAACACAGAGAAGGGGGAAATATGTTGAGGGGATAAAGAGTACACTCATCATGATGAGCACTGAATAATGATGTAAAAATTAAATCACTATATTGTACATCTGAAACTAATAGAATGCTGTATTTAACTATACTGGAATTAAAGCAAGTGCTGAATTCCAATTTATTTAATCCTTACCTTCTGTGCTTCTCTCTATATAAACAGTTACTTTGAAACAATCTGAAACAACTGTAAAGTCCCTACCCTTAACCTGAGCTTTGTCTAGGGAATTTTGCTAATCATTATCACTTGATTAAAATTTTTACTGGAACAATATTTTCAATTTAAATTCAATTTGGTTAACATATAGTGTATCTTTGGTTTCAGGGCTAGAATTTCATGATTCTTCAGTGCCCTCCTTAATTACTATCACCCAGTTATCCCTTCCCCCCACCACCTTCCCTCTAGCAACAATCAGTGAGTTCCTTATAGTTAGGGGTCTCTTATGGTTTGCCTCCCTCTCTGTTTTTATCTTATTTCATTTTTCTTTCCTTTCCCCATTGTTCACCGGTTCTGTTACTTAATTCCACATATTAGTGATATCACATGGTATTTGTCGTGCCTAGACTGACTTATTTTGCTCAGCATAATACTCTTTAGTTCCATTCACATTGTGGGAAATGGGAAGATTTCCTTCTTTTTGATGGCTAATATTCCACGTTTGCTTTATCAATACATCTGTTGATGGACATCTGGGCTTTTTCCAGAAATTGATCAAAGTCTTTTAAAACTTTCCTTCATACTTGGTTTTCAAAAGAACAAGATTTTAAACCCTGCAATGCCCTCTATTTCTGGCTCTATATGTTCTGTTTCACTTTTGTGCATATCAACCATTTAATTTTCTTTTTTTGTAACATCTTAATTCAATTTTATTTTTTTCAGTGTTCCAAGATTCACTGTTTATGCACCACACCCAGTGCTCCATGCAATATGTGCCTTCCTTAATACCCACCACCAGGCTCACCATCCACCCACCTCCCTCCCCTCCATAACCCTCAGTTTGTTTCTCAGAATCCATAGTCTTCCATCTTTCATCTCCCACTCCGATATGCCCCAATTCACTTTTCGTTTACTTCTCCTAATGTCCTTATACTCCACAAGTAAGTGAAACCGTATGAAAATTGACTTTCTCTCCTTGACATATTTTACTCAGCATAATCTCCTCATTTGCATCCATGTTGATAAAAACGTTGGGTATTCATTCTTTCTGATGGCTGCATAATATTCCATTGTATATATGGACCATGTCTTTTTTTTCATGCATCTAACCTGATTTTTTAATTTAGCATTTTATGAAGAAAATTTTACAGAACTTTAAATATTCCCCCAAAATACAATTTGCCATAGATGTTCATTATTCTATTTTTATACTAACATTTACTTGGAAAGACTCTCTATTCTATCAAGTTGTTTTTCCAATGTGTCAGTATTATAAGCAGTGTTGTTATCTAATTAATAAATCATTGTAAGATTTCTGAAACATAAACAAATTTTAGAAGCTCTATTTCCAGGTTACAGTATATTATTTCTTTTAAGTGAACCACCATACATTTTTAAATGGCCACTCTTAGTATATTAATGCTTTGTTTAGTTTTTACCAGATAAATATATTAACTTTGAAATTTGGTTATACTGTGATTATTGTGTGTTGGCTTTTTTTTTTTTTTCAGTTTTGATGATAATTTTATTTAGTTCCAAAAATGTTCTTTTAAGAATGTCTTTTTTACTTTTTAGGTGTTAGAAATGCTCTTTCTTTTTTTATTTGTTTTTAATTTATTTATTTATTTTCAGCATAACAGTATTCATTATTTTTTCACCACACCCAATGCTCCATGCAATCCGTGCCCTCTATAATACCCACCACCTGGTACCCCAACATCCCACCTCCCCCCCCACGTCAAATCCCTTAGATTGTTTTTCAGAGTCCATAGTCTCTGATGATTCACCTCCCTTTCCAATTTATTCTAACTCCCTTCTCCTCTCTAACACCCCTTGTCCTCCATGCTATTTGTTATGCTCCACAAATAAGTGAAACCATATGATAATTGACTCTCTCTGCTTGACTTATTTCACTCAGCAAACAGTGGAAGAGGGTGCCCTTTCTCCACATCTCTTCCAACACATGTTATTCCCTGTCTTGTTAATTTTGGCCAATCTAACTGGTGTAAGGTGATATCTCAATGTGGTTTTAATTTGAATCTCCCTGAGGGCTAGTGATGATAAACATTTTTTCATGTGCCTGATAGCCATTTGAATGTCTTCATTGGAAAAGTGTCTGTTCATATCTTCTGCCCATTTTTTGATATGATTGCTTGTTTTGTGTGTGTTGAGTTTGAGGAGTTTATTATAGATCCTGGATATCAACCTTTTGTCTCACTCTTCCACTACTATCCATGTTGCTACAAAACTTGGGTATTCATCTTTTCTTATGGAGGCATAATACTCCAGAGTGTATATGGACCACATCTTCCTTATCCATTCGTCTGTTGAAGGGCATCTTGGTTCTTTCCATATTTTGGCGACGGTGGCCATTGCTGCTATGAACATTAGGGTACACATGGCCCTTCTTTTCATTACATCTGTATATTTGGGATAAATATCCAGGAGAGCAATGGCAGGGTCATAGGGAAGTTATATTTTTAATTTCTTGAGGAACCGCCACACTGCTCTCCAAAGAGGCTGCACCAACTTGCATTCCCACAAACAGTGGAAGAGGGTGCCCTTTCTCCACATCTCTTCCAACACATGTTATTCCCTGTCTTGTTAATTTTGGCCAATCTAACTGGTGTAAGGTGATATCTCAATGTGGTTTTAATTTGAATCTCCCTGAGGGCTAGTGATGATAAACATTTTTTCATGTGCCTGATAGCCATTTGAATGTCTTCATTGGAAAAGTGTCTGTTCATATCTTCTGCCCATTTTTTGATATGATTGCTTGTTTTGTGTGTGTTGAGTTTGAGGAGTTTATTATAGATCCTGGATATCAACCTTTTGTCTATACTGGCAATTGCAAATATCCTCTCCCATTCCATGGGTTGCCTCTTTGTTTACTTCACTGTTTCCTTTGCTGTGCAGAAGCTTTTGATTTTAATGAAGTCCCAAAAGTTCATCTTCACTTTTGTTTCCTTTGCCTTTGGAGATTATCTTGAAAGACGTTGCTGTGGCTGATATCGAAGAGATTACTGCCTACGTTCTCCTCTAGGATTCTTTTTTTTTTTTAATTTTTTAATTTTATAAACATATATTTTTATCCCCAGGGGTACAGGTCTGTGAATTGCCAGGTTTCCGCACTTCGCAGCACTCACCAAAGCACATACCCTCCCCAATGTCCATAACCCCACCCCCCTTCTCCCAATCCCTCTCCTCCCAGCAACCCTCAGTTTGTTTTGTGAGATTAAGAGTCACTTATGGTTTGTCTCCCTCTCAATCTCATCTTGTTTCATTGATTCTTCTCCTACCCACTTAAGCCCCCATGTTGCATCACCACTTCCTCATATCAGGGAGATCATATGATAGTTGTCTTTCTCCACTTGACTTCTTTCACTAAGCATGATACACTCTAGTTCCATCCATGTTGTCGCAAATGGCAAGATTTCATTTCTTTTGATGGCTGCATAGTATTCCATTGTGTATATATACCACATCTTCTTGATCCATTCATCTGTTGACAGACATCTAGGTTCTTTCCATAGTTTGGCTATTGTGGACATTGCTGCTATAAACATTCGGGTGCACGTGCCCCTTTGGATCACTACGTTTGTATATTTAGGGTAAATACCCAGTAGTGCAATTGCTGGGTCATAGGGCAGTTCTATTTTCAACATTTTGAGGAACCTCCATGCTGTTTTCCAGAGTGGCTGCACCAGCTTGCATTCCCACCAGCAGTGTAGGAGGGTTCCCCTTTCTCCGCATCCTCGCCAGCATCTGTCATTTCCTGACTTGTTGATTTTAACCATTCTGACCGGTGTGAGGTGATATCTCATTGTGGTTTTGATTTGCATTTCCCTGATGACGAGTGATATGGAGCACATTTTCATGTGTCTGTTGGCCATCTGGATGTCTTCTTGGCAGAAATGTCTGTTCATGTCCTCTGCCCATTACTTGATTGGATTATTTATTCTTTGGGTGTTGAGTTTGCGAAGTTCTTTATATATTTTGGACACTAGTCCTTTATCTGATATGTCATTTGCAAATATCTTCTCCCATTCTGTCAATTGTCTTTTGATTTTGTTAACTGTTTCCTCTGCTGTGCAAAAGCATTTGATCTTGATGAAATCCCAATAGTTCATTTTTGCCCTTTCTTCCCTTGCCTTTGGCGATGTTTCTAGGAAGATGTTGCTGCGGATGAGGTCGAAGAGGTAGCTGCCTGTGTTCTCCTCAAGGATTTTGATGGATTCCTTTTGCACATTGAGGTCCTTCATCCATTTGGGGTCTATTTTTGTGTGTGGTGTAAGGAAATGGTCCAGTTTCATTTTTTTGCATGTGGCTGTCCAATTTTCCCAGCACCATTTATTGAAGAGGCTGTCTTTTGTCCACTGGACATTCTTTCCTGCTTTGTCGAAGATTAGTTGACCATAGAGTTGAGGGTCTATTTCTGGGCTCTCTATTCTGTTCCATTGATCTATGTTTCTGTTTTTGTGCCAGTACCATGCTGTCTTGATGATGACAGCTTTGTAATAGAGCTTGAAGTCCGGAATTGTGATGCCACCAACTTTGGCTTTCTTTTTCAATATCCCTTTGGCTATTCGAGGTCTTTTCTGGTTCCATATAAATTTTAGAATTATTTGTTCCATTTCCTTGAAAAAGATGGATGGTACTTTGATAGGAATTGAATTAAATGTGTAGATTGCTTTAGGTAGCATAAACATTTTCAAAATATTTATTCTTCCAATCCAGGAGCATGGAACATTTTTTCCATTTCTTTGTGTCTTCCTCAATTTCTTTCATGAGTACTTTATAGTTTTTTGAGTATAGATTCTGTGTCTTTTTGGTTAGGTTTATTCCTAGGTATCTTATGGTTTTGGGTGCAATTGTAAATGGGATGGACTCCTTAATTTCTCTTTCTTCTGTCTTGCTGTTGGTGTAGAGAAATGCAACTGATTTCTGTGCATTGATTTTATATCCTGACACTTTACTGAATTCCTGTACAAGTTCTAGCAGTTTTGGAGTGGAGTCTTTGGGGTTTTCCACATATAGTATCATATCATCTGCAAAGAGTGATAATTTGACTTCTTCTTTGCCGATTTGGATGCCTTTAATTTCCTTTTGTTGTCTGATTGCTGAGGCTAAGACTTCTAGTACTATGTTGAATAGCAGTGGTGATAATGGACATCCCTGCCGTGTTCCTGACCTTAGCGGAAAAGCTTTTAGTTTTTCTTCATTGAGAATGATATTTGCGGTGGGTTTTTCATAGATGGCTTTGATAATATTGAGGTATGTACCATCTATCCCTACACATTGAAGAGTTTTGATCAGGAAGGGATGCTGTACTTTGTCAAATGCTTTTTCAGCATCTATTGAGAGTATCAAATGGTTCTTGTTCTTTCTTTTATTGATGTGTTGTATCACATTGACTGATTTGCGGATGTTGAACCAACCTTGCAGCCCTGGAATAAATCCCACTTGGTCGTGGTGAATAATCCTATTAATGTACTGTTGAATCCTATTGGCTAGTATTTTGTTGAGTATTTTCGCATCTGTGTTCATCAAGGATATTGGTCTATAGCTCTCTTTTTTGAATGGATCCTTGTCTGGTTTTGGGATCAAGGTGATGCTGGCCTCATAAAATGAGTTTGGAAGTTTTCCTTCCATTTCTATTTTTTGGAACAGTTTCAGGAGAATAGGAATTAGTTCTTCTTTAAATGTTTGGTAGAATTTCCCCGGGAAGCCGTCTGGCCCTGAACTTTTGTTTGTTTGGAGATTTTAACGACTGTTTCAATCTCCTTACTGGTTACGGGTCTGTTCAAGCTTTCTATTTCTTCCTGGTTCAGTTGTGGTAGTTTATATGTTTCTAGGAATGCATCCATTTCTTCCAGATTGTCAAATTTGTTGGCGTAGAGTTGCTCATAGTATGTTCTTATAATAGTTTGTATTTCTTTGGTGTTAGTTGTGATCTCTCCTCTTTCATTCATGATTTTATTTATTTGGGTCCTTTCTCTTTTCTTTTTGATAAGTCTGGCCAAGGGTTTATCAATTTTATTAATTCTTTCAAAGAACCAGCTCCTAGTTTCGTTGATTTGTTCTATTGTTTTTTTGGTTTCTATTTCATTGATTTCTGCTCTGATCTTTATGATTTCTCTTCTCCTGCTGGGCTTAGGGTTTCTTTCTTGCTCTTTCTCCAGCTCCTTTAGGTGTAGGGTTAGGTTATGTACCTGGGACCTTTCTTGTTTCTTGAGAAAGGCTTGTACCACTATATATTTCCCTCTCATGACTGCCTCTGTTGTGTTCCACAGATTTTGAACCACTGTATTTTCATTATCATTTGTTTCCATGATTTTTTTCAATTCTTCTTTAATTTCCCAGTTGTTCCATTCATTCTTTAGAAGGATGATGTTTAGTCTGCCTGTATTTGGGTTCTTTCCAAACTTCCTCTTGTGGTTGAGTTCTAGCTTCAGAGCATTGTGGTCTGAAAATATGCAGGGAATGATCCCAATCTTTTGATACCGGTTGAGTCCTGATTTAAGACAGAGGATGTAATCTATTCTGGAGAATGTTCCATGTGCACTAGAGAAGAATGTTTATTCTGTTGCTTGGGGATGAAATGTTTTGAATATTTCTGTGATGTCCATCTGGTCCAGTGTGTCATTTAAGGCCTTTATTTCCTTGCTGATCTTTTCCTTGGATGATCTGTCCATTTCAGTGAGGGGAGTGTTAAAGTCCCCTACTATTATTGTATTATTGTTGATGTGTTTCTTTGATTTTGTTATTAATTGGTTTATATAGTTGGCTGCTCCCACGTTGGGGGCATAGATATTTAAAATTGTTAAATCTTCTTGTTGGACAGACCCTTTGAGTATGATATAGTGTCCTTCCTCATCTCTTATTATAGTCTTTGGCTTAAAATCTAATTGATCTGATATAAGGATTGCCACTCCTGCTTTCTTCTGATGTCCATTAGCATGGTAAATTCTTTTCCACCCCCTCACTTTAAATCTGGAGGTCTTCAGGCTTAAAATGAGTTTCTTGGAGGCAACATATAGATGGGTTTTGGTTTTTTACCCATTCTGATACCCTGTGTCTTTTGATTGGCGCATTTAGCCCATTAACATTCAGGGTAACTATTGAGAGATATGAATTTAGTGCCATTGTACTGCCTTAAGGTGACTGTTACTGTATATTGTCTCTATTCCTTTCTGATCTACTACTTTTAGAGTCTCTCTTTGTTTAGAGGACCCCTTTCAATATTTCCTGCAGAGCTGGTTTGGTGTTTGCAAATTCTTTCAGTTTTTGTTTGTCCTGGAAGCTTTTAATCTCTCCTTCTATTTTCAATGATAGCCTAGCTGGATATAGTATTCTTGGCTGCATGTTTTTCTCGTTTAGTGCTCTGAAAATATCATGCCAGCTCTTTCTGGCCTGCCAGGTCTCTGTGGATAAGTCAGCTGCTAATCTAATATTTTTACCATTGTATGTTACAGACTTCTTTTCCCAGGCTGCTTTCAGGATTTTCTCTTTGTCACTGAGACTTGTAAATTTTACTATTAGGTGACGGGGTGTGGGCCTATTCTTATTGATTTTGAGGGGCGTTCTCTGAACCTCCTGAATTTTGATGCTCGTTCCCTTTGCCATATTGGGGAAATTCTCCCCAATAATTCTCTCCAGTATACCTTCTGCTCCCCTCTCTCTTTCTTCTTCTTCTGGAAAACCAATTATTCTAATGTTGTTTCGTTATGGTGTCACTTATCTCTCGAATTCTCCCCTCGTGATCCAGTAGCTGTTTGTCCCTCTTTTGCTCAGCTTCTTTATTCTCTGTCATTTGGTCTTCTATATCACTAATTCTTTCTTCTGCCTCATTTATCCTAGCAGTGAGAGCCTCCATTTTTGATTGCACCTCATTAATAGCTTTTTTGATTTCAACTTGGTTAGATTTTCGTTCTTTTATTTCTCCAGAAAGGGCTTTTATATCTCTCGAGAGGGTTTCTCTAATATCTTCCATGCCTTTTTCCAGCCCGGCTAGAACCTTGAGAATTGTCATTCTGAACTTTAGATCTGACATATTACCAATGTCTGTATTGATTAGGTCCCTAGCCTTTGGTACTGCCTCTTGTTCTTTATTTTGTGTTGAATTTTTCCTTCTTGTCATTTTGTCCAGATAATAGTATATGAAGGAGCAAGTAAAATACTAAAAGGGTGGCAACAACCCCAGAAAACTTTGCTTTAACCAAATTAGAAGAGATCCCAAATCGTGAGGGGAAGAAAGGGGATAAAAAGAGGTTCAAAAAGGAAGAAAGAAAAAAAAAAAAAGAAAAGAAAAGAATTAAAAAAAAAGAAAACAATTGGGACGCCTGGGTGGCTCAGTTGGTTAAGCAGCTGCCTTCGGCTCAGGTCATGATCCCAGCGTCCTGGGATCGAGTCCCACATCGGGCTCCTTGCTCAGCAGGGAGCCTGCTTCTCCCTCTGCCTCTGCCTGCCATTCTGTCTGCCTATGCTCGCTCTCTCCCCCTCTCTCTCTCTGATAAATAAATAAAATCTTTAAGAAAAAAAAAAAAGAAAAAGAAAACAATAAGAAAAATATAAAAAAGAAAAAATATATATATTAGATAAACTAGTTAAAAAACGTTAAAAAAGAAAAAAGTCAAAGTTAAAAAAAAAATTTAACCAGAAGGCGAGAAAAAAAAAACAAAAAATGAAAAAGAAAAAAATTAAATTAACTGCAAGACTAAAAAAAATCACAGGGAAAAAGCCATGAGTTCCGAGCTTTGCTTTGTCCTCCTCTGGAATTCTGCTGCTCTCCTTGGTATTGAAACCGCACTCCTTGGTAGGTGAACTTGGTCTCGGCTGGATTTCTTGTTGATCTTCTGGGGGAGGGGCCTGGTGTAGTGATTCTCAAGTGTCTTTGCCCCAGGCGGAATTGCACCGCCATTAGCAGGGGCCGGGGTGAGTAATCCGCTTGGGTTTGCTTTCAGGAGCTTTTGTTCCCTGAACGCTTTCTGTAGAGTTCCAGAGGATGGGGAATACAAATGGCGGCCTCCTGGTCTCCGGCCCGGAGGAGCCGAGAGCCCAGGGCCCCACTCCTCAGTGCGCCCTCAGAGAACAGCGCCCAGTTACTCCCGTCTGCCTGACCTCCGGCCGCGCTCCGAGCTCACCGAGCCTGCGACCGGTTCAAGGTAACACCGAGCTGTGAGCTTACTGTCGGCTCTGTCTCTGTAGCCGGCTTTCCCGTTCCAATACCCGCAAGCTCTGCGACACTCAGACACCCCCGATCCTTCTGTGACCCTGCGGGACCTGAGGCCACGCTGACCCCGCGTGGGCTTCGCCCTGGTTTAGCCTCTGGAGTGATGTCCCTCAGCGGAACAGACTTTTAAAAGTCCTGATTTTGTGCGCCATTGCTCCGCCGCTTGCTGGAAGCCGGCCCCTTCCCCCGGGGTCTATCTTCCTGTCGCTTTGGATTCACTTCTCCGCCGGTCCTACCTTTCAGAAAGTGGTTGTTTTTCTGTTTCCAGAATTGCTGTTCTTCTTCTCTTTGATCTGCCGATGGATTTTCAGGTGTTTGCAATCTTTAGATAAGCTATCTAGCTGATCTCCGGCTAGCTGAAGTAGTCTCAGCCTGCTACTTCTCCGCCATCTTGACTCCTCCTTGTTTACTTGATTTTTAGAAGTGGTAGTTCTAACAAGAAGATTCCATGGAATAGAATTTGTGCAGCCTTTTAAACTTATCGTTTTAGAGAGAAGGCAATACATGAGTACTTTTCCCCCTCATCATATTGTACATTCTTCACTAGGACGACCACAAAGTAAAGGTTAAAAGTTTGCTGAAGAGCCACCACAAAGGGATTGCACGTTCGTCACTAGGACGACCACAAAGGAAAGGTTAAAAGTTTGCTGAAGAGCAACCACAAAGGAACAGCAGTTGTATGTTCACGGATCGTGACTGTAAAGGTAAATATAATGGGGTCGGAAATTTCTAGACTCAGAATGGAGAGCCCCTTGCAGGCATTTTGGAAAGCTAATGGCACCCCTCCTAAAGCTCGAACTGCTCGAGCGTTCCTAAGAGCAATAGAGCATCAAGCCCCTTGGTTTTTAGATGAGGGCCTCTTAAGTGTCCCACAGTGGGAACATTTGGGAGAAGATTTGAGAAGGGCTGATGCTCAGCAGCCTTTGCCAACAGGCACCATGGCTATATGGGCTCTTGTGAGGAGCTACCTTACCGTTAAAAAGGACAAATTTACAGGCCCCATAAAAGAAGGAAGTTCCATTTTAGAGGAAGTAAAAGAGGAGCGCTCTTTGCACTCCTCCCGTTCCTCTGAAACTGACAGTGAAAATGGTGAAGAGGAGGAGTTCAGTGGGGAGGAATTAGAAAGGAAGGTAAAAGAACTAAAAATAGGTCATGCAACCCTTCCTGATAGGATCGAGCCCACAGCACCACCCCCTCCCTATTCAGGTTCCTGTAAGGGTGCATGCTTGTGTCAAACCTCCTCTTCTTGGGTAGATCTCTCAACGGCTTGCTTTCCCATTCTCGAGGAAACTCAAAACCAAAGGTTTCATCAGCCCATAGACTTTAAGCTTATGAAACAATTAAAGGAAGCAGTTAACACATACGGTCCTCAGGCCGCCTTCACAATATCCGTATTAGAGTCCCTAGCGGGGCTCAATTTGAGCCCAGGGGACTGGACAAACTTGGCTAGAACAACCTTATCAGGGGGGCCAATATCTGATGTGGAAAACAGCCTGGCAGGAATACAGCACGGACACTGCCAGGCGCAATGCAGCCACCGGCCACCCAGACTGGAATGTAGACATGCTAATGGGCTTAGGAAATTATGTCACTGTTCAGGCTCAAGCCCAATACCACCCTGCCATCTACCTACAAATGGCCACCGCAGCTACAAAAGCTTGGAAAACCCTACAGGGTACCGGAGGTTTACAGGGACAATTATCAAAAGTCATTCAAGGCAATAATGAGCCATATGCCGATTTTGTAGATCGTCTACTCCAGACAGCTTCCCGCATTTTCGGGGATGAGGAACAAGCCATGCCCCTAGTCAAGCAATTAGCCTATAAGCAGGCAAACAAATGGTGCAAGGAAGCTATCTGGCCCTGGAAAAGCAAGGACCTCTCCACATATTTAAAGGTATGCAGAGATATCAATGAATCTGTTATACAAGGGCAGGTCCTTGCGGCAGCCATTACCCAGGGCCTTTCAAGTTATGGTGTTCAGAAGCCATCTCGGTCTAATCCGGGAGCCTGCTTTTCCTGCAGGCAATTTGGCTACAGGAAAGCGCAATGTCCAAACAAACGGCGCTACGAACAAGCCGAACAAAGCCAAAAACCCAAGCTCTGTCCTAGATGTAAGAAAGGGAATCATTGGAGTAATACTTGCACCTCCGTAAGAGATAGGGAGGGAAATTTCCTTGGTCCTAATCCTAAGCTACAAAAAAACGGGAATTCGGGCCCTTCACTCTGGGGCCCACAACAAATGTACGGAGTGATACAACAAGTGCCCATGAGCTGGCATCCACTTACGAGCCAAGGAGGGCCACAGTAGGAAGCGCAGGATTGGACATTTGTTCCACCTCCAGATTGGTCTTAACTCTTGACATGGGGGTGCAGACGGTGGAATCAGATTGGCAGGGACCAATACCCCAAGGGACAGTCGGCCTCCTGTTAGGAAGGAGTTCCACTACCTTGAAGGGATTAATTGTGCACCCAGGTGTTATTGATTCTGATTTTCAAGGACAAGTGAAAATTATGGTATCCTCCCCAAAAGGCATAACGGTCATAACCCCGGGAAATAAGATAGCTCAAATGCTTATTCTACCTAGCCAACATGATCTTTATGCATATAAGAATACCCCCCGAGGAACTAAAGGTTTTGGTTCCTCTGGAGAGCCTTTCGCTTGTTTAACCCTGGGATTACAGGACAGGCCATTATTAACCTTAACCATCCGAGGAAGGGACTTCCTGGGTCTGCTCGATACAGGAGCTGACAAAAGCATTATAAGGTCCCTTGACTGGCCTAAAGATTGGCCTATAGTCAAAGCCAACCAAACACTGCAGTGCCTGGGAGTTGCACAAAGCCCCGACCAAAGTGCAGCAACATTGTAATGGAAGGACAGAGAGGGCCATACCGGACTATTCCAACCATACGTTTGTGCCCTACCTATATCACTTTGGGGGCGTGATATCCTAGCACAAATGGATTTAAAACTAACCACGGAGAATTTGTTCAATGGTCCTGTCAAGAGAATGATGCAGTCAATGAGACATACAATGGGCCGAGGGTTAGGGAAACAAGAGCAAGGCATAACTCAACCGATACCACTCTCAGAGCACTTCCAGAAGAATCAAGGTCTGGGTTTTAAATAGGGGCCACTGAACATGCCATACCTTTAAAATGGAAAGACGATAGGCCTCGCTGGATTCCTCAGTGGCCCTAACTAAAGAAAAATTAGAGGCAGCCAAAGGTTTAATAAAGGAACAATTGGATGCTGGGCATCTCAGCCCTTCGACATCCCTTGGAATACACCCATATTTGTTTTAAGGAAAAAATCAGGTAAATGGAGGCTACTCCATGATCTCCGAGCAGTAAATGCTCAAATGTACTCTATGGGCCCTATCCAATGTGGCTTACCTCTTGTTTCTGCAATACCAAAAGGATGGCCCACAATTATTATAGATATACAAGATTGCTTCTTCTCCATTCCATTACATAAGGATGACTGTGGGAGATTTGCATTAACTTTGCCAGCAATTAATCACTCCCAACCAGATCAGAGATATGAATGGACAGTCTTACCACAAGGTATGACCAATAACCCTACCTTGTGCCAAATGTATGTTGACAAGGCTTTAAGAACAACCAGACACAAATTTCCCATGTTGTTACTATACCATTATATGGATGATATTTTATTATCGCATAAAAACAACCAAGAGCTTGATAAGGCACTCCAATTTCTAATTGGAGAATTAAAGGAATGGCACCTCACCATAGCAGAATTAAAGGAGTGGCACCTCACCATAGCACCAGATAAAATACAAAAAGGAGATTTACAAACTTATTGAGGCACACATCTTTCGTCCATGATGGTACGGCCTCTAAAACTCAGCTTTAGGCTGGACAATCTAAACACCTGTAACGACTTTCAGAAATTGTTAGGTGACATTGCCTGGCTTCGACCCTACTTAAAACTAACTACAGCAGAGTTAAAGCCCCTATTTGATATTCTTAAGGGTGACATAGACTTAAGCTCAAAAAGAAGTCTTACCCCCGAGGCTAGGCAAGCCATCACCTTAGTCCAACAACGATTAGAATCATGTCAGATCACACGCCATGATCCAGATCAACCCTTATTATTAATAATACTACCAGACCCTCATAGCCCTACTGCCATAATTTGGCAGGGTGGCCCCTTACAAAATGTTTATTTACCTAGCTCCCCATCTAAAACATTACAACCTTACCCTGAAGCCGTGGCCTTGCTTCTACAAAAGGGGCTAAAGGACTGCCTCGCCACATTTGGCTCACAGCCGCATACTATCATTACCCTCTATGGACCAGATCAAATTAATTGGCTCATCAATCATGACACAAATTGGGCCATTCTCCAATTCACTACTATTGCAACCTTCGATAACCACTATCCAAAACACCCCTGGATTCAATTCTGTAAAAACACCCCTATTGTCTACCCACTAATCACAAAAACGACCCCCTTAAAAGATTGCTTAACACTCTTTACTCGTGGCTCAAAAAATGGAGTGGGAACGGTAGTAACTGCAGGAAAAAGCTATACAACCCTGGTACCATCTGGCTCTGCACAACTTGCAGAACTGGCAGCAGTCATTTTGGCTTTTTCAACGTTTCCTGATGATCCCTTCAATCTACTATCAGATAGCAATTATGTCATTAGCTCTCTATCAGTTCTAGAAACAGTGCCTTATATTGCACCTGCCTCCACTGCTGCTTCTTACTTCAAATCCCTACAAAAGCTGATCTTACAGCGTACACAACCCTTCTTTGCAGGACACCTTAGGGCTCACACACGTCTTCCAGGACCCTTATCTATGGGTAATGAAAAGGCAGACTTTATCACAAAAACACCTTTTATATTCTCCATAGAAGAACAAGCCAAATTATTCCATGAAAAATTCCATGTAAATTCCACTACACTCGACAGAAAATTTCAAATACCGAAAACCCTTGTTCAACAGATTGTTAAGTCTTGCCGGCACTGTGCCCCTCTTATCCTAGCACCCTCCTTTGGAGTAAACCGACGTGGAATACTACCCAATCATGTGTGGCAAATGGATATTACACACATCCCTGAATTCAGCAACTTAAAATATGTACATGTCTCACTAGACACATACTCGGGGGCCATTATGGCCTCCTTACATACAGGAGAAAAGGTCAGAGATGTCATTCAACATTGCTTGACAAACTTTGCCTCTTGGGGCATCCCCAAACAAATCAAAACCGACAACGGGCCTGCTTACACATCACACAGCTTTAAAATTTTTGCTGATACATTTCACATACATCTAGTCACAGGTATACCCTACAACCCTCAAGGGCAAGGAATTGTCGAATGTGCACACTTGACCCTGAAAAATCAATTAATAAAACAAAAAGGGGGAATAAGGGCCACCTACAAGTCCCCTAAGGACAAACTCAATACCGCTCTCTTTACTTTAAATTTTTTGGTCATGGACGCAATAGAACGATCGGCAGCAGATCGCCACTCGCGTCAGGAGGTCAATCTCAATGATTGGGTAAAATGGAAAGACATTCTGACAGGACTATGGAAGGGTCCGGACCCAGTCCTACGATGGGTCCGTGGTTCCGTTTGTGTTTTCCCTCAGGACCAGCCGACTCCAGTTTGGGTTCCAGAATGCCTGACACCACAAGTACATCCAAATTCTCTCCACCAGTTGTATCCAGCCCTTATCAGGCATATGCATCACATCTAACTTGTATTCTAATCTCTCCCGAGCAGCGAACCTCTCCGGAGAATTATCTCAGATGCTCAACGGCACCTGGTCAGCCAAATTCCACAATCTGAGAGCCTCCCTCCGGATGGAGATTCTGCAGATCAATGCCACAAGAGTCAACCCTCTCATGGCCTCCCAATTCCTACAAACCATGCAGGCAGTGGTGGCTTTTGGGAAATCCTGGTTTGGGACTCTTGCACTCGGCTGTATTGTGCTCTTTGTCCTCCTCCTGGTGCTGCGTTGTATAAGGGCCCTCCAACTCACGTTAGCCAGAGACTCACATTAGCAGGCTGTACATCAAGCCTTGGTAGCCACAGAGAATGGTAGCTCACCCCAAGTATGGCTTAGCATGCTGGACCGGTAGTCAATGATGGGTAATGAGGAAGATAACAGCGTACCAACCTAAGACAGAAGCTGCAGCATGCTCTACGGTATTTGATGACAGGTAAGGGCGCAAGTTGATCGTCCCAACCTAAGACAGGCACGGTCCCTTATCCATACAAATAAACAAAGAAGGGGGAGCTGTCGGGGTCACGCCCCCAAGTTGGTGCCGGTTGTGCCCCTAAGATGGCGCCGGAGCAGTACGGACAGCCTAAAAAATATCCGCCCTGGTCACACGTGACTTCGTGCTTATCACATGAGCACCATATGCCACCACTGCCTACCAGCCCCAGATACCTCCTGTTCACGTGAACACCCCTGTGATTGGCTGTTATGCCCTATATAAGGCAAGGGAACTTCCCCACAAGGGGAGGAGAAAGAATGACCAGTGAATAAAACAAGAGCTTGTGCATCGACCTGTGTGTGTGTTGCATCATCTCTGCCGGCAGGGAGAGCGGGACAAGTATCTCTACTTATCTATCTGACACAAGATACTGATATGTAAGTACATAAGATAAAACTCATAATGTTATCAATTCCAAAGTATTTAAGACAGGTCACTGTACAAGAGGAATTGAAATACCCTAAAATTTTACAGTGTGCATATGAAACACATCTTGCATACCACATACCACTGAAATTTCTAAAGACCACACCTGTTTCTTCTCCTATCTTTGCTGCAGCAACTGTTTTCTTCTTAGTCATCTACCTTCAAGCAGGAGCACTAGATGGGGCCTCATCTTTACCAGATGTCCTTTCCTGCTCTTTATCAAGAAGGAGCTACTAGGGTGGATTTTCTTAGTTTGTGTGAACATAGCCTGAAGGGAAACATCATAAGGAACCTAATGGATGCTCTTCCCTTTCTTCCTTTTGAAGCAAAGTACTAAAATACACTGTCGTGATTTCTCCAGGGTCCTTGTAAGGAACTTCCATACAGCCCTGGTGGCTGCAATCACAACATATTATCTTGTCAGAGACACTATTTTTCCTGTTTTAACCTACATTCCTTCCTGGTCTTCTGTTTGGTTTCCTGGATCACATTTCCAGGAAAATAATTGCAATTCAGTTTTTATTTTCTAAGCTAACTTTTTTCTGGGAAGCTCAGGCTAAACCATGATATGTACAGAAGTAATTTAATAAAAGTTATTAATATTGAACCTTAATACTTAACAAGGAGGAGACACTGAGAGAAACTTTTCTAAAGTATCAAAATAATATATTCTTTTAAATCCTCACATGGGCATATTAGAAGAATTATATTATTTTTTTTCTCTTTTTTCTATAGAAAATGACTTTGTCTTATAAAGTTCAATTACAGAATATGAAGCTCAAATTTTTTTGGAAAAAACAGTGAGAATGGTGTGTTAAGAAGTTAAATGATAACAAGATTAAGTTCATGTTTTTCTGGATTTCTTTTGGATATTTATCTGCATTTTAAATGTGAGATCAGAAGGGATTGCTTTTCTTACCTGAAGAAAATGTTTATATGTATCTAGTTATGTAACAGTGATTTTGTAAACTTTTTCTTAAGAAAGATTCCCCAAGTTACATAAACCTTATGATCAGAAAACTTAAAAGTCAACCTTCATTTATGCACACATCAGGGAGAAAGAAATGTGAGTTGTATGAAAAGAAACAAGAGGGAGATAGCAGCCCTATGACCCAGGATTGTTTTCCCCCTAGACTGAGCACTTGTCAAAATACTTGGAAATAGATGAAAAATTAGTTTATTGCTCTTCAGATAACTCAAATATTTCACTTTTTTATTCATTTTCATTGTTTTAATGTATTTTTTCATTTTTATTATGTTCAATTAACCAACAAATAGTACATCATGAGTTTTTGATATAGTGTTCAATGATTCATCAGTTGCATATAATACCCAGTGCTCATCACAACATATATTTCACACTTTCAAATGGTGAAAGTTTTGTTACAACTCCTTACAACTCATTAGAAGTTTAAAAAAATGCAAAATCATTACACATTAAGTGCATATTTTAGTAACAGTGTGCACAAAAATGTATACTACGATACTTCCCTAGGAGGGTTTTTCCTAAACCCTTGAAGAGAGAGAAACATAAGGACTGGAAATGTTAGAAGGGAAAGAAACTTCCAAAATAATTCCATGAAAAAAGTGAAATAATCATCATAATAATTAATTTTAATGTAGTGTCTCACAACCTGATTTATATGAGGACAGTTTAATTATTGTAATTCTTTGTAAATTGAAAGAGTACATTTTCAAGAATTTTAAAAAAGGTGAATGAGATTATCACATCTATATTAACTGTATAATTGTAGACTAGGGACAACGTGCCACAGGGACTGTTATTCTGATGTCAATTATTCTTCCAAATCAAAGTATTAGTCTAAACTGATGATTCAAGCTCTCTTATTTAAGCTCCATGATCTCTTTGTTTTTAGGAGCCTATATAATGCAGTTAGTGCTGATTCTCCTTGCCCATCTTTATTAAGCATTTAAGGACTCAGGCTTATCCATCTCTAGGTCCTCAAATTATTTTCTTATTCTTTCCTGTTTTAAAGCCTCTCACACTGGTTAGAGATGGACCCTTATCTTTATGTAAACAAAATGTAATTCCATGCTCAAGCCACAGAACTATTTCATTCTTTGAATCTATAACCACTCTCTGCCTTCACTTCATTGTTTCTGCTTCTTTCCTGTCCTATTTGCTTTCCTTTCCTTTCCAAATTCTCAGTTTGGAAGATCTAATTCATGCCTCTTAGTTACCCACATTAACAAAAAAAAAAAAAGCAATTCCATTTGTTTTTTTCAGTTCTGTAAGATTTTTCTCTAGACAGTAGATATTTGACCTTCAGTGTAGACCATCTGATTTAGGGGAAGCTACTTTGTCAGGTAAGTAACTTTGAGGACTTTCTTGTCAATCAGTTGTGGGATGTTTGAAATATTTGATTCTGACTTAGATTTTGGAGTGCTAGTTTAAACCAGACGTATATTAAGGAATATTAATCCTCAGCATTCAAATTATGAATATTATGGATCAGTGTTAGTCACATAAATTTTATAACCTCTGATTTCATTTATTTTCTTAATTGATATGATAAATTCAATTTTCTATTGTATATATCAGGATGTTGGTGATTTTTCTGACCAGAAAATTTCTTCATGTATTTATTTCAATGTAAATATTCAACAAAGCTTTTGTTATTAAAAAAGTATATTCATTTATATAATTTTGAAGTGTTTTTAGGGGCAGTAATTTATCTCATTTGTTTATACTATTTCTTCTTCTCAGGTGATTAATCTATTTCTTTAAAGATGATTTAGCTAGGGAGACCCTACATATCCTGCTCAAAGAAACTGCTCCATCTCATTCTTACTTTATACTTACAAATTGTTGAAAGCAGGTAAGACAAGAATATGAACAACTTGCCAGATATCCAGAAGTTCATAACTGGTGGAAATAGAATGTGAAATCTGGTTTCTGATTCCAAATATTGTTTAATGTTCACATCATTACTTCCAAAATTCTAAGAAAAATAGCTTTCAAAGGTAGAAATAAGGGAAGTCCTCAGTGTAACCATTCTTGAGATTTAGCTGAAAAGGTTATCATGCCTTTGGTCTGTTTTGGGAATGAAGACTTGGATCTCTGATTTTGTCAATAATTTTTTTACCCCTCTGAATAAAGATTTTCCAAATTATTCTAATTTTTTTTAGTTTTTATTTAAATACCAGTTACTTAATATTAGTGTAATATTAGTTTCAGATGTATAATTTAGTGATTCAACACTTATATATAGTCTCCAATATTCATCATATATATATATCTCCCAAGGGTGTTCCATTGTTGTTCTTTTAGCACCACTAGTAACCAACTTTGTGTATCAATGTGATGATGGATTTCAAAAGCCTTATAAGCCATGGTGTCTCCCATAAAATTAACCATAATATTATTGTAGAAAGCAGGTAAGACAAGAATATGAACAACTTGCAAACTTAGATGTAATGTGGAGGTCAACCAATTAATGTAAGCAAACTTAAATGTAATGTGGAGGTCAACCAATTAATGAAAAAGTCAGTGCATATTACATCATTCAATCATAATGATATTCTGTGTAAATACTGCACATTTACATAGAAAATTTACACTTTTATGTGTAAATATACAAACGAAATTGAAAGTATATAAGATGAAAAATACATAGACATATAAATAGTTATTATCTAGGGACATGGAGAATACCAGCTAACTCCTTTCCATTTTCTTATTTTCCCAGTATTCTTTAATGTTGTTTTATTGCTTTAATTTTTTTTTAATTTTTAAATTTTTTTTTAATTTAATTTTTAAAATTCAGGTCATGAGTCAACACTGACAGAGTGAGAGTAAGATGCTTTTAAGATCTGAACAGTCACAGAGTTCCTGAAATCACCCTTTCCCTCTGTGTGGAATGCTGGGAGTTCTCTTGGGCCTTGTTAATGGTCTTCAGCACCAGGAACACTCATGGTCAGGGCGGGGGACACCTGTGCCCTAAAAGGGAGATTTTGGGGCCCATTGATCTCTCTTGGGCTTTAATATTCCCCTTGGACCAATACTAGTCACTGTTTTTCATTTCTATTAGCCATCTACCAACCTCTGAATTTATAGTAAAATAATGAGCAGAGCCCTCTAAGGAACTTGTTCTTATTGAACTTCTGATGGGTAGGGCTGACTGGGCATTTTCTTATCTCTCCATCTTCCGGATTGCCTTCAAATATTTGTTTTTAATTTCCCCCAAGTGTTTTAATACAGTGGAAACAAAAATAAAGACAGGAACAGAACAAGGAATCACATTAGGAAACAGTGTAAAGCTAGCAATATCTCAATTACAAGAAAGCAAAAATTTGTAAGGACATAATGTTTGCCTCATTAAGAAAAGTCTAGCCAAGATGGGTTGCCTGGGTGGCTCAGTCATTAGGTGTCTGTCTTTGGCTCAGGTCATGATCCCAGGGTCCCTGGGGACCCTGTTCAGTCAGGGAGTCCCTGCTTGTGTTTTGATGTGTACATCAAAAATGTAAAAAGAAATAAGTGAAATTAAATTTTAGTCTATGCTATTTAACTGAATATATCCAAAGTATTGTCATTTCAGTACATAACCAGTAAAAAATATTAATGAGATACATTGCACCTCATTTTTTTAAAAATATGAGTCTTAAATTCTTAATGTAATTTGTGCTCTCAAAACATCTCCATTCAGAACACCTATGCTGCAGGTCCTCAATAGTCTCATGTAGCTTATGACTACTATACTGGACAGGGAATATCTGTAGGTGACAAACAGAAATTGTCCAAACAGCCTACCTGTTCATAACTGTAGTAAACTATTATTTAACTGAAATAGCTATACACACAAATTAAACTTCAGGTTTGAACAGAAACGTCCCTCTTTGAGAAACAATGATCTTTAGTATTATTGAAAACAGTTACAGGTTTTTTTTTCCTTCCTTTTTCTATTAAAAAGTTTTTCAGTACTTATTGCTACCATTTCACTAATCATGTTAATGAGTTGTGGGGTATTAATCAGTAGCTTTCTGCTAAAAGAAGGAAAACGAACACCACTTGACCCTAAACATTTTCATCCTGATTATCTTTTTTCTAATAATTCTTATATTGTTTCTCAGAGCACTTTTTTAAAAAATTCAACATAGAATCATTATTTGCAAATATCCAAGCCCTACTACATATCAGCTAAGAACCCTACATTAGCAATGTACAAATGTGTCAAGAGTAATATAGAGCTTATAGCAGCATTATTTACAATAGCCAAATTATGGAAACAGTCCAAGTATCTATCCATAAATGAAAGAACACACAATGGAATAGTATTCAGCCATTAAAAAAATGAAATCTTGTCAATTTCAATGAAATGGATGGGGCTACAGAGTATAATAACTCATTCAGTGAAAGACTAATACAGTGTTATTTCACTCATATGTGGAATTTAAAGAAAAAAATGAGCAAAGAAAAAAAGAAAGCAAAGGAAAAAAGAAAGGAGAAGGGGAGACAAACCTAGAAACAGATTCTTAATTATAGAGAACAAACTGATGGTTACCAAAAAGGAGGTTGGTGAGGGATGGGTTAAATAGATGAAATGGATTAAGGAGTGCACTTTTGACAAGATGGAATTGTTGAATTACTACATTGTACACCTGAAAGTAATATTACACTGTATGTTCACTATGTTGGAATTAGAATTTTTAAAAAGAGCCATATAAATAAAATTGGTTACTCTTTAATAGGCAAAATGTTGTCTTTTTATCAATGGTTTTCAAAAATAATTAGATCCTAATATAGGGAGAGAAGTATAAAGTGGGGACTTTGTTTCTTCTTTACCCACTACTCTATTCCTAGTAAATCAAACAAGCTCTAATTTTTCTCTTTTATGTGTATGTTACACACTGTAAGATTGTTTTAGCAAAAATAAATAAAGACAAAAGCACTTTTTATTAAATAAACAAAAGAACAAGTGAATGAATAATTAAATATTCTTGAGCAAGTGACAAAGTTGTTTCACCATTAACTCTGAATTTAAGAGTAATAGCAAAACAAGTATATCATCCTTCAGTGAGTGATTGTATGGTGTGGCATACAAAATTCTTGAGGATGTTCTTCCAGTAAGCTGATATTTTTGAGATTCATGGATGAGGTGGGTCTTCCTTAGGACCCAAATGTAAAGACTACTTTCTCAAAGCAACCTATAACCCCAGGAAACATTGGATAAAGAGGTAAACTACATGGTGAGATGTGACTGATTTGTCTTGATTTTGTCCATGGCTGCATCAGAATGTTTTAAACAAACCAACTATTTATCTTCTGTGTCCAACTTCCCCTCTCATACCCATGTCTTTTTAGTGTGACCTACAGAGATATGGAGTGGGGCAATTATTCCATGTATGCTGACTTTATTCTCCTGGGCTTATTCAGCAATACCCATTTTCCCTGGCTTCTCTTTGCCCTCATCCTTTTGGTCTTTGTCATCTCTATAGCCAGCAACACCATCATGATCATTCTCATCCAGATGGACTCCCGCCTCCACACCCCCATGTACTACTTGCTCAGCCAGCTCTCCCTCATGGATATCCTGTACATTTCTACCATTGTGCCAAAGATGCTGGTTGGCCAGATGATGGGCCAGAGGGCCATATCCTTTGCAGGATGCACTGCCCAGCACTTCCTTTACTTGACCTTGGCAGGGGCTCAGTTTTTCCTCCTAGGACTAATGTCTTATGACCGCTATGTAGCCATCTGCAGCCCGTTGCGCTATCCTGTCCTCATGAGCCAAAAGGTCTGCTTGTTGATTGTGGTGGCAGCCAGGCTGGGAGGGTCCATAGATGGCTTTCTGCTCACTCCAGTGACAATGCAGTTCCCTTTCTGTGCCTCTCGAGAAATCAACCACTTCTTCTGTGAGGTCCCTGCCCTTCTGAAGCTCTCCTGTACTGACACATCAACCTATGAGACAGCCATGTATGTCTGCTGCATCATGATGCTCCTTATCCCTTTATCTGTCATCTCAGCCTCTTATACAAGGATTCTCATCACTGTTTATAGGATGAGTGAAGCAAAGGGAAGGCGAAAGGCAGTGGCCACTTGCTCCTTGCTCTTCACACATGGTGGTGGTCAGCCTCTTCTATGGTGCCGCCATGTACACCTATGTGCTGCCTCATTCTTACCATACCCCTGAGAAGGACAAAGCTGTGTCTGCCTTCTATACCATTCTAACTCCCTTGCTCAACCCACTCATCTATAGCCTCAGGAACAAAGATGTTACAGGAGCTCTAAAGAAAGCTCTGGGCAGGTGTTTGTCCTCAGGAACTGTATCCACATTTTAAAGAAATTGCATTTGCCTCTTTAGATTTGAAGAAAAGAATAAAAAACTTTATCATTGCCTTTGGATTTGCTTATTGGAAACATAATAAGTCATTCACATGCCAGGAAGCAAAGGTGGGACTATTCTTGGGATTTAGAAAGCAGACTGTGGGATTTTGAGAACTTGGTCATTTTTGAGAAGTATAAGGGTTCTGAAAAGTGGATGGGTTGATATGGAGTGGGAATAAAGTTGGGTTTTCACTAGTCACCTATCTGCTTTCCACAAAGCATGCATGCCTTTAGAAATATGCAGTTGTCCTTTTCTTGCAAAGGTCAAGTGTGGCAAAGGAAATGCTTATCTTCAGCTATTCCTCTGACTTTTCAGCTATTCTTCTGATTTTCCACCACCACCAATTGTTCTTTGAGATACTTAACAAATTGACCACTTCAAAGAAATCAACTGTCCAACTATTGTCTTGATTGTACTTCAAATGTTATTTTAATCTCTACCAATGATGTTTTTACTATTCCATATTTAATTCTATCAAGCCAAAATTGGCATTATTATTTGTTGAAAAAATGGTTTGACTCTATGTAATTAATTTTCACAACTGAATCTCATCAAAATGGCTCAAAAACACAATGGAACAAATCAAATTTGGGAGGAGGCCAGCAACTTTATTTTTTTGCCCTTAAAGTTTTATTAAAATCATCCCAGAATGATGAACTAGATGTTAAAAATAAATGTGGTTTTGAGGCATTGGTAAGCATGGATTGCTCCTACATTTTCTATCCCCTCTTACCTCAAACTCTTAATGATATCATTTTTTTAAAAGATTTTATTTATTTATTTGACAGAGAGAGAGAGAGAGATCACAAGTAGGCAGAGAGGCAGGCAGAGAGCCCTCCTTAACATCCACGACCAGATACTGTTTCCTCTCCCTAAATGTGGGTATCTGTCCTATAGTTTCATTAAGAACACGCAAATTGGAACCAGATGTTGTAGTTAGCCTTTTAGATTTTGCCACCATATATATTTTTTTTAATTTTTTCAATTTATTTATTTTCAGAAAAAGAGTATTCATTATTTTTTCACCACACCCAGTGCTCCATGCAATCCGTGCTCTCTATAATACCCATCACCTGATACCCCAACCTCCCACACCTCCACCACTTCAAACCCCTCAGATTGTTTTTCAGAGTCCATAGTCTCTCATGATTCACCTCCCCCTCCAATTTATCCCAACTCCCTTCTCCTCTCTAACACCCCTTGTCCTCCATGATATTTGTTATGCTCCACAAATAAGTGAAACCATATGATAATTGACTCTCTCTGCTTGACTTATTTCACTCAGCATAATCTCTTCCAGTCCCGTCCATGTTGCTACAAATGTTGGGTATTCATCCTTTCTGATGGAGGCATAATACTCCATAGTGTATATGGAGAACATTTTCCTTATCCATCGTCCGTTGAAGGGCATATGGGTTCTTTCCATAGTTTGGCGACCGTGGCCATTGCTGCTATAAACATTGGGGTACAGATGGTCCTTCTTTTCACGACATCTGTATCTTTGGGGTAAACACCGAGGAGTGCAATGGCAGGGTCATAGGGAAGTTCTATTTTTAATTTCTTGAGGAATCTCCACACTGTTCTCCAAAGAGGCTGCACCAACAGTGGAAGAAGGTTCCCCTTTCTCCACATCCTCTCTAACACATGTTGTTTCCTGTTTTGTTAATTTTGGCCATTCTAACTGGTGTAAGGTGATATCTCAATGTGGTTTCAATTTGAATCTCCCTGAGGACTAGTGATGATGAACATTTTTTCATGTGTCTGATAGCCATTTGTATGTCTTCTTTGGAGAAGTGTCTGTTCATATCTTCTTCCCATTTTTTGATATGCTTGCCTGTTTCGTGTGTGTGGAGTTTGAGGAGTTCATTATAGATCCTGGATATCAACCTTTTGTCTGTACTGTCATTTGCAAAATTCTTCTCCCATTCCGTGGGTTGCCTCTTTGTTTTTTTGACTGTTTCCTTGGCTGTGCAGAAGCTTTTGATTTTGATGAAGTCCCAAAAGTTTATTTATTGTTTCCTTTGCCTTTGGAGACAAATCTTGAAAGAAGTTGCTGTGGCAGATATCGAAGAGATTACTGCCCATGTTCTCCTCTAGGATTCTGATGGATTCCTGTCTGACATTGAGGTCTTTTATCCATTTTGAGTTTATCTTTGTGTACAGTGTAAGATAATGGTCGAGTTTCATTCTTCTACATATAGCTGCCCAGTTTTCCCAGCACCATTTATTGACGAGACTGTCTTTTTTCCACTGTATATTTTTCCTGTTTTGTCGAAGATTAATTGACCATAGAATTGAGGGTCCATATCTGGGCTCTCTACTCTGTTCCACTGGTCTATGTGTCTGTTTTTATGCCAGAACCATGCTATCTTGGTGATCACAGCTTTGTAATAAAGCTTGAAATCAGGTAACATAATGCCCACAGTTTTATTTTTGTTTTTCAACATTTCCTTAGCGATTCGGGGTCTCTTCTGATTCCATACAAATTTTAGGATTATTTGCTCCATCTCTGAAAAATACCGGTGGAATTTTGATTGGAATGGCATTAAAAGTATATATAGCTCTAGGCAGTATAGACATTTTAACAATGTTTATTCTTCTGATCCAAGAGCATGGAATGGTCTTCCATCTTTTTTTGTCTTCTTCAATTTCTTTCATGAGTGTTCTGTTGTTCCTAGAGTACAGATCCTTTACTTCTTTGGATAGGTTTATTCCCAGGTATCTTATGATTTGGTGCTATAGTAAATGGAATAGATTCTCTAATTTCCCTTTCTGTATTTTCATTGTTAGTGGATAAGAAAGCCACTGATTTCTGCACATTGACTTTGTATCCTGCCACGTTGCTGAATAGCTGTATGAGTTCTAGTAGTTTGGGGATGGAGTCTTTTGGGTTTTCCATATAAAGAATCATGTCATCTGTGAAGAGAGAGAGTTTGCCTTCTTCATTACCAATTTGGATACCTTTTATTTCTCTTTGTTGTCTGATTGCTGTTGCTAGGACTTCTAATACTATGTTGAACAAGAGTGGTGAGAGTGGGCATCCTTGTCTTGTTCCTGATCTCAACGGGAAGGCTGCAAGCTATTTCCCACTGAGGATGATATTTGCTATGGGTCTTTCATAGATAGATTTGATGAGGTTCAGGAATGTTCCCTCTATCCCTATACTTTGAAGAGTTTTAATCAGGAACAGATGCTGGATATTGTCAAATGCTTTTTCTGCATCAATTGAGAGGACCATGTGGTTCTTCTCTCTTCTCATATTAATTTGTTGTATCACATTGATTGATTTGCAAATGTTGAACCATCCTTGTAGCCCAGGGATGAATCCCACCTGATCATGGTGGGTAATCTTTTTAATGTGCTGTTGCATCCTGCTTGCTAGGATCTTGTTGAGAATCTTAGGGTCCATATTCATCAGTGATATTGGTCTGAAATTCTCCTTTTTGGTAGGGTGTTTGCCTGGTTTGGGGATCAGGGTAATGCTGGCTTCATAGAAAGAGTCTGGAAGTTTTCCTTCTGCTTCAATTTTTTGAAACAGCTTCAGGAGAATAGGTGTCATTTCTTCTTTGAAGGTTTGGTAGAATTCCCCAGGGAATCCATCAGGTCCTGGGCTCTTGTTTTTTGGGAGGTTTTTGATCACTGCTTCAATCTCGTTATTAGATATCAGTCTAATCAGGTTGTTGATTTCTTCCTGGTTCAATTTTGGTAGTTTATGTTTTTCCAGAAATGCATCCATTTCATCTAGGTTGCTAAGTTTATTGGCATACAACGGTTGATAATAACTTCTGATGATTGTTTCTACTTCCTTGGTGTTAGTTGTGATCTCTCCCTTTCCATTCATAATTTTATGAATTAGGGCTTTCTCTCTTTTCTTTTGGATTAGTGTGGCCAATGGTTTATCGATCTTATCGATTCTTTCAAAAAACCAGCTTCTAGTTTCATTGATACGTTCTACTGTATCTGTGGTTTCTACCTCATTGATCTCAGCTCTAATCTTGATGATTTCCTTTCTTATGTGTGGAGTTGGTTTGATTTGTTGTTGATTCTCCAGTTCTTTAAGGTGTAGAGACAGCCGGTGTATTCTGGATTTTTCAATTTTTTTGAGGGAGGCTTGGATGGCTATGATTTTCCCCTTAGGACAGCCTTCGCTGTATCCCATAGGTTTTGGACTGAAGTGTCTTCATTCTCATTGGTTTCCATGAATTGTTTCTGTTCTTCTTTGATCTCCTGGTTGATCCAAGCATTCTTAAGCATGGTGTTTTTTAGCTTCCAGGTGTTTGAGTTCCTTCTGAACTTTTGCTTGTGATTGAGCTCCAGTTTCAAAGCATTGTGATCTGAGAATATGCAGGGAATCATCTCATTCTTTTGGTATCAGTTGAGTCCTGATTTGTGACCCAGTATGTGGTCTATTCTGGAGAAGGTTCCGTGTGCACTTGAAAAGAATGAGTATTCTGTTGTTTTAGGGTGGAATGTTCTGTATATATCTATGAGGTCCATCTGGTCCAATGTGTCATTCAATGCTCTAGTTTCTTTATTGATTTTCTGCTTCAATGATCTATCTATTTCTGAGAGAGGCATGTTAAGATCTCCTATGATTAGTGTATTCGTATCAATATGACTCTTCATCTTGATTAACAGCTTTCTTAAGTAATTGGCTGCTCCCATATTGGGAGCATAGATACTTACAATTGTTAGATCATCTTGGTGGATAGTCCCTTTAAGGATTATGTAGTGTCCTTCTGTATCTCTGACTAGAGTCTTTAGTTTGAAGTCTAATTTTTCTGATATGAGAATAGCTACCCCGGCCTTCTTTTGAGGCCCATTGAATGAAAGATGTTTCTCCATCCCTTCTCTTTCAGTCTGGGTGTATATTTAGGTTCAAGACGGGTCTTTTGTAGACAACATATGGATGAGTCCTGTTGTTTTATCCAATCTGCAACCTTGTGCCTTTTTATGGGTGCATTTAGGCCATTCACATTGAGAGTGATTATTGATAGATACGTTTTTATTGACATCGAGTTACCTTTGAAGTCTTTCTTTCTGTAGACTGTCTCTATATTTCTGTTCAATGCTATTCTTGGAATTTTTCCTCTTTTATAGAACCCCCCTTAATACTTCCTGCAGTGTCGGCTTGGTGTTTGCATAGTCTTTTAAGCCTTGCTGGTCTTGAAAACTCTTTATCTCTCCATCCATTTTGAATGTCAGTCTTGCTGGATAAAGTATTCTTGGCTGCATGTTCTTCTCATTTAGTGCCCTGAATATATCTTTACAGCCTCTTCTGGCTTGCCAGGTCTCTGTGGACAGGTCTGACGTTATCTGATGGGCTTCCCTCTGTAAGTAAGGAGCCTCTTTGCCCTGGCGGCTTTCGAGAGATTATACCTACAATTATATTTCCTCATTTTGACTATCAGGTGTCGTGATTTTTTTTTTGTAATGTATAATCTTGGGTGGAGACCATTCAGCCTCTAGTACATGAACGCTGGTTCCATTTGTGAGTGGGAAGATTTTCATTAAGGACTTGTTCTATATCTTCTAGACTTCTTTCTTTCTCCTCCCGTTCCGGGATTCCAATAATTCTGATGTTGGAATGCTTCATGGCATCATTTATTTCCCTGATTCTGTTTTCGTGGTTTCTAAGCTGTTTGTTCCAGGCTTCCTCCTGATATAAAAAGAGAGAAAAAAAAAAAAAATATATATATATATATATATATATGTAAATAAAGAAAGAACCTCGTCAAAAAGAACACCAAGTGTAAAATGTATATGCTCTCAGGACAAACACAAAAAACACAGAAACACTGGGAGAAGAAGATGGGAGAGTTCTTATAAATTCTTAGTGTGTGCGAGGAAGGTTGTTTTGATTCTTCCTGGATGTATATTGATATCTTTGTTAAGAACTCAACTTTCCTAAGATAAAGGTGATTAAAAATTGGTTTACCTATAGGGGTAGTATTGATTTGGGAAAGGGAATTACTTTGAAGTTTAACTCTATATGAATATTAAAGGATAAAAATAAAAAGGAATAAACTAGACTAAACTAAACTAAAATTTTAAAAAAGGGAATTCAAAAAATAAAAATGCAAAAGAAAAACATAGGTGTATGTATCAAAAAGCTCAGGTTAGAAAGGTATTATGGAGTTTGATGTACTGTACAGCTCGCTGTGATGGTAAATAGGTTAAAAAAATTACCTATGTGTAAAAAAAAAAAAAAATGAACCGGAATAGTGGGAAAGAGTGAACAATACAAGTTTTCCTATGAAGTAGTGGTTGTTCTCTTGTAGTCATTTTTTTTTTCCCCTTTCTTGGTTTGTTTTCTGGGGGAGGGGCCTGGCACATGGGTTGTTAGTCAATGATGTTTCCTGAGTTATGTCCTCCCGCCCCCCTCAAGGGGGTGGGCTCTGAGGAAGCTTTTTTTTTCAGGTTTTTGTTCTCTGGCGGTTTTTATGCTTGTTCACCTTTTTTTTTTCTCTCCCCTTGACCGCCTTTGATGGTTTTGTAGTTTTAGAGGAAAACAAACTGCACCCTGATCTCCCTCTCAGAGAGAAGCCTCAGTCTGGCTGCAGAGCCTAAATAAGTTCCCCCTTGGCTGCTGGCAGAGCAGGTTCCAAGTTGCAGACCCTGGGGGCGCAGGATCTTTTGCTTGTACCCAAAGCCAAGGCAGTGGCAGCTGTCTGGGAGCCCCCGACCGCCAGAGAGGTTCCAAGCAGCAATCGCACACTGAGATTTTGCCTCTGGCTGGGGCTGGGAGTGCCCGGCTTGCGCACCCCTCAATCAGAGGCGGCTATGGGTTGCACGCATGTCTCAGGCACTGAGAACGAGGCGCAAGTTCGTAAGCACCAGGCTGGGCTTTTGTGCACCTCTGTCAGGGGAGAGTTTGGGACGCGTTGCTTAGGCTTTGAAACAATGGTGCAGGTCAAAGAGCGCCGGCTGGGCCTTTGTAACTCAGGGGAGCATGAGGGACATGCGCGCATATCTCAAGCTTTGTGGTAGGGCTTGCGTGTTCTGCCGACTGGCGTGGCTCCCATCCCTCACAGGAGCCAGAACCCACGCATTCTGGGTGCGCTGGCGGCTTAGGGACCAAGAGCTGGTTTCTCCACCGCACTCTCTCTGCCTCAGCGCCAGGGGAGGCTGTCCTGGGACCAAGGACTTAAGGCCCTGTCCCTAACCTCCCCGATTCCCACAATTTACCCCTGCAATACTTTGCTCTTTTGGAGTGCTTCAAACCAGTCTCCAGGTTAATGCTGGTCCCCAGACGCAGGGCACTCTCACTCATATTGGGGTATTACTTTCCAGCCAGTCGCCTCTAGTGGCTCCCTCCCCCTTTTGTTTATCTTCTGATATCAGTCCACCATTCCCTCTCTGCTTTACCTGCCCACTGGCGTCTTCTGCCCCTGTAGAGATCCAGACGTGTATAATTCTGATCTCAGGCTTATTTCATGGGTGATCGGATTTCTTTGGTAGGTAATCAGCTCACTTTGGGGTACCAGCTGAAAAGGTGCTTCCTCCTACTCCCCCGCCATCTTGTCCTTGCCACTATATTTTGATATCCCAGGATTCCTTAACCCAGTCCTTCACTCTCTTTGAACTTTATTTTCTAACACCTGTGTCATGGAAAGGATGACTTAGAATAGGAATAGGCAGTTAGGGCCATTTTCTGATTTGGAAATAGTTTTATAAGTGGATCCCTGTGGGAATGAAATAGATTAGGAAAATTATATTTTCATTACAGACAAACTTTTTCATTGTAATTCTTGTAAAATTCTAATTATAGATATGTTTACTATGTAAAAATAAATTAATTTCTTGAACCCCTATTTCTGAATTATTAAATTAGGATATTCTAACCTATTTCTTACTTCAACAATACTTCTAAGAGAATATGAGATTACTGGTACAAAGCAATTTTAGCTTTGGAAGGTGCTATATACCACAATGTATTATTATAATTAACTCATTATTATCGAGCAGGAAACCTGCTTCCCTCATCCTCTTCTATTCCAGTTTTGTCTCTTGACATTGCAATTAAAATCCTTTCTTGCAGAGATGAGGTTACAGAGATGATCAATGCCTTCTAATTCCAACATAAGGCCTTTAATAAAACATACAGAAAACGTTTTAAGGACTGCTGTTAGTCTGCCCATTACACATACTTCTGATAGAATAAGTCATTGTCTCTAGAATATCTTGAGGGGCTGAGTGTCATAAGCTCCCTTCACATTGATTTTCACCTAACCTCAGAAACTGAAGAACATAGGCAAAAACTCAACATGAAGATAGTTTCTTGTTGGGAAGAAGCTACTCAACCAACCTGACTCCAAACTTTCCCAGCCCATTGAATCAAAAATGGCTCCATGCTTCAAGGCATAGCTCTCCTGTATGTCCACTTTTTTTTTTTTCGGTTTAGTTTTGGCCATATAGTTGACATGCAAATAATATGAATTGAAAGAATGAAATAAATGTCAGATATTCTATAATATAGTTCCTTTCAGCATCAGTCAGTTTTCTCCTTTATAGACTAATATGAGCAAATTCAAGGCATAGTTGTCATTAGAGGGCTCTGCCATTCTCCAGTTTAGGCATTTTCCCTTTACTTTTTCTTATATCCTTCTTCTCTTCCCTGATTCATATACCTCTCTCTTCCATCCCTGACTAATATGCCCTACCCCCTTTGTTTCTCTTTTTTTTTCAGTTTTTATTTAATTTCCACTTAAATTATTTAAATTCCATGTAGTTAACATTCAGTGCAATATTAGTCTCAGATGTAGATTTAAGAGATTCAACATTTATATACAAACTTCCAATGCTCATCCGAAGTGCACTCCTTAATTCCCATCACCTATTTAACCCATCACCCCACATCCCCCCCTTCTGGTAACTATCTGCTCTCTATAATTAAGAGTCTGTTTCTTGGATTGCCTCTCTCTATTTTTCCCCTATGATTCTCCAATTTCTTTTTTCTTAATTCCACATGTGAGTGAAATCATACTGTATTTGTCTTTCTCTTATTTTGCTTAGGATAACACTCTCTAGCTCCATCCATGTCACTGCAAACGACAAGATTTCATTCTTTTTATGGCTAAGTAACATTCTATACACACACAACATCTTCTTTATCCACTCATCAGACAACAGGCATTTGGGCTCTTTCCATAATTTAGCTGTTGTAGATAATGCTGCTATAAACATCTCAGTGGATGTATCCCTTCTAATTAATAGTTTTGATTTCTTTGGGTAACTACCTAGAAGAGCAATTGCTAATTGTAAGGTGGTTCTGTTTCTAACTTTTTGAGGAACCTCCATACAGTTTTCCAGAAGTAACTCTGAGATATTTCTTTTTATGTGCAGTCAGCCAACACATAGTACATCATTAGTTATTGATGTAGTGTTCAATGGTTCATTAGTTGCATATAATACCCAGTACCCATCACAAACCCTACCTTCTAGCCTTTTTTCACTTTTCTCTTTCTCACTCTTGCTCTTGGACTTTGTCCATTTCTACTTTTTTTACTGTTTTGACTATACTCCAGCAAACACTGCTGAAATGATACTGCACTTCCATAATGATGGATGGGGTTTCAATTAGCTTAGATTAGCAGAGAGAGAAATTTTATGGTCTTTCAAAGTGGGCTTCTGATGTATCCATATAAATAATATTTATCTAAAATAAATGAAAATCCCCTAACATTCCAGATTCTACTGTTCTATAGTAGAAACAACTATAGATAATTTCTTCCCTACTCTGGGAGGAAACCTGATTCTCAACCTGTTACTGTTCATTTTCTCTTTCTTGGGTGTCAGATCCTTCATGAGTGCTCTGGTTAGGCTCTTCCATTTGCATATGGTTTCTCTTTTGGTGTTTACATCAACACATTTTCCCTAAGAATGCAGACCTCAATTTTAGTGATCCCAGTCTTGTTTTAAAGATATCCCAGAGTACCTTCAATAATCTCAGGAGAAATGCTCTGAATAATATTGTCTTCACTTAGTAATTTTTATGAAATAAATATATCAAGTTGACTTTGATAATAGTTATAGGATTATTGTAGATGAAGTAAAAATCATGAAACAATAAGGAATAAAGCAAAATAAGAAAATATCATTGAAATATTGTATCATGGAACACTGGAACTTGAAGTAACCTTGCTAATGGTTGTGTCAAAACATTTTTTTAGCTGGGGAAAAAAACAGTTCTGAGAATGGAATTCTATGCCAAACTACACACAGGAAATGCTGGACCTTCAGCTGCAGACTCCCAAGTCCAGGAATCCTTAGCATTTCTTCTGATCCCTTTAATTTAATCATTTCTCAGAGGATATGGTTTAATTTTGTAATTTCTTAGTCATTGCTAAGATCCAATATTCTACAAGCTGTAAAATTTTCCTTTCCAGTCCTCTGAGTGTTTTACTGCTTGATTATTCCTTGTCTGAATCTCTGTTTAGGAAAACTTTGATATGTGTCTTTGTCTTTCAGGGACTAGGATAGAGCAAAAATCTTAAGAAATTTAGAAAAGACATTCTAAAAAGTATATATTAATGTGATCTTATCATAATAAACAAAGTTTTATTCTAAGAAAATTTACTGTAAATGACAGGTAGCACTTTGTAATGATGTGACTGAACAAAATCATTTGAACTGAAACCAAACACTGGGAATATAAACATCCAGACTTTGGGAATTGCTGTTTTGGGACATAAAGAAATGTTAATCTCTACTTTTATGCAAGACATATTACTTGGAAGGCCTGAAAGTGTGGAAGAGGAGGAGAAAGAGCGATTAAAAAAATGATCCAGAAACATGAAAAGCAACATAGAGAAGTCACAAAATATCTATCATACATAAATAATTTGGACTTGTATTTTTACATGATAACTAAGTTCAACACCAGGTGAAAAGTTGTGATGTCCACAGTCTGTGCTACTTTCCTTAGAAAATTAAGTAATAATAATAAAAGCCTGACTTAATTGTTATATCAGCACTTTTCAATTATTCTCATCATATAGATATAAAAAAAAATGATAGTTGGAGCACTTGGGTGACTCAGTCAGTTGTGTCCAGCTCTTGATTTTGGCTGAAATAAGGATGTTATGGTCTTGAGATTGAGCCCCTCATTGGGCTCCACACAGTTAGTGGGGAGTTTTCTTGAGATCCTCTTTCTTCCTCTGCCCCTCCCCCTTGCTTGCATTTTTTTTCTCTTTCTCAAATAAATAACTATTTTAAACAAATAAATACATTCTAGTTGTATGGAAGAATGGGGTAAACTGAGGTGGCAGTTAGCAACCAGATTAACTCTCTGCTGGATGTAGTCAACTTGGGCACTACAGATCAATCCAGGACTGAGAGGGTCAATATGTCATTGAAACCCATTGGAGGCTCTGTAGTAAGTCACATCAGAGTGAAGGTAATATTCTATTCAAATCAATTGCCCATCTAATGAAGGAAATTTTATATTTATTGGAGAACTATAAAACATTTTTCAGTAATTAGTTTTTAAAAAGTATCCTAAGTGACTGGAAACATATATGTGTTTTTATTTATAATGTAGAGGGTATAGGATTTAAGGTCTAGGTCTAATAAATTTGTGAGAATTAGAAGGCATGTAAGGAATGTGCCCATCACTAGACGTAGTGCATAAGAAACATTCTATCATGATATTTATTATCATTATTATTGCTCTTATTTTAATGGTAGTACTTAAGTTGTTCCCCTCCCCAAACAAGACAACTTCCTATTTCCTCTCTAGAGAAATAAAATGAATTTCATTTTTAGAAAGTTCAATTTATCTTATGTTTAAAGCTATTTATGCAAAATAACTTTTAGAAAATGTATGGCCTCTGTTTTACTTTATCTCTTATTTATTTTTCTTTCCTTCCCCTTTTTACTTCCCTCTCTTCTTCTTCTCATCCACTCCAGTACTTTCTTCTTTTCTACTTTATTTTCTTTTTATCATGTCTTCTTTATTTCATACTGAATTTGAATTCTTTCTCCACTAACCACTAGATAAATAATTATGAAAACCACTTAATTTCTCTGTCAAATGCATATTTGTAATAAATTATATTCAAACAAAATAGGCAAGTGACACAGGAGAGAAATTCTTAGTTTGGTACAGTTTTTTGTTGTTGTTGTTGTTGTTGTTTGTTTGTTGTTTTTTTAGATATATTAAGTTTTAATTTTAAATTTAGGTTGGTCTACTTTTACTTCTCTTTTATTTAATTTATTTTTTATTTATTTTCAGCATAACAGTATTCATTATTTTTGCACCACACCCAGTGCTCCATGCAATCCATGCCCTCTATAATACCCACCACCTGGTACCCCGACCTCCCACCTCTGCCCCTTCAAAACCCTCAGATTATTTTTCAGAGTCCATAGTCTCTCATGGTTCATCTCCCTTTCCAATTTCCCCCAACTCCCTTCTCCTCTCTATCTCCCCATGTCCTCCATGCTATTTGTTATGCTCCACAAATAAGTGAAACCATATGATACTTGACTCTCTCTGCTTGACTTATTTCACTCAGCATAATCTATTCCAATCCCGTCCATGTTGCTACAAAAGTTGGGTATTCATGCTTTCTGATGGAGGCATAATACTCCATAGTGTATGGTCTGCTTTTACTTCTAGGCCACTTTATTATTATTATTACTCTGGAATAATTCCAGGATTAGGTAAGTAGTTCAATTGTGAGATTTAAAGAAATAATTACAACTTTTAACTTGGGAAAAGAATGCACACTCCAGTAAAAGGGATGGGCTTTTGTTGACCTTCCCATAATGCACAAGGTAAATCTTATAAATTTAGATTAATTGACAGCCCGGGGATTCCTCCTGCAAGATGCTGAAATCCATTATTAATGAAAAATATTTTGAACTAGCCCCACCTCCATATCCAAGTAGTTAAGGAGTCTGTTGTTCCACTGTGACCTTACTAAGATAGGGTTGGACTCAGTTGCTCTGAGGTAGGATGTTAGATTTTCATGGAAACAAGGTAAAACATTTCCCAGAGAGTGGGATGCATTTTTTAAGCATCACTCTGTGACTACTAGAAAGAAATTAGAAGGAATTAAAAATGATGAATTTATGCATTCACTTTTGGCAACTAGATTATTGGAAAAGGGATATTTAGTTTGAAATATAGGAAACTAAGGGAAATCTGGTATAGTTTGGAAAGACATGGATAGATTCACTGAAGAGGAAAATCAATTTTAAGAGCTGATTGGTTGAAAGAGAGTGCTTAGTACTCATTATGAGGAGTTTTCAGACATTAGGGGGTAGGTTTAAAATATTAGTAACACAGGGGGAAGAATTGATTTACCTCTGAATGCGTTTAAGACAAGGATTACCCTCTTTATATGTAGGTAGGTGTAGTTAAAAGTTTGGCGAATGCTTGGGAGAAAAGTGAGATATGTTAAATGTCAGCCAGGAACAACCACAGGAAGAGACAGCAGCCAAGTTCAGTTTTTAAAAAAGTGTATTTTGCTTACAGTTCTTAGAGACAGAAAGCACGGCACAACACCAAGTTCCAAATGGGAAAAGTGAGAAGAAAGCATTACGCCATAGCTTTTATTTGAGTTTCTGTGGATAGATAAGGCAATATGAGGGAAACAGGTTAGGATTGGCTCATTCAGATAATTTTGTTTGGCTCTACTGTGGTCTCTAGTTGCTTCATACCTAATTCTGAAAGATTTAGGCAGAGAAGTATTTTATCTAGGAGTGTACATGCCATATAGAGGAGGTCAGAGTCTGTATTGGTTATTTTTCATATCAAAAACATGGCTCTAGCTGAGCCCTTTGCTATTTATCAAGATTTGGCTAGCCCTGGAAGGGGCAGTCCTTCCATAGTTAGAAGGGATTTTAAGATGCCAAAACATTCTAATATGCAGAAAACTTAAAAATATATACATGTATATACATACAGGGTATCAGAAAGTACTGTTTCAATACTTGTCTTTCTTGGACAACAGTTCTTCCTGATAAAATGTTGCCTAATCTCACTTGGAATTCTCTTCTTACAAGAAGCTGTGAGGGTCACAAACTGCCTGAATTTCTGTGGCTTCTCCCAGAACAACTCCAGGCCTGTTTTATTGAAATGTGCTGCTTCTACCAGCTGGCACCCTGCACAGAGTTCCTCCTACATCTCTTTACTTCTCCTCATATGGAAGACCATAAGAAGGATGAACACCCCTTACAAAACTCACTTTTCCTTTTTTTAATGCAGAGATCCAAAGCTTCTGTTGGCGGTCTTTTCCACTTTTGGCTGGTTCTTCCCCAAGTTCCATGTATTAACTGAACAGTCTGCGGGTCAGAAGATTTTCTGACTCAAACATCAGAAAGGCCTGATTCTGAGGTCATGCAGATAAAATGATGTTTTGTTTTGCTTTGTTTTTGTTTTGTTTTTTTATGGAAGAAAAAATTCTTTAGTTTGGGAGGGAAGTGGAAAAAACCTGATAACTTTGAATAGAGGAAAATGATAGAGGAAAATGATAGAGGAAAGTTAGTTGATGGGGAGTGATCTGGACTCTTATATGTGTAAATAAACCAAGTAACACATTACTTTAAGCAAGAGTGTGAACACTGACATCAAAATTAGATACCAAGAAGTGGTGTAAACAAAAGTTAACCTTAAAATATTGTGTTCATGATGTATATATGGTCACTGCTTAATGTCCATTCCAAATATCTACAATATAATATTAACTGTACATTTTGACCATGTGTCACATTAGTTTTTATATATTTTGTATTTTTAGTAATTATATATTTGATTCATTGACAAAGTAAACATGTCCTAAACCTCTTAATGTGCTATTCTTTTAGCAGGTTCTGTTCCCTATACACACTATATATATATATATATATATATATATATATATATATATATATCTCACACACACACACACACGCAACCTAAATCCATTTTTTTAATGCAATGAGTCTATGGTTATTTTTGAAATAAGAAATTTGGTATAAAATTATATCTTTATTTCAACTTTCATAATCTATTATTCTAGCATATATACTAAGAAAGGATCTAAATGTGGGGTGCCCGTGTGGCTCAGTCAGTTAAGTGTCTGCCTTCAACTTAGGTCATGATCCCTGGGTCCTAGGATCAAACCTGCCTCAGGCTTTCTGTTCAGTGGGGCATCTGCTCCACCCTCTCACTCTCCCTCTGTGGTCACTTTCTCTTTCTCTCTCTCTCAAATAAATGAGTAAAATCTTTTTTAAAATGTTAGAAAATTTTTCATTCCCTAATCAAGAAGATTTGAGGCAATAAGAGTGACTTACTATATGGGGGTTAATTTCAATTAATAATAATAATAATAAGAAGAAGAAGAATGATTTACCCCTGTCAATACTCTGTAGAGTACAATCTGAGTGTTCATATAAAATAAATTATGTGGCCCATATTTTGATTCAAAAGTAATTTATTTTCATAGACAATTTTCACTGCAAAACCTTATAAACACAATTTCAGCCGTAATATCTTAAATTCTGTCTCTTTGTATATGAATGAGACCTGTGCATGTCACAAGAAAATCTTCTGCATATTAAAGAAGGCAGAAGTAGTTGACTTTCATCAAATTTGCTGAGAGTTACAGTTGATATCCAGTATTGTTTATCTTTTAATTATGTTATGTTAGTCACCATACAATACATCATTAGTTTTTGATGTAGTGTTCCAAGATTCATTGTTTACATATAACACCATGCTCCAGCCACTGTGTGCCCTCCTTAATACCCACCACCAAGCTCACCCATCCCCCCAATCCCTGCCCTCTAAAACCCTCATATTGTTTCTCAGAGTCCACAGTCTCTCACGCTCCATCTCCCCCTCCGATACCCTCCTTCACTTTTCCTTCCCTTCCCCTAATGTCCTCCATGTCATTTCCTATGTTCCACAAGTAAGTGAAACCAATGATAATTGACTTATTTTATTCAGCATAATCTCTTCCAGTCCCATTCATGTGGATGCAAAAGTTGGGTATTCATCCTATCTGATGGCTGAGTAATATTCCATTGTATATATGGACCGCATCTTCTTTATCCATTTGCCTGTTGAAAGGCATCTTGTCTCTTTCCACAGTTTGCCTGTTGTGGACATTGTTGCTTTGAACTTTGGAGTACATATGGTCCTTCTTTTCACTACATCTCTATCTTTGGGGTAAATACCAGGTATTGTTTTTTAACTATCCAAGCACTTGTTTTTATCCTGCTTAACTGATAAGGTGTAATAAATGTAGGTTAACACAAAATTGATTTTATTTCCCCCCTCTGGATTTTACTTATTTGTTTAGACTATTACTCATAATATAAATCCATTTTTGATGAACACTTAGAAAAATAAATCTATTGCCCTGATTCATTTTATTCTCACATAAAGGGATAATTATTCCTTTTCAATTCTTCACAGATTACAAATTTCATTATTATGTAAACAAAATATCCGGGTATATTTATAGTATTGACGGCCAATACATTTTATAGAAATAAACTTCAGTAAGTCTGTCACTGAAATACAAGAGGAAAAACAAAATATGATAATAATAATAAACTCATTCCTCAATATCCATGAACATATCCAAAAAATACTCATATAACTTCCTCAAAAATAAAAAGTATGAGAAGTAGTTCAAAGGAGTTTTAATAGTATTGTTTCTTTTTCCCTTTAAATTCAGAAATCATTTTGCCATCTGGAATTACCTTTACTTATAAACATGAAGGATCAGTAACACAGTACAAAAATAAATGTTAAGGAATGAAAAAGTAAACTAGCAATAGATTCCTAGGATAATATAACATTTTAATAGATTCAGAATTCCACCCTATCAGAAAAAAAATATGTTAATGTTTCGGCTAACCAGTAATTTAAGAAAGGCTTCAGTCACCATAGAATAATATGAGCCCCTATTTAGTACAAAATTTTTATATACTACTCGACAATAGCAACCAAAAGGACCGCCATGATGATGAACTCAAAACCCTCCTTGTGGAATATAGTTCATGACTATCCTCATTAGAGATTCCTCATCCCAAGTTATCCCATGAGAAAAAGGGATCCAACTGCTTAAAGTTACCTATGCCTAAAAAGGTGAACTTCTTTGGCAGCACATCTCACCATAGCCCAACTGATGCTGATCCTCAGTTTAAGTTAGTAGCTCTGCCCTGTTAATCCCTAATGTCCCAACCATTCAAAAAGCTGTTTAGTAATAACAGATGCCCCAGGGCACCTGGGTGGCTCAGTGGATGCATTCAACTCTTAATTTCAGCTCAGAGCATGATCTCAGGGTTGTGAAATCGAGCCCCACATTGAGCTCTGTGCTGGATGTGGAACCTGCTTGGGATTTTCTCTCTCCCTCTGCCTGTCCTTCCCTCTCCTTATCTCCCTCAAAAGTAATAATAATAATAAATCATTAAAAAATAATAAACAGCAGCACCCAATACTAAATTCATCTAGATTTATTGGGTCCATCTTTATTTTCTATCAATTTATGAAATCACAAGTGTGTGTCAATGTATGATCTTAATAATGTAATAATCTTCACTACAGAGAAAAACTTAAATTCAATCAACCCTTGAATTTTTTTTTTTTTTTTGCAAAGCAATATGGAGGGGAAGGTGCAGTTACCGACCTCAGGAAATATTTAATCTAAATTAATAAGCTTATAAAGAATTTAAAGAAGACAGTTCAGAATAAAATAAAGCAAATTTTGAAAGTGGTTTTGTATAAACTATTGTATTTATATGTCATGCCCAGCCCACAGAGATATAGACCTATGATTACCTTTCACAGATAATGAAAGTGTTATAGTTTATCTGTCTAATATCACATAGACCATAATTATACCAATATTGAAACTACAATTCAAAATTATTCTGAATTCTATATTCTTTCCTTTATCCCATGCTGCTTCTGACATATTATCCATAGTTGGCCCTGCCCAAGTATCAATTATTAATTATCCTAGCAACATTTTGCCTTTGGAGCCCCAGGAGCTACCATGTGGCATGAGCATGAAGGCCATTCTCCAAAATACCACCAACTTTATCCTCTTGGGCCTCATCACACATCCTGCATTCCCGGGCTTACCTTTGCAGTGGTCTTATCCATTTTTTTTTTTTTTTTGGTGGCTGTAACAGCCAATGTGATCATGATTCTGCTCATCCATGTGGACTATCACCTCCATATACCCATGTACTTTTTACTCAGCCAGCTTTCATGGACACAGTTTACATTTGTATAACTCTTCCCAAATGCTGCAAGATCTTCTATCCAAGAAAAAGATCATCTCCTTTTTGGGACATACTTCAGATCTTCCTCTACCTAACCCTAATTGGAGGTGAATTTTTCTTGCTAGGCCTCATGGCTTTTGGCCGGTACCTGGCTGTGTGCAAACCCCTGGGAAATCCTCTCCTCATGAACTGCAGGATTTGTTTGTTCATGGTGGTAGGCTTCTGGGTTGGTAGCTCCTTAGATGGATTCATGCTGACCCCCTTCACCATGAGTTTCCCCTACTGATTAATTTCCCAAGAAATTAATCACTTTTTCTGTGAGATTCCAGCAGTACTAAAAATGTCATGTCTTGATACATCACTCTGTGAGACTCTGATGTATGCCTGCTGTGTGCTAATTCTGCTCATCCCTATATCCATCATCTCTATTTCCTATAAATGCATCTTGCTTACCGTCCATTGGATGAACTCTGCTGAAGGCCAGCATAAAGCCTTTGCTAACTCTTCCTCCCATATTTCGGTGGTGAGAATTTCCTATGGTGCAGCCTTCTACACAAATGTGCTGCCCCATTCTTACCACACACCAGAGAAAGACAAGTTTGTATCCACCTTCTATACCATCCTCACCTCAATGGTCAGCCCACTCATATACATTTTGAGGAATAAAGATGTGGCCACAGCTCTAATAAAATGCTGGGAAGATGATCCTCCTCTTGAACAATGAGAGTGCTGGATTTGTACAGGAAATACTAGAGGGGGCCAGATACACACATCATTTGTGTTGTAGCCACTGACACACACTTATTCCATAAAATATGCTTTTGATTCTGGAGAAATATTCACTGTGATTTTTGTAATCCTGAATTATCAATAGGTAAACTCATATCTTTGCAAAAACTACATAGGAACAATAAGCAAAGACTACAAGTATCATAATTGGCCAATTCTCTAGTCTGGATTCACTGTAAAACTTTTTCCAGAAAACTTTTTCCAAAACTTTGCTCCTTCTCTTCAAGTAATACTGTAAATAATCCCAAATGGAGCAAATGCCCCCTTTAAGAGTACTGAATAAATATTTTTATGTTACACATGTTTATGTGTCTTTTGCATCTATATTATTGATCAATTTTTGAACAGAAATTGAAGGAGCAGTCACCATATCCTTGAGTATTTAATGTCAAACATTCATATAAATTAAATATTTTCTAATGGTAATGTAGCAGCTTTATTTAGGAAAATTTTATGAAAATAATTTAATTGTATTTTGGTTTCTGTATTCTTAGTCATCTTTTATGAATGGTTGTATTCTCTAACTACTGAAATTAAACTATGGGTAGTTATCATGCATTTATTCACATAGAGTTTTTTATGTTCCTGGAAATCAATAGACATTTACTAGTTGAATAAAATCTGACTTCCGTCATTCAGATAGAAACATGGCTAAAAACTTCAAAAACTTGCATTAATGCACTGCTAGGGTGGCCTGTGATGTGGATGACAAAGAATTCTTCAAAGAGTAAAACCACAAGCAGAACAGAATTTATTCACTCTCCAAGAGAGGAGAATGAATATCATATGTGATATATGTGACATATGTATCACATATGTATCACATATGGATATATGTGGTGTGTGTGTGTGTATGTGTGTGTGTGTATATACATATATATATACACACACATATTTACATATATATACCACATCCCACATCCTGGACAAGCCCCAGACAGAGTCCTTAGAAAAACCTGCCTCCTCCTGCTCTACCTGGCTAAAAGCCAAACCCCTCCCCAGTCCTACCCCCCATGAACACAACAGAAACCCTCTCAAATCAAAAAAGCCCAGCCTGACAGAAACTCCTGGCTATATATATATTATATCATATGATATATTATTATATGATTTATATATTTATGATATATTATATCATATTACATATATATATCTATATATATAGATATATATTATATTATATCATCCAAGAGGGATGTCAGCCAGGAGTTTCTGTCAGGCTGGGCTTTTTAAAGGTTTCTGAAGGATTTGAGAGGGTTTCTGTTGTGTTCATGGGGGGTAGGAGTGGGGAGGGGTTTGACATTTTAGCCAGGTAGAGCAGGAGGGGCAAGTTTTTCTAAGGGCTCTGTCTGGGGCTTGTCCAGGATGTGGGATGTGGTTCAGCTAGAGAATATGTCTTGTGGTCTATTTTCTGAGAATGTGGGGTCCTATGACCTAGAAAAACAAACAAACAAAAAAAGTTAGGATCAATTACTTACAACTGTGAGTTTTGTCTGCACACTTGGTCAGGTAAGGGACTTTGAATAGATTCCTTTTATTCCCTCCTCTCTATTTGAAATTATTCTTGATTGGGAAAATGGGGGAAAGTCATTATTCTGTAAATAGTTCCTGCTGAATAGGGTCATAGAGCTCTCCCTACCTAGCTGCAAAGGAGACAGGAGCATGACATTCTGGTAGCAGACTGCTTTGTTCTGAAATCCAGGGCTTCCCAGGCATGTGAAAGATTGCTGATTAAGTTGAGATTTGGAAAAGGACAATCTATAACCTTTGTTGTTTAGGAAGGTTAGGAGTGTGATGAAGCCAGAAATAGAAGTGGGAAAAGAGAGGCTACAGAGGCATCTATGTATTAGAAAAGGGTACTATTTGGGAAAGAGAGAGATTAGAGAGATCTTAGGTCAAAGCTTGTCCAAAGAATTGGGGGCTATCCCTAAAACCTTATGGTCAAACACTCCAAGTTAACTGTTGAGAGCATCAGGTGTCAGGGTCAGCCCAGGTGAAGGTGGAAAGGTCTTGGGATTCTGGGTAGATGGAAATAGTGAAAAATCCATCTTTAAGATTTAAGACCGTGAAGTACATGGTGTAGGGTTGAATGGTGGAGAAGGGTGTATGAACTGGAAATAATGAGGTGGGTGGGGACAAATGCCTCATTGATAATTATGAGATCCTAAACTAGTCTAAAAAATCATCTAGCTTTTTGAATGGAAGGAGTGGAGTGTTGTAAGGAGAATTAGTAGGTTTTAATTTTAATGCAAAATATTTGGAAACAAGAAGTTATGAATCTCACAAGGACTCAGCTTTAAGAGGATATCAGTTTTGAAAGGAAATAAGTTGAACCCTTAAGGCATATAGTAATGAGGGTAAGATGAGCAACAATCTTAACTGATTCTGAGATATCTCACATGGGTGTGGGAACCAAAGTCTTACCTGGAGAGAGTGAAGTGGAAACAAGGTTTGTTGGTTCAGTAAGGAGTCCGAAGAATTGGGATTGGGGATGGACAGGGTGAAGATGAAGGTGAGTACCTAGTCTTGATGGGGACATCCCTAGTCATCCCAGGAAGGGGACAAGACAGCATGGCCAAACAAGAAAAGAATGGCTAAAGATTTGATCTCCCAGGGCACATGAGAAAAGCGGGGTAACTGGAGATTGAGAAAGAACACAGTAAATCCTGACACATGTGGAGGGGGAAAAAGAATGTCTGGAAACTTCTGGTAAAGTGCTGTAGATTGTTCCAGTGTTAATAGAGACTTACCCTGGTTTCAGCCATGGAGATGGAAATGACATGTGTGGGAGCCTTTGCCAATCCTGAGATGTATGAGTACCAGTCTTAGAGAAGTCCCAAGAGATCTGCCACCAGGGATATGGCTGATGCCCCTTGTTTGGGCCCCAAAGACAGGTTTTGGGTGGTTCTCCCCCAACTTTGGTCACTCTTTCAGTGGCCAACTTGCTTACAGGAGGGGAAAGTGGTTTCAAGTTATGGTTTTTATTGGGATATTGTTTAGACCAGTGACCCGGTTTACTGTAGGTGTAACAGGTTGAGCTAGTAGGGTAATATTTTTCCTGAATAGCTCTATTATGGACAATAGTATTATGGACAATAGTAAGGATAGAATAAGAATGAGATCATTTTTTGATACTTTTGTCTCTTTTTCCTTTGATATCCTCCTCTCTTCTGTGAAAAACCTTGAAGGCTGGGTCTAGTAGTCCAGATTAAGGAGTTTGAGGGCCTTTATATAGTTTCTGAAGTTGTGTTTTGTTTCATTTTTTTCTAATGTCTGGAGCTTACTGGCAGATGAAAAGCATAGCCAGGATATATTTTCCTTTGTAAGAGTTAGGATCAAGAATGGTGAATTTTTATACAGCCTCAGTCAGGTAAGTGAGAATAAGGGCAGGGTTTTCATCTCATCTCTGGACAATCTTCTTTAACCTTTCATAACTGACCTGTTTAGAAGCTTCTCCTTTCATACCTTCCATAAGGTGAGCGACCATGTGGTCATCTTTGACCTTGTTCTTGAGGAGAGCTGATAAGTCCAACTGGGCTCAGCTAAGGGAGCCATTGATTTGCTGGGAGCATATTGCGCAAGTTGTCTGCAGTTCATATCATCAGCATATTCAGTAGCCTTGGACAAAATTCTGGTCTTTTCCTCTGGTCTGATACAGGTGTAGAGCATAACATAGAGGTCTCTCCAGGATAAATCATAAGAAAGGATGAGATACTCAAATTGCTTAGTTGAGGGAAAGAGCCAAGTTTAGATTCTATATGATAAAGATCTGTCATGGAGAAAGGAATATGGACTTGAACAATGCCTCTGATCCAGGCACCTCATAAAGATGGAATTGGGTGGCAGGAACATCGGGGAATTGGTAAAAGTGGCCATAAGAAGCATGGATGGGAGAAATATCGGGATGTTGAGGCAAGGGCTGGAGGGTAATGGGGGCTCTGACATGTCTTAATGGAAAGAGAAGAAGTGAGAGAATACAGAATTTCCAAGGGAGGATTGACTATAGGCAAGTGGAAAGGCAGAAGTTGTTCAGCAGGGCTGAAGTCTGAGTCAGAAGAATGGGGGAGAGAGAGGTGTCTTTTGGGGGTAATAGAAAGAGCATAGGGCAAGCAACTTAAAGGTCAGGATGATGATCAAATTCAAATAAAGCTTTCACATAGGAACCTCACATCATTTTCTAAGGCAATGAAAATATAAACTCAGTTGGAGAAGAGTATTTTGACTAAGAGAGCCATTCCATAGCCAGATCTCCTAGTCATCTAATTTATATTGGGGTTATGCTGTATTACAGTAGAAAATAGATATTTGAGCCAAGTATCTTGTTCCAGTTGGAGTTTTTTGATATTTTTAGGGAAACAACCCCAGAGGGGAGTCCTTAGGAAGGCTATACAAGGTATTCCCCATCTGGAAATTTAGGAATAGGAGAAAGAAGGTTTTGAAGGCTGGAACAAAGGGAAAAATCATGAAGGGAGACATCCTGACCCAGCATCCCAAGAAGAAGATGAAACACTTACCAGTACCAAGCACAAGAGAAAAGGGTATCACTCAAACTCAAGGATTCCTGTGAGGGAAAGGGATTGATGGTCCCAAGACTGTGGAAAGAACCAGAAGAGGCATCCCTCCAATGGTTGATACACCGATTGTTGACTGAGCCCAGTACTGGGGCTTGGGGAATCAAGAACCTGCCATGGGGAATCAGCCAACAACTAGTGATAATTCCTAATGCTCAAAATCTCACAGAGCCCTCTTAAAAATGAAAATTTTGACTCACCCAATATTAATTGACAAAAAGATCTGGTTGAGATGGTAAGCAGTATCCAGTCCTCATGTATAGGGCCACCAAAATGTTAAGGTGGCCTGGTAATGTGGGTGACAAAGAATTGCACAAAGAATAGAGCCATAAGGGAGAGAGAGTTTATTCACTTTCCCAGGAGGAGGAGAGGGACCAGACATCAGGTGAGATGTTGGCCCCAAGTTTTTGTCAGGCTGAGCCTTTTAAGGGTTTGAAGATGTGGGAGGATTGCCCCTATGTGCAAAGACGAGTGGTTAGGGAGTTGACTCTTGACCTGGTAGAACAGGAGGTGGCAGGTTTTCTGAGAGGCTCTGCCCAGGGCTCATACAGGATGTGGGTTGTGGTCCAGCTAGAGAATATGTCTTGTGGCCTATTTTCTAAGAATGTTGAGCACCACTACCTAGAAAAAAAACAGAGGGGCAATTATAAGCACCTGTGAGTTTTGTCTGTAGTTTTGGTTAGGGAGGGGTCTTTGAATGGAACCTTTTTTATGTACTAATAATATGGTATAGATAAATATAGAATGAATAAATTGAGAAATTTCACTAGCTAAGTTACTTCTCTTGGTCAATTCCTCCATTCTCAACTTCTTGATGTGCTATACTGGTAGACAAATATCTCTGATTCTGATTAGTTTTTGGCTAACTGTGGTGTTTGGCTAGAAGCCAATTTTTGATAGACTATTAACTAAACAAAAGCTACTCTGATAGAACTGTCTTCAACAATTTATCTATTTTTAACTTTCTACTGAATGAATGGTTCTAAAACACGACAAATAAAAAAGAAGCTGCGATTCATCTGTTGTCTATTTTCTCTATTAATAAAAAGCTTAGAAAATGTTGGGTCCATGTTTTAGAGGTTTTATAGTTAACAAAAACTATTAAATGATTACTTAAACTCGTGTTAATCTAATGTCAACATAGAGGTGAAAATGTTTTCTCCATTGATGTTGATGCAAGTAAAACATGCTTATCAATAGCTTTTTAAGGTTTGTTTTACCTTGGAATGCTCCTAATAACTTGATCATATCCAGAAATTAAACAAAAAAGAAATAGAGGAATTGCTTGGATAGATAAATCTCCAAGTGAAGAAATTGACTAGGATTCTTTGAAGAAATATACTAATGCTTCAGTTCAGTTTCATTCCCTTTTAATTACCTTGAGTCTATACATTGATACTTCCTTTTTTTTTTCCCTTCTTCTTGCCTTTGTTAGTATCTCTCCTGGTCTTTCCCTTCTCACAATCTCATTTCACAGTTCCCATTTCCCCTGTACTTTGGATATTTGTGTGTCTTATTGCCTCAGAATCCTGCCAGGACCTGGGTGAATCATTTGCACATTTAAGAAAGGCATTTAACACAGACTTTGGGGGCATCTGGGTGGCTCAGTGGGTTAAAGTCTCTGCCTTCAGATCAGGTCATGATCCAAGAGTCCTGGGATTGAGCCCTGTATCAGGCTCTCTGCTCAGAAGGAAGCATGCTTCCCTTCCTCTCTCTCTCTTCCTGCCTCTCTGCCTGCTTGTAATTTCCGTCTGTCAAATAAATAAATAAAAATATTTTAAAAAACAGACTTTGACAAATATTTCAGAAGTATTGAAAAACAACTGGTAAAGGATGTGCATTTATATGAGTTCCTAGAAATTCTATAAGAGTTAATGACTGGGGTAAGAAAGAAGAGGACCCTTTGGTGTTGTTAAAGGTCTATTTCCCACCTCAGTGGAGATTGCATTGAAGTGTTCATTTTGTTGTAATTTATCAGTATCACTGCATCTGACATATGCACTTCTCTCTTGTATGCTGTACTTAATGTTTTAAACATTCTAGACATCACATAATATATATTGTCATTATCCCTTCTCCTCACTCATAAAACTGGTCCTATTTTACAAGAAATGACCAGGAATTTTTCCCCAATAACTGTACCAACTTATCCTATAACTTGTGATCATCAGTGTTTCCTCTTTCTTCAACTTCTCAGAAAGAGGAATGAAAGTTATAAATTTAAATTATTCATAAGTATCAATAGTATTCTCACAAGATGTTAGGTACTGTTCTAAATTGTGAGCAAAGATGAAGAGAAATCAATGTCCCCATTTTCCAAAGCATACTCACTGAATTATCCGATTTTGATCATCAGAAAATTCTTTTTTTTAAGATTCTATTTATTTGACACAAAAAGAGAAATCATAAGTAGGAAGGGCAGCAGGCAGAGAGAGATGGCAAAGCAGACTCCCTGCTGAGCAGAGAGTCCAATGTGGGCTTGACCCAGGACCCTGAGATCATGACCCGGGCCAAAGGCAGAGGCTTAACCCACTGAGCCACACAGGTGCCCAATTGTTTCAAAATTCTAAGAAGTATTTGGAGAAGGAATTAACCTCATGGTAGATGAAGAAACTGATGTTTAGAGCACATCACCACCTCTCTCAAGCAGGTGGGAAATGGGAGTTCCAGAACCATGTCTTCTGATTTTTGGTCTTGCATTTTTATACCAAATCTTGTTATTAATTGATAGAAAGGAAAGAAGCAACAAATAAATAAAATATTTTTAAAAAAGAAAGAAAAAAGCACGTGGCACAATAAACAGCTCCCAGCATGTTAATCCTGAGTGACCTAGGGAAAAAAGTCCTTCTGGAGTAACATGCTGAAAGAAATCCAATAATTTTTTGTTGGATTCCAGCTGGGCTGGTCTAACAAGGACATAATGGTCCTTGTTGAAATTTGGTAAGACCCCTCTGGGGTCTTTCTACAAGTGAAGGATATGGACATTACATAAACTGGCCCTTGCTTTGCATATTTAATTTATATAGTAAATATTTAAAAGCATATTTATACAATATAAAAAATGTAGTGGTCAGTAATATAAAGTCTACTTCTTACATACTTTAGTAAATGCTTTACTGAATAAATATCCAGGAAAGTTTTGGGCATTTAAGAGTGACCAGAAAAGGAAAATATTTAGACAATTATTTAGTTTAGAGAAGATAATTCAGACCTCTGTTGTCTAGAAAGTGACAGTACATACTTGCAAAGTTAGATTATCTTGGATGAAGTGAAATTCTGGTAAATGAAGTCTGATAACAATGTGCATACAAAGTGTTTGAAAAATGAAATCCTAACTATACAGTGTTGGGGTCGATTCCACGTTAAAACCTGTTAAACCCCTAGGGCCTGCCTGGGCCTACTTAGACATAGTGACTCCATGTTGCCTAGGTAGACATTTTGTTGTTTAATAAATGCCTCAACAGTTATTGATATCAGTTCAGGTAACTGTTGCTAAAACAAGGCCATTTTGTTTATATCAGTTCCAGGTAACTATTACTAAAACACACATCTAAAACAAGGCCAGATAGGTGGAAACATGCAATCAGCCAAAGTCACATATGTAAAGGTCTGCGGTTGTGCCCTATAAAACTAGCCTGTAAGACCAAGGGGGGATCGCTCTCTTCAGAGGCAGCCCTGGCCAGTCAATCTGACTTCTAATGCTTGGCATAGAATAAATCTTTAAGTAACTTTCACTTTGTCTCAACCTCGTTCCCCTGGCCAGTCAGTCTAACTTCTAATGCTTGGCCTAGAATAAGACTTTGCATAACTTCCACTTTGTCTCAGTCTCGTTCCTTTGATAATGGACCCAACAGAGAGAAGTGATATATATGAGCTAGGATGGTTGTAATAATGGTTAATTTTGTCGTATTAAAATGTTATTTAATAGAACAACAGGTGAATTATGAAGTCTATAATTAGCTAAAACCAGAGGCATTTTTCATTGTTTTTCAGTTGGGAGTGTGGTGGTGGTACATCTTATTAAACCAATATGCTTACCATGTCCTTGTCAATCAGTTGCCAAATATCCCACTGGGTGTTTCCTTCAAAAGTTCAGAGGTTCAAAGTTCAAGAAAATATTTAAAATTTCTGTTTCTGTTATAATACTTTAGTTTGCAGTATTATATAAGAATGTAAAGGCAATAAATAAATACCTATATGATCAATTTTGACATTTCATATTATTTAGTTCATTTTTATTATAACTTTAAGCTTATTCAATTATATTAGATTTTATGCATCACATACACAAGGACAGGCATTTTGATTTTGTTCCCTGATTCATCTCAAGTCCCAAGAAAATTTCCTGGTATAGAATGTGTTAAAAATTATTAATTGGATGAATGAACAGATGTCATTTCATTTTCAAAGGCTTAGCACACAAAAACCACGAATTTAATATTTTGTAATTCTTTCTTTTTCTTGTGATATCCATGTTTGAAAAGTTGCAGTGAAAACTGTTAAATTTATTTTTTGTGACTATATATGTATTTGCATAAGTTCAGTAAGAATCTTTTCTCTTGGTAACAGGATGTCCAAAAACGTAATTCTGCTTCTCTGATCTGGAGATGATAACATTAGATATACCTTAATATTATAAAGCCCTTTAATTAAAAATAACCATGTTTTGGTAGAACAAATTTCACAGCATGCTGCTGAGAGATAAAAACAAACAAACAAAAAACTTATACATAACAGTTTACAACCTGGGACTTCATCTAGTAGAAAAAATACCTCAAGAAAGTCTCTTTAATCTTGTTAGACAGACCTTTATCAGATGCAATTAATCAATTTTTGTGCCACCATATTCAAAGAAATATGTTCTTAGATTAACATATTGCACCTAAAGAAAACACCAAGACTTTACTGCATGACCCAAAAGTGAGAAATTCCAGGAATGAAGTAAATGACAGCTAAAGAAAACAGCTTTCCCACAATGACTGGAGCAGATCTGTACACCCTTATCTTACTGCTTCTTAATTTTTTTTTCTCATCTCTCATGTCAAGAGACAATGTTCTTATCCATTCTTCCCAGTCTATTATAAAAGCAAAAATTTCTCTATTAGGATCCTGTCATCAAAAACTTTGAAACTCTTCATAAAGTCAGAGACTGCTTGATCTTTCCTAATTTCTCTTTGGTCGCAGATGCCACTGCATATTAACCTATAGGTGTTGCCTATTGGGTTAAATATTACAAGCAGGACGTCCCATACTTTGTTTCAACTTTTCCTAGACATAACTGTATTAGTCTAAGTGAACACTTGGTTAAAAAAATATTGTCAGCAATGACTCCATTTTTTACTGTACACTACATCTTGTTATAAATATAAAAATACTGACCTTGCTGACTTGTCAAAGAAAAAACAATAAATTACTTTCTTAAAAAAGACTTTCTGAAGAGCTTATGAAGCTTTTCCTTATAAGAGATGAAATTTCCTTGATCAACCAATGAACTGGACCATAACTTTACCCCTAATCTAAATTCTTGGTAAACAATGATGTAAAGTTTATTTAGTTCCTTAGCTCTATTCTATTGTACTGATAAATTTATTGAGAAGATAATAATTCAATATTTTTAGAGAAGTTAAATTACTTGAATGTTTAATGTATCATTAGTAAATATCAATCATCTTGATTTATTTCAAAGTGGAGATACCAACTCAAAAAATGAAATTTTAACATTGATTATCCTTCCCTTTTTTTATACACGTTTCTACATTGAGTACCTTATTTTTTTTACTATATTCAGTTAGCCACAGTATAGAACATAATTAGTTTTTGATGTAGTGTTCAGTGATTCATAAGTATAACACCCAGTGCTCATATAGCACATGCCCTCCTCAGTACCCATCACCCTGTTACCCTCTCCCCCTGAAACCCCCATATTGTTTCTTGGGGCCCATAAGCTCTCATGGTTCATCCCCCTCTCTGGATTTCTCCACTTCTCCCTCTTTGGATATTGCTCCTTTCCCCTATGGTCCTTCACATTATGCTTATGTTCCACATATGAGTGAAACCATATAATTGTCTTTCTCTGCTTGGCCTACTTCACTTAACTTAATCCCCTCCAGTTCCATCCATATCCATGCGAATGGTGGGTATTCATAATTTCTGATGGCTGAATAATATTCCATTGTGTGTATGTCCCACATCTTTTTTATCCATTCATCTGCTGAAGGGCATCTCAGCTCCTTTTGCAGTTTCACTATTGTGGACATTGCTGCTATGAACATTGGGGTGCACTTGCCTCTTCTTTTTACTGTATATATCTTTGGGAGTGCAGTAGTAGTGGTTGCTGGGTCGTAGGGTAGCTCTATTCTTAACATCTGAGGAATTGTCATACTGTTTTCCAGAGTGGCTGTATCAGCTTGCATTTCCACCAACAATGTAAGAGGGTTCCCCTTCCCCACATCCTTGCCAACATTTGTTGTTTCTTGTTTTGTTAATTTTTGTCATCCTAACTGGTGTAAGGTGGTATCTCATTGTGGTTTTGATTTGTGTTTCCTTAATGGCTAATGATGTTGAATTTTTTTCATGTATCTGTTAGCCACTTGTATGGTTTTTTTGGAGAAGTGTCTGTTCATGTCTTCTGCCTATTTTTTGACTGGATTATGAGTTTTTTGAGTGTTGAGTTTGAAAAGTTCTTTATCTTGGATACCAGCCCTTGATCTGTAATGTAATTTCTAAATATCTTCTCCTATTCTATGGGATACTTCTAAAAGACTCCACCCCCCATATTATTAGAACTCATACAGCAATTCAGCAATGTGGCAGGATACAAAAAAATCAATGCACATAAATTAGTTGCTTTTCATACACTAACAATGTAACTATAGAAAGAGAAATTAAGGAATCAATTCTATTCATGATAGCAACAAAAACTGTAAGATACCTAAGAATAAACCTAACTAAAGAGATAAATATCTACATGATAGAAACTACAGAATACTTATGAAAGAAATTGAGGAAGACACAAAAAGATGGAAAAATATTCCATACTCATGGATTAGAAGAATGAACATTGTTAAAATGTCTATCCTGACCAGAGCAGTTTACACTTTCAATGCCATCCCTATGAAAACACATTGACAAATTTCAAGGAGCTGGAACAAACAACCCTAAAATTTGTTTGGAACCATAAAAGATCCTGAATCACCAAGGGAATGATGAAAAAGAAAAACAAAGCTGGAGACATCATATTGCCTGACTTCGAGCTATATTACAAAGCTGTGGTCACCAAGACAGCATGGTATTGGCACAAAAACAGACACATAGAGCAATGGAATAGAATAGAGACCCCAGAAAGGGACTCTCAACTCTATGGTCAACTAACTAATCTTTGGCAAAGCAGGAAAAAATGTCCAGTAGAAAAAGACAGTCTCTTCAATAAGTGGAGCTTGGAAAATTGTAGAGCTACATATAGAAGAATGAAACCTGACGATTCATTTCCTTACCCTATATACAAAGATAAACTCAAAATGGATGAAAGACTTCACTGTGAGACAGGAATGCATGAAAATCCTAGAGGAGAATATAGGCAGTAACTTCTTCCACATCAACCATAGTAACTTACTTCAAGATATGTCTCCAGAGCCAAGTGAAAGAAAAGAAAAATGAACTTTTGGGACTTCATTAAGATAAAAAGTTTCTGCACCACCAAGGGAACAGTCAATAATTCAACTTTCTTAACAATTTCCTAATTACCTAGTTGGATTTGTTTAATGTCCATGAGGTTTTCGAAATATTAGTATTGCTGTGCTCATTTTCTTCCTAAAAAAGGTCTACTCAATTAGCTGATGGTTTTGAAACCTAGAACATCTACAACTAACAAGACTATGGTCACTCAACATGCAGAAGTAATAAATAAGACTTATTTATCTGAACCTCCAGAGGGCTTCATAAAATTCCCAGATGAAGAAACTAAGAATTATTTTCTAACTACTTTTTTTTTATACAACTGCGTCCTAACCCTAATAAGGGTGACTACTTAAAATAATAGAGAGAATAAAATTCCCTGCCGACATGTGACATGACTTTCTGGGATGTGTCCACCCAGAGATCTAGGACTAAATAAATTTGTAGTTGATCAGCAGTGCTTTTCAAGAACAATCTTGATCAAAAGGTGGAAATGTGAAAGGTAAAATGAAATGCAATCACCCATGTCAAACTTTTAAATGGAAACAGGAGGCCATTAAAGAAGTAGTCTTTGGACTGCTGGATGAACCTATAGACTTTGACCTGGGATAAACTGAAAATATTCTAAGGATGCTGCCTAAACATCTGCAATTTGCTGTAGATAGAGACTGTGCTTAGTGATAGTCTTAGCAACCAATTACCTTCAGCTAAGATTACTTTTCTGCTATAAACATTAATCATGATTCTTTTTTTGTTGTTCTTTAATTACTTTTATTTTTTAATTTTTTAAATTTCTTTTCAGTGTTCCAGAATTCGTTGTTTATGCACCACACCCAGTGCTCCATGCAATACATGGCCTCCTTAATACCCACCACCAGGCTCACCCAACCTCCCACTGACTCCCCTCCAAACCCCTCAGTTTGTTTCTCAGAGTCCACAGTCTCTCAGGACTTTTCTCCCCTTCCAATATCCCCCAATGTACTTCTCCTCTCCATCTTCCCATGTTCTCCATGCTATTCCTTATATTCCACAAATAAGCAAAACCATATGATAATCGATGCTCTCTGCTTGACTTACTTCACTCAGCAGAATCTCTTCCAGTCCCGTTCATGGTGATACAAAATTTGGGTATTCATCCTTTCTGCTGGAGACATAATACTGCATAGTATATATGGATCATATCTTCTTTATCCATTCATCTGTTGAAGGGAATATTGGACCTTTCCACAGTTTGATGACTGTGACCATTGCTGCTATGAACATTGGGGTACAGATGGTCCTTCTCTTCACTATATCTGTATCTTTAGGGTAAATACCCAATAGTGCAATTGAAGGGTCATAGGGAAGCTCTACTTTTAATTTCTTAAGGAACCTGCCACTGTTTTCCAAAGTGGCTGCACCATATTGCATTGCCACCAACAGTGGAAGAGGGTTCCCCTTTCCCCACATCCTCTCCAACACATGTTGTTTACTGTCTTGTTTATTTTTGTCATTCTAACTGGTGTAAGGTGATATCTCAATGTGGTTTTGATTTTAATCTCCCTGATTGCTAATAATGATGAGCATTCACAAATCAATCAGTGTGATAGAACAAATCAATAAGAGAAGAGAGAACCACATGGTCCTCTCAATTGATGCAGGAAAAGCATTTGACAAGATACAGCATCCATTTCTGATTAATATGATTCAAAGTATAGGGATAGAGGGAAAATTCCTGAACTTCATAAAAGCTATCTATGAAAAACCCACAGCAAATAACATCCTCAATGAGGAAAAGCTGACAGCCTTCCCTTTGAGATCAGCAAGAAGTCAAGGATGCCCACTCTCACTTGTTCAACATAGAAGTCCTAGCAACAGTAATTAGACAACAAAAAGAAATAAAAGTTATTAAAATATGCAATGAAGAAGCCAAACTCTTTCTCTTTGGAGATAACATGGTACTTTATATGGAAAACCCAAAAGACTCCACCCCCAAACTACTAGAACTCATACAGCAATTCAGTAATGTGGCAGGATACACAATCAAAGTACAGAAATCAGTTGATTTCTTATACACTAACAATGAAAATACAGAAAGGGAGGATGCATGTGTGTACCCATCCATCTCTCCCTCTAACTTGGGTTTGACGTACAGGCTCCTGGAGAAGATGGCTGTCCCAGGTGTGTCTGGCTGGTCCCAGAAGGTGCAATGCTTTAGTACAACTGTAGTCAGGCCATTTTTCAAGCTCATGCAGCCACCTGATCATGTATATGGCATCGAACATTGCTATGCCACTGCTCTTTATTCCGCTGCATCTAAACAGAATAAACTGGAACAAGTAGAGAAAGATTGTTGAGAGTAGAACAAATCTTGAAAGAACCCCAAATGGCTGCTGCTTCCATTATGAATCCCTATAAATAGTGTTCTGTGAAAGTGAAAAGCCTAAATGACATAAGCACAAAAGAGAAGTTCTCTCCTCTCACATCCAACCCAATCAATGTGTTCATAGAGTATGGTCACTTGGACAATACCGCTGGAGTCATTTATGCCTTTTGGACCATGATAAGAATCCACCATGGAGAAGTACTGTGCACAGTGACCACTGCATCTCCATTAGATGAAGACACTCTTCATGAATTAAAAATGGTCCTGAATAGCTTCCTAAATAAAGGCTAGGTCTTCAAATTGGAAGTTAAGACTGATCCATCAGTCATGCATGGAATGACTGTCTGTATCAGAGAGAAATATGCTAAGTCTGTGAAAACCAAGATTCAGAAGCTAAGCAGGGCCATCCTGGAGGTTTTCTGAAAGTGCTGTTTCTCTGTCAGTGAAAATTCCTAAACCTGAAGGAACAATAAAATGCTTCCTTAACAACAACAACAACAACAATACAGAAAGGGAAATTAGAGAATTAATTCAATTTACTATAACACCAAGAACCATATGAACCTGGGAATAAACCTAACCAAAGACATAAAGGATCTGTACTTGAGGAACTACTCATGAAACTTTCATGAGAAACTCATGAAAGAAATTGAAGAAGACACAAAAAGATGGAAGACCATTCCATGCTCTTGGATCGGAAGAATAAACATTGTTAAAATATCTATACTCCCTAGAGCAATCTCTACTTCCAATGCCATTCAGATCAAAATTCCACTGGCATTTTTCAAAGAGCTGGAACAAATAATCCTAAAATTTATATGGAACCAGAAGAGTCCCCAAATTGCTAAGTAAATGTTGATAAAGAAAAACAAAACTGCGGGCACCACGTTGCCCGATTTTAAGCTTTACTAGAAGGCCGTGGTCACCAGAACAGCAAGATACTGGCACAGAAACAGAAACATAGACCAGTGGAACAGAGTGGAGAGCCCAGATATGGACCCTTAACTCTATGGTCAAATAATCTTTGACAAAACAGGAAAAAATATACAGTGGAAAAAAGACAGTCTCTTCAATAAATGGTGTGGGGACAATTGGACAGCTATGTGTAAAGAAATGAAACTCTTGATAAAATCCCAATAGTTTATTTTTGCCCTTTCTTCCCTTGCCTTTGGCGATGTTTTAGGAAGATGTTGCTGTGGCTGAGGTCGAAGAGGTTGCTGCCTGTGTTCTCCTCAAGGATTTTGATGGATTCCTTTCTCACATAGAGGTCCTTCGTCCAATTTGAGTCTATTTTTGTGTGTGGTGTAAGTAAATGGTCCAATTTCATTTTTCTGCATGTGGCTGTCCAATTTTCCCAACACCATTTATAGAAGAGGCTGTCTTTTTTCCATTAGACATTCTTTCCTGCTTTGTCAAAGATTAATTGACCATAGAGTTAAGGGTCTATTTCTGGGCTCTCTATTCTGTTCCATTGATCTATGTGTCTGTTTTTGTGCCAGTATCATGCTGTCTTGATGATGACAGCTTTGTAATAGAGCTTGAAGTCCGGAATTGTGATGCCACCAACTTTGTCTTTCTTTTTCAATATCCTTTGGCTATTCGAGGTCTTTTCTGGTTCCATATAAATTTTAGAATTATTTGTTCCATTTCTTTGAAAAAGATGGATGGTACTTTAATAGGAATTGCATTAAATGTGTAGATTGCTTTAGGTAGCATAGACATTTTCACAATATTTATTCTTCCAATCCAAGAGCATTAAACATTTTTCCATTTCTTTGTGTCTTCCTCAATTTATTTCATGAGTACTTTATAGTTTTCTGAGTATAGATTTTGTGCCTCTTTGGTTAGGTTTATTCCTAGATATCTTATGGTTTGGGGTGCAATTGTAAATGGGATTGACACCTTAATTTCTCTTTCTTCTGTCTTGTTGTTGGTGTAGAGAAATACAACTGATTTCTGTGCATTGATTTTATATCCTGACACTTTACTGAATTCCTGTACAAGTTCTAGCAGTTTTGGAGTGGAGTCTTTTGGGTTTTCCACATATAGTATCATATCATCTTCAAAGAGTGATAGTTCAATCAAAAGCTTTTGCACAGTAAAGGAAACAGTTAACAAAACCCAAAGACAACTTACTGAATGGGAGAAGATATTTGCAAACGACATATCAGATAAAGGACTAGTGTCCAAAATCTATAAAGAACTTAGCAAACTCAACACCCAAAGAACAAATAATCCAATCAATAAATGGGCAGAGGACATGGACAGGCATTTCTGCAAGAAGACATCCAGATGGCCAACAGACACATGAAAAAGTGCTCCATATCACTCGGCATCAGGGAAATACAAATCAAAACCACAATGAGAAATCACCTCACACCAGTCAGAATGGCTAAAATCAACAAGTCAGGAAATGACAGATGCTGGCAAAGATGTGGAGAAAGGGGAACCCTCCTACACTGTTGGTGGGAATGCAAGTGGTGCAACCACTTTGGAAAACAGCATGGAGGTTCCTCAAAATGTTGGATAGAACTGCCCTATGACCCAGCAATTGCACTACTGGGTATTTACCCTAAAGATACGAACGTAGTGATCCGAAGGGGCACGTGCACCCGAATGTTTATAGCAGCAATGTCCACAATAGCCAAACTATGGAAAGAACCTAGATGTCCATCAACAGATGAATGGATCAAGAAGATGTGGTATATATACACAATGGAATACTATGCAGCCATCAAAAGAAATGAAATCTTGCCATTTGCGACAACATGGATGGAACTAGAGCATATCATGCTTAGCGAAATAAGTCAAGCGGAGAAAGACAACTATCATATGATCTCCCTGATATGAGGAAGTGGTGATGCAACATGGGGGCTTAAGTAGGTAGAAGAAGAATCAATGAAACAAAATGGAATTGGGAGGGAGACAAACCATAAGTGACTCTTAATCTCACAAAACAAACTGAGGGTTGCTGGGGGGAGGGAGGTTGGGAGAAGGGGGTGGGATTATGGACATTGGGGAGGGTATCTGCTTTGGTGAGTGCTGTGAAGTGTGTAAACCTGGCGATTCACAGACCTGTACCCCTGGGGATAAAAATATATCATATGTTTATAAAAAATAAAAAAAAATTAAAAACGAAATGAAACTCAACCATTCTCTTACACAGTACACAAAAATAAACTCAAAATGCATAAAACACCTCCATGTTGAGGGAGGAAATGTTAAAAAACAAAAGTAAATCTGGGGGCATCACGTTACCTGATTTCAAGCTTTACTACAAAGCCATGATCACCAAGACAGCATGGTACTGGCACAAAACAGACACATAGACCAGTGGAACAGAGTAGAGAGCCCAGATATGAACCCTCAACTCTATGGTCAAATAATCTTTGACAAAACAGGAAAAATATACAGTGGAAAAAAGACAGTCTCTTCAATAAGTAGTGCTGGGAAAACTGGACAGCAATATGTAGAAGAATGAAACTCAGCCATTCTTTAACACTGTGCACAAAGATAAACTTGAAATGGATAAAAAGACCTCAACATGAGACAGGAATCCATCAGAATTCTAGAGGAGAACATAGGCAGTAACCTCTTCGACATCGGCCACAGCAACTTCTTTCAATATACGTCTCCAAAGGCAAAGGAAACAAAAGCAAAAATGAACTTTCAGGACTTCATCAATACCAAAAGTTTCTGCACAGCAAAGGAAACAGTCAAGAAAACAAAGAGGCAACCCACAGAATATTCGCAAATGACAGTACAAAGGCCTGATATCCAGGATCTATAAAGAACTCCTCAAACTCAATGCACACAAAACAGATAATCACATCAAAAAATGGGCAGAAGATATGAACAGACCCTTTACCAAATAAGACATACAAATGGCTAACAGACACATGAAAAAGTGATTACTTAAAAACAACACACACAAGCGTTCCCTTTTGTCTTTTAAAACCCTTGACTTTTGTTCCATAAGGGGACACAATTTGGGTTGCTACCCAACTCTATGCCTCCCTAATTGCAATTCTGAGATGCCAAATACATATTTTCCTTCACATTGCTTATAATGTAGTATGGTTGCAGTCTGTGAGTTTTGTTCTTTGAGGCAAAGGAAGCCCTATCTTTTCCATCAGGTTCTGTAACGTTCTTTTGAGAATACATAGTAATGTAAGTGATATAAGTTTGAATACCAATGATCTACATTTAGATCCTTTCCATTCTCCTGACCTTTACCCACATACAAATTTATCCTCCGAACATTTTAAGGAAGTTATAGCTCCACTGACTTTGTCAAACTAAAATTCAATGTTTATATTAGTAAGATAGTGTGCATGTTGACAACTGAGTCATTAGCACTGTGGTTGCATTTTCTTAAAGACATAAGTATTTTTATTTTCTTCCTGGTTAATTACACCTCATCTTGTTTAGTTGATTTTAATTTGCTTCTCTGCCATGTGTATATACTTCCTCTTGATAAATATTTTCTAGAAATTGTGAATACTTCAGAATTCTCCCAATTTCTTCTTTCTATGCCACCCTTTCTACAATCTCTGTCTTACTGGTCTCGCTCAGAGTGCATGTGTGAGGCTTACCTGCACAGAGCTCTCCTACAGTCTCATCAGCACCAAGCCCATCCCTGGTCTCCTTCTTTTTAACCCATGCTGTCCTCCTTCTTGATTTGCTCCCTTATTTTAGAGGAGCATTTTTTCCTATTCTTTTCTTATGGAATTCCTATTATGTGCCTTTTTGTTTTCTTAAATTGAACCTCAAATTTTATTTCCTATTTCCACCCTCTTTTCATGTTTTCCTATTAGTTATACATTGTCTTACTGTCATAATTTAAATATTATTTTATTATTATATTCATTTATTTCTCTAATGCTGTTTTTATAACATCATGTTGTAGCTAATACCCATTCTTATCTTTCTGGACAGATGAATCACAGTTCCTTTTTTACTTATTTTGAGTTTATATTCACTTCTGTTTTTATCCATTCATCAGTCAATGGACATTTGGGCTCCCTCCATATTTTGGATATTGTTTTAGAAGCACAAAGGTCAGGAACACTCCCACACCCCTGGGACAACCTCTGAGGGAGTCATGGGCACACACTGTGGGAAGCTGTGGATTTTGACAGTGCTAACAGAAATAGAGACTGTTTGTCCTGGGGATTTAGTGGAGAGAGCAAACTGTAATTTCTCTGTTCTGGGCCATAGATTTAGGTGTGCCCATTTTTTTTTCTCAGACCCCCAGAAGAGGCTTGGAAAGCCACCAGGGAAACAAAGCACAGAAGACAAGTTTCTGCTGAGCCTATCCCCCTGATTGTGGTCAGGGCAACTCTGCTCAAGCAGGGTTACTTGAGAACAAAGAATGTCGGTCTGTTCCTCCAGAAGACAGGCTAGAAGAACAAGAGGACAGCAACTTTATGGACCCCATACGACTAAAATATCAATGCCAGGGGAAAATAGTGTATTGAGATCCAGGCATTGTCTAATCACTTATTTTATTTAGTTATTTATTTTTAGATAAAACTCTCTTGGGTGCCTGGGTGGCTCAGTGGTTGGGTCTCTGCCTTCAACTCAGCTCATGATCTCAGGGTTCTGAGATCAAGTCTCGCATTGGGCTTTCTGCTCAGTGGGGAGCCTGCTTCTTCCCTCTCTCTGCCTGCCTCTCTACCTACTTGTGATCCCTCTCTCTCTGTAAAATAAATAAATAAAATCTTTTAAAAAAACTCTTTTTCTTTTATTCTTTCTTTTATGCTTTTCCTTTTTTTATCTTTTTCTCATTTCAACTATATGTTTATTATATCAACTTATAATTCATACTTGCTTTTTAACTTGTATTTTTTCACATCTTTATATTTATAGATATATGTTTTGCTGTACTCCTTTTTTCAGTATTCAATTTTACATATATATACAAGTTACATTTTCCTTGTAATTTTGGGAAGTAGTGTATTCTAACACACAAACCAAAATACACCCAAAAACAATTAAACACTCTGCTGTGTCCACACTAAGAGATTTTAGCCCCTCTTCTCATCATTCCCTTTTTCACAATTATTTTACTTTTATAAATTTTATTCTCATGTTTCATTTTGGCTTGGTTTTTCTGGTAGTGTCTTCTTATTGCTCAGGATTTTGCTAGGGTGTATTTTCCTTGGTTCATGAGTGGCTGATATTTTGGACTTTGCTCATTCACTCAACCATTGATCAACAAAATGACTAGGAAAAGAAACCCTCAACAAATAAAAGAAGCAGGGTCACCTATGTGGCTCAGTCATTAAGCATCTGCCTTCAGCCAAGGCTAAGATCTAAAGGTCCTGGGATTAAGTCCAGCATCAGGCTCCCTGCTCCACAGAAAGCTTGATTGTCCCTCACCCACTCCCCCTGCTTGTGTTTCTTCTCTTGCTGTGTCTCCCTCTGTCAAAGAAAAAAAAATAAAATTTTTAGAAAAAGAAAAGAAACAGAGACAATTTCATCTGCCACAGAAATAATGGATATGGATACAAGCAAAATGGCAGAAACAGACTTCAGAATAGCATTCATAAAGTCAGTAGCTAAGCTTGAAAAAAGACTTAATGACAATATAGAATCACTAAGAGTAGAAATGAGATCTAATCAGGCAAAACTAAAAAATTTTATGAATGATATTCAGTCTAAATTGTATATTCAAAAAGCAGGGTAACTGAGGAAGAATAGAGAATTAGTGATCTAGAAGACATGGTAATGGAAAAAAAGGAAGATGAGGGAAACAGAGATAAGCCAGTAGCAGCACATAAGAAAGGATTGCAGAGATTAATGATGTCATGAAACATTCCAATATCAGAATTATTGGGATCCCAAAGGGGGTGAAGAGAGAGAGGGCCAGAGGGTATATTTGAAAAAATCATAGCAATAACTTCCCTAATCTGGGGAAGGAAAGAAGTATTCGAGTCCAAGAGGCAGAAAAAAACCCTCCCAAAATCAATAAAAATAGATCAACACCCCTATATATAATAGTGTAGCTTGAAAATTTTACAGCTAAAGAAACAATCTTAAGAATAGCCAGGGTTAGAGGGTTTCTTACATATGGAAAAAAAGAAGATCAGAATAACATCAGACCTGTACACAGACACCTGGCAAGCCAGAAAGAACAGGAAAGACATATTCCGGGTACTAAATGAAAAGAACATGCATCCAAGAAAAATTTATCCAGCAAGGCTGACATTCAAAATGGATGAAGAGTTAAAGAGCTTTCAAGACAGGCAGAAACTAAAAGAAACCAAACCAGACTTTGGAGAAATATTGGGGATTCTGTAAACCAAGAGAAACCCCAGTTTTAAATAAACCATTAAAAAAATAAAATATATAGAAACAGGGGATTTGCATACAAGACAATGGCACTAAACTCATGTCTTTCAATAGTTACTCTTAAATGGAAATGGGCTGAATGCTCCAATCAAAAGAAACAGGATTGCAGATTGGATAAAAAAGCAGGACCCATCTATATGCTGTCTACAAGAGACTCATTTTCAATCTAAACACACCTCCAGATTGAAAGTGAGAGGATGGAGAACCATCTACCATGTTAACAAACCTCCAAAGAAAGCTGGGGTAGAAATTCTTATATCAGACAAATTATATTTTAAGCCTAAGTCCATAATAAGAGATGAAGAGGTACATCATATTATAATTAAAGGATCTATCCAACAAAAAGCCCTAACAATTGTAAATATATATGCCCCTAACATGGGGTCAGTCAATTATATAAACCAATTAATAACAAAATTTAAAAGTCTATTAACATTAAAAAATTAATAGTAGGAGACCTTAGCAATGCACTCACAGCAATGGACAGATCATCTAAGCAGAAGATTAACAAAGAAACAAGAGCTTTGAAGGATATATTGGACCAGCTGGACTTCACAGACATATACAGAACATTCCATTCTAAAACAACGAAATACTCATTCTTCCCAAGTACACATGGAACTTTCTCCAGAATAGACAACATACTGGGTCACAAATCACGTCTCAACCAATACTGAAAGATTGAGATCCTGCATGTTATCAGACCACAATGTGTTCAAACTGGAACTCAATCAAAAGAAAATAATTTGTAAGGAACTCAAACACGTGAAAGTTAAAGAGCATCCTGCTAAGGAATGGTTGGATCAAATGAGAAATTAAAAAACAAACAAACATAATCCCACAAATAGCATGGAGGACATGGGGACTTAGAGTGGAGAAGGGAGTTGGGAGAAATTGGAAGGGGAGGTGAACCATGAGAGACTATGGACTCTGAAAAACAATCTGAGGGTTTTGAAGGGACGGGGGGTGGGAGGTTGGGGTACCAGGTGGTGGGTATTACAGAGGGCACGGATTGCATGGAGCACGGGGTGTGGTGCAAAAATAATGAATACTGTTATGCTGGAAATAAAAATAAATAAATAAATAAATATAAAAACAAACAAACAAACAAACAAACAAAACCTTAAACAATTTATGGAAACCAATGAGAATGAAAACATATCAGTCCAAAACCTATAGGATACTGCAAAGGCTGTCATAAAGGGGAAATACACAGCCATCCAAGCCGCTCTCAAAAAATTAGAAAAATTCCAAGTGCACAAGATGACCTTACAGTTAAGATGCAGAGAAAGAACACCAAATAAGAACTTAACCAAGAAAAAAAAATAATAAAAATTAGAGTAGAAATCTACTCTAGTAGAAATTAAATACAAACCAAAAAAAAAAAAAAAGTAGAACTGATTAAAACAACAACAACAGCAATAAACTAGAAGCTTGCTTTTTTAAAGAATTAAGGAGATTAATAAGCCTATGGTCAGACTTATCCAAAAGAAAAGAAAAAGGGCACAAATTAATAAAATCATGAATGAAAGGGAAGAGAGTACAACCAACCAACCAAGGAAATATAGATAATTTTAGGAACATATTATAAGCAACTATATGCCAAAAAATTAGGCAACTTGGAAGAAATGTATGCATTCTTGGAAAATTATAAACTACCAAGACTGAAATGGAAGAAGAAAATCTGAACAGTCAGATAACTAGTAAGGAAATAGAAGCAATAATCAAAACCATCCCCCAAAATAAGAGTTAATACCATGTTTATGGAGCACACAGGACTGCAAAACTCCAGATATAGGGAAAAATAGTATACATAATTTGAAGTCATTTTCACCCTCATGATTCGTTTATTTTTCAGTTTAAAATTTCCCTTTTCTCTTTTATTTTCCTTTTTAACCAATTTCTTATTTTATCCACTCTTTAAGTCTTTTTTAACTTTCAGTTTTACATTTACATTTTATAATTTTTGTTTGTTTGTTTCCTTTCACAATAACCAAGTTTATTTTTGTATATATACATTTTTTGTTTGTTTTCCTTACAGGGATTTAGTGTTTTCTAACACAGAGACGAAAGTCACTCTGGACCACATGAATCACTTGTTTTGTCCACCTGGTAGATAACATTCTCCCCCCCGCCCTTTCTTCCCTTTATATTTAGGTTTCTGACCTCTTTAGATTTTAGATTTTTCTACTGTATATTTTGCTTGGGTTGTGGTTGATATTATTGATTTTATTCTCTTATTCATCCATTCTTCTCTGGGAAAAATGACTGGAAGGAAGAATACACAGTGAAACAAAGAACCAGAGGTTAATACTCCTGGCCACAGATATAATTGATATGGATATAAGTATAATATCAGAGCTGGACTTTGGATAATTATTATAAAGTTACTACCTGGGCATGGGAAAAAAAAAAGCGAAAAAGACATTAGAGAATCTCTTAGTGCAGAAATAAATTCTAATCAGGCCAAAATTTAAAAATCTTTACCTAAGATGCATTCTAAATTGGATGCTCTAACAGCTAGGGTAAATAAGGCAGAAAAAAGAGTAAGTGACATAGAAGACAAGTTGATGGAAAAGAAGGAAGGTGAGGGAAAGAAAGAAAAATTACTAATGGACCATGAGGGGAGTCTTTGAGAAATCAGTTATACCATAAAATGAAACAATATCAGAATTATGGGGGTCCCCTGGGAAGAAGAAAGAGAGAGAGGGACAGAAAGTATATTTGAGCAAATCAGTTGAGATCTTCCCTAATCTGGGGAAGAAAACATGTATTCATGTCCAAGAGGTAGAGAAAACCCCTCCCAAAATCAATAAAAATAGATCAATACCTTGACATATAATAGCAAGGCTTATAAAGTTCAGAGATAAAGAGAAAATCCTAAAAGCACCTCAACACAACAGGTTCTTAGTATACAGGGTTAGAAACATTAGACTGGCAGCAGATGTATCCACTAAGACCTTGTGGGCCAGAAAGTCATGATATATTCATAGTATATTCATATATACTAAATGAGAAATTAATACAGCCAAGAACACTTTATCCAGCAAGGCTTTTATTCATAATAGAAGAGGAGATAAAGAGCTTCCAGGACAAGGAGAAACAAGGAATATGTTATCATTAAATCAGCCCTGAAATAAATATTAAATAGAATCCTGTAAGCAAAGAGAGGGCTCAAAAGTTACATAGACCAGAAAGAAATGGAGACAATATACAGAAACAGTGACTTTACAGGTAATACAATGGCACTAAATTGACCTTTCAATTGTTTCTCTGAATGTGAATTGGCTAACTGCTCCAATCAAAAGAAAAGGTATCAGGTTGAATAAAAAAGCAAGACCCATCCACATGCTGTCTACAAGAAACACATTTTAGAGCCAAAGACACCTCCAGATTTAAAGGGAGGGAATAGAGAACAATGTATCATGCTAGTGAACATTAAAAGAAATTTGGGGTAGCAGTCCTCATATCAGACGCACTAGATTTTGTTTAGGGACACTACCTCATAATTTAAGGGTCTTTCCAACAATAACATCTAACAATTTTAAATGCTTATGCATTTAAACAAATTATATATTATATAAACAAATTAATAACAAAATTAAAGAAACATATTGATAATAATACAATAAGAGTAGGGGACTTTAACACCCCACTCACAGCAATGGAAATATCATCTAAGTAGATCAACACAGAAAGAAAGACTTTAAATGACACATTGGACCAAATGGACTTCACAGACATAAATACATAAATAGAGCATTCCATCCCAAAGCCACAGAATGCACATTCTTTTTGAGTGTACATAGAACCTTCTCCAGAATAGACATATATTCTCCAGAATAGGTGACAAATCAGGTCTCAAAAGATATAAAATGATTGGAATTATTCCCTGCATCTTCTCACACTACAATGCTTTGAAACTGGAAGATAATCAAAAGAGGAAATTTGGAAGAAATTCAAAGACTTGGAGGTTAAAGAGAATCCTACCAAGAATGTATGGGTCAACTAGAAAAGTAAAGAAGAATTTTAAAAATTCATTGAAATAAAATGAAATAAAAGCACAACTTTTCAAGACCTTTGGGATATACAAATGTGGTGCTAAGAGGGAAACAAATTGTAATGCAAGTCACTCAAAAATTAGGAAAGTCTTGGAGGAGGAGTCAAGATGGTGGAGAAGTAGCAGGCTGAGACTACTTCAGATAGCAGGAGATCAGCTAGATAGCTTATCTAAAGATTGCAAACACCTACAATTCCAATGGCAGATCGAAGAGAAGAAGAACAGCAATTCTAGAAACAAAAAATCAACCACTTTCTGAAAGGTAGGACTTGCAGAGAAGTGAATCCAAAGCAACAGGAAGATAGACCCGGGGGTGAGGTGGGGCTGACTCCTGGCAAGTGGCAGAGCAACGGACCACAAAATTGGGACTTTTAAAAGTCTGTTCCGCTGAGGGACATCGCTCCAGAGGCTAAACAGGTGCGAAGCTCACGCAGGGTCAGCGTGGCCTCAGGTCCTGCAGGGTCACAGAAGGATCGGGGTGTCTGAGTGTCACAGAGCTTACAGGTATTAGAACAGAGAAGCTGGCTACAGAGAAAGAGCCAGAGTGAGCTCCCACCTCGGGGTTACTTTGAAATGGTTGCAGACTCGGTGAGCTCGGAGCGCGGCCAGAAGCCATGGAGATGGGATTAATAGGGCACTGTTCTCTGAGGGCATACTGAGGAGTGGGGCTCCGGGCTCTCGGCTCCTCCAGGCCAGAGACCAGGAGGCCGCCATTTTCACCTCTGTCCTCCGGAACTCTACGGAAAGCTCTCAGGGAACAAAAGCTACCAAAAGAAAACCTGAGCGGATTACTCAGCCCGGCCCTTGGTAAGGGCAGTGCAATTCTGCCTGGGGCAAAGATGCTTGAGAATCACTACAACAGGCCCCTCCCCCAGAAGATCAACAAGAAATCCAGCCAGGACCAAGTTCACTTACCAAGGAGTGCAGTTTCAATACCAAGGAGAGTAGTAGAATTCCAGAGGAGGAGAAAGCAAAGCACAGAACTCATGGCTTTCTCCCCATGATTCTTTAGTCTTGTAGTTAATTTAATTGTTTTTTTCTTTTTCAATTTTTTTCTCTTCTTCTCCTAATTTTTTTTTAACTTTTACGCTTTTCTTTTTTAACTTTTTTTTAAAAGATTTTATTTACTTATTTGCCGTCAGATCACAAGTAGGCAGAGAGGCAGGCAGAGAGAGAGAGAGAGAGGAGGAAGCAGGCTCCCCACCAAGCAGAGAGCCCTATGAGGGGCTCAATCCCAGGACCCTGGGATCATGACCTGAGCTGAAGGCAGAGGCTTTAACCCACTGAGTCACCCAGGCGCCCCTTTTTTAACGTTTTTTTAACTAGTTTATCTAATATATATATATTTTTTCTTTTTAAAACTTTTTCTTTCTTCTTTTTTATTAAATTGCTTCTTTTCTTTCTTTTTTTTTTCTCTCTCTCTTTTTTTTCTTTCTGAACCTCTTTTTATCCCCTTTCTCCCCCCTCATGATTTAGGATCTTTTCTTATTTGGTTAAAGCATATATTCCTGGGGTTCTTGCCACACTTTTAGTATTTTATTGCTCCTTCAAATACTCTTATCTGGACAAAATGACAAGGCGGAAAAATTCACCACAAAAAAAAAAAAAAGAAAAAAAAGAAAAAGAGTCAGTACTGAAGGCTAGGGACCTAATCAATAAAGACATTGATAATATGTCAGATCCAGAGTTCAGAATGACAATTCTCAAGGTCTAGCCAGGCTCGAAAAAGGCATGGAAAATATTAGAGAAACCCTCTCGGGAGATATAAAAGCGTTTCTGGAGAAATAAAAGAACTAAAACCTAACCAAGTTGAAATTTTAAAAAGCTATTAATGAGGTGCAATAAAAAGTGGAGACTCTCACTTCTAGGATAAATGAGGCAGAAGAAAGAATTAGCTCTATAGAAGATCAAATGACAGAGAATAAAAAAGCTGAGCAAAAGAGGGACAAACAGTTAATGGACCATGAGGGCAGAATTCGAAAGATAAGTGACACCATAAGTCAAAACAACATTAGAATAATTGGGATTCCAGAAGAAGAAGAAAGAGAGAGGGGAGCAGAAGGTATATTGGAGAGAATTATTGGAGAGAATTTCCCCAATATGACAAAGGGAACAAGCATCAAAATCCAGGAGGTGCAGAGAATGCTCCTCAAAACCAATAACAATAGGTCAACACCCCATCACCTAATAGTAAAATTTACAAGTCTTAGTGACAAAGAGAAAATCCTGAAAGCATCCCGGGAAAAGAAATCTGTAACATACAATGGTAAAAATATTAGATTGGCAGCAGACTTATCCACAGAGATCTGGCAGGCCAGAAAGAGCTGGCATGATATATTCAGAACACTAAACGAGAAAAACATGCAGCCAAGAATACTATATCCAGCTAGGCTATCATTGAAAATAGAAGGAGAGATTAAAAGCTTCCAGGACAAACAAAAACTGAAAGAATTTGCAAACACCAAACCAGCTCTACAGGAAATATTGAAAGGGGTTTTCTAAGCAAAGAGAGAGCCTACAAGTGGTAGATCAGAAAGGAACAGAGACAATATACAGTAACACTCACCTTACAGGCAATACAATGGCACTAAATTCATATCTCTCAATAGTTACCCTGAATGTTAATGGGCTAAATGAGCAATCAAAAGACACAGGGTATCAGAATGGATAAAAAAACAAAACCCATCTATATGTTGCCTCCAAGAAACTCATTTTAAGCCTGAAGACACCTCCAGATTTAAAGAGAGGTGGGGGGAAGAATTTATCATGCTAACGGACATCAGAAGAAAGAAGGAATGGCAATCCTTATACCAGATCAATTAAATTTTAAGCCAAAGACTATAATAAGAGATGAGGGAGGACACTATATCATACTCAAAGGATCTGTCCAACAAGAAGATCTAACAATTTTAAATATCTATGCCCCCAGTGTGGGAGCAGCCAACTATATAAACCAATTAATAACAAAATCAAAGAAACTCATCAACAATAATACAATAATAGTAGGGGACTTTAACACTCCCCTCACTGAAATGGACAGATCATCCAAGCAAAAGATCAACAAGGAAATAAAAACCTTAAAGGACACACTGGACCAGATGGACATCACAGATATATTAAGAACATTTCATCCCAAAGCAACAGAATACATATTTGTCTCCAGTGCACATGGAGCATTCTCCAAAATAGATCATATCCTCAGTCCTAAATAAGGTCTCAGCTGGTATCAAAAGAGTAGGATAATTCCCTGCATATTTTCAGACCACAATGCTCTGAAGCTGGAATTCAATTACAAAAGGAAACATGGAAAGAACCCAAATACATGGAGACTAAACAGCATCCTTCTAAAGAATGAATGGGTCAACCAGGAAATTAAAGAAGAATTGAAAAATTCATGGAAACAAATGATAATGAAAACAGAACGGCTCAAAATCTGTGGGAAACAACAAAGGCAGTCCTGAGGGGAAAATATATAGTGGTACAAGCCTTTATCAAGAAACAAGAAAGGTCTCAGGTACACAACCTAACCCTACACCTAAAGAAGCTGGAGAAAAAAAAAAAAAGAAAGAGACCTTAAACCCAGCAGGAGAAGAGAAATCATAAAGATGAGAACAGAAATCAATGAAATAAAAACAAACAAACAAAAAAAAGAACAAATCAACGAAACTAGGAGCTGGTTCTTTGAAAGAATTAATAAGATTGATAAACCCCTGGCCAGACTTATCAAAAAGAAAAGAGAAAGGACCCAAATAAATAAAATCATGAATGAAAGAGGAGAGATCACAACTAACACCAAAGAAATACAAACTATTATAAGAACATACTATGAGCAACTCTACGCCAACAAATTTTACAATCTGGAAGAAATGGATACATTCCTAGAGACATATAAACTACCACAACTAAACCAGGAAGAAATAGAAAGCTTGAACAGACCCATAACCAGTAAGGAGATTGAAACAGTCATCAAAAATCTCCAAACAAACAAAAGCCCAGGGCCAGACGGGTTCCCGGGGGAATTCTACCAAACATTTAAAGAAGAACTAATTTCTATTCTCCTGAAACTGTTCCAAAAAATAGAAATGGAAGGAAAACTTCCAAACTCATTTTATGAGGCCAGCATTACCTTGATCCCGAAACCAGACAAGGAACCCATCAAAAAAGAGAGCTATAGACCAATATCCTTGATGAACACAGATGTGAAAATTCTCACCAAAATACTAGCCAATAGGATTCAACAGTACATTAAAAGGACTATTCAATCCAACGAAGTGGGATTTATTCCAGGGCTGCAAGGGTGGTTCAACATCCACAAATCAATCAATGTGATACAACACATTAATAAAAGAAAGAACAAGAACCATATGATACTCTCAAAAGATGCTGAAAAAGCATTTGACAAAGTACAGCATCCCTTCCTGATCAAAACTCTTCAAAGTGTAGGGATAGAGGGCACATACCTCAATGTTATCAAAACCATCTATGAAAAACCCACTGCAAATATCATTTTCAATGGAGAAAAACTGAAAGCTTTTCCGCTAAGGTCAGGAACACGGCAGGGATGTCCATTATCACCACTGCTATTCAACATAGTACTAGAGGTCCTAGCCTCAGCAATCAGACAACAAAAGGAAATTAAAGGCATCCAAATCGGCAAAGAAGAAGTCAAACTATCACTCTTCGCAGATGATATGATTCTATATGTGGAAAATCCAAAAGACTCCACTCCAAAACTGCTAGAACTTGTATAGGAATTCAGTAAAGTGTCAGGATATAAAATTAATGCACAGAAATCAGTTGCATTTCTCTACACCAACAACAAGACAGAAGAAAGAGATATTAAGGAGTCAATCCCATTTAAAATTGCTTCCAAAACCATAAGATACCTAGGAATAAACCTAACCAAAGAGGCACAGAATCTATACTCAGAAAACTATAAAGTACTCATGAAAGAAATTGAGGAAGACACAATGAAATGGAAAAATGTTAAATGCTCTTCGATTGGAAGAATAAATATTGTGAAAATGTCTATGCTACCTAAAGCAATCTATACATTTAATGCAATTCCTATCAAAGTACCATCCATCTTTTTCAAAGAAATGGAACAAATAATTCTAAAATGTATATGGAACCAGAAAAGATCTCAAATAGCCAAAGGGATATTGAAAAAGAAAGCCAAAGTTGGTGGCATCACAATTCCGGACTTCAAGCTCTATCACAAAGCTGTCATCGTCAAAACAGCATGATACTGGCACAAGAAAACAGACACATAGATCAATAGAACAGAATAGGGAGCCCAGAAATAGACCCTCAACTCTATGGTCAATTAATCTTCGACAAAGCAGGAAAGAATGTCCAATGGAAAAAAGACAGCCTCTTTAATAAATGCTGTTGGGAAAATTGGACAGCCACATGCAGAAAAATGAAATTGGACCATTTCCTTACACCACACAATAATAGACTCAAAATGGATGAAGGACCTCAATGTGAGAAAAATCCATCAAAATCCTTGAGAAGAACACAGGCAGCAACCTCTTCGACCTCAGCCACAGCAACATCTTCCTAGGAATATCGCCAAAAGCAAGGGAAGCAAGGGCAAAAATGAACTATTGGGATTTTATCAAGATAAAAAGCTTTTACACAGCAAAGGAAACAGTTAAAAAAAACCAAAAGACAACTGACAGAATGGGAGAGGATATTTGCAAATGACATATCAGATAAAGGGCTAGTGTCCAAAATCTATAAAGGACTTAGGAAACTCAACACTCAAAGAACAAATAATCCAATCAAGAAATGGGCAGAGGACATGAACAGACATTTCTGCAAAGAAAACATCTAGATGGCCAACAGACACATGAAAAAGTGCTTCATATCACTCGGCATCAGGGAAATACAAATCAAAAGCACAATGAGATATCACCTCACACCAGTCAGAATGGCTAAAATTAACAAGTCAGGAAATGACAGATGCTGGCGAAGATGCAGAGAAAGGGGAACCCTCCTACGCTGTTGGTGGGAATGCAAGCTGGTGCAACCACTCTGGAAAACAACATGGAGGTTCTTCAAAATGTTGAAAATAGAACTACCCTATGACCCAGCAATAGCACTACTATGTATTTACCCTAAAGATCAAACGTAGCCATCCTAAGGGGCATGTGCACCCGAATGTTTATAACTGCAACGTCTACAATAGCCAAACTATGTAAAGAACCTAGATGTCCATCAATAGATGAATGGATAAAGAAGAGGTGGTATCTATACACAATTGAATACTATTCAGCCATCAAAAGAAATGAAATCTTGCCATTTGTGATGACGTGAATGGAACTAGAGGGTATCATGCTTAGCGAAATAAGTCAAGCGGAGAAAGACAACTATCATATGATCTCCCTGATATGAGGAAGTGGAGATGCAACATGGGGGGTTGAGGGGGTAGGAGAAGAATAAATGAAACAAGATGGGATTGGGAGGGAAACAAACCATAAGTGACTCTTAATCTCACAAAACAAACTGAGGGTTGCTGGGGGGAGGGGGTTGGGAGAAGGGGGGTGGGGTTATGGGCATTGGGGAGGGTATGTGCTTTGGTGAGTGCTGTGAAGTGTATAAACCTGGAGATTCACAGACCTGTACCCCTGGGGATAAAAATATATTATATGTTTATTAAAAAATTAAATTAAATTAAAATACATTAAATTAAAAATTATAAAAAAATTAGTCTGGGGCGCCTGGGTGGCTCAGTGTGTTAAGCCTCTGCCTTCATCTCAGGTCATGATCTCCGGGTCCTGGGATTGGGCCCCATATCGGGTCCTCTGCCAGGCTCTCTGCTCAGTGGGAAGGACTGCTTCCCCCTCCCCCATGAATGTCTTTCTGCCTACTTGTGATCTCTTTCTCTCTGTCAAATAAATAAATAAAATATTTTAAAAAATAGGAAAGTCTCAAATACACAAGATAACCTGACATCTAAAGGATCTGGAAAAAGAAGAGCAAATAAAGCCTAAACCAGAAAGAGAAGAGAAATAATAAAGATTAGAGCAGAAATAAGAAAAATAGAAACCAGAAAAACAGTAGAACAGATCAGTGAATCTAGAAGCTGGTTCTTTTAAGGAATTAATAAGGCCAATGAACCGCTAGCCAGACTTATCAAAAAGAAAAGAGAAGGGACCAAAATCAATAATATCATGAATGGAAGACTTGAGATCATAACCAATGACAAGGAAATATAAAACGGTCTTAAGAACATATTATGAGCTATTGTATGCCTCCAAATTAGGCAACGTGGAAGAAACGGATGCATTCCTAGAAACTTAAAAACTACTAAAACTGAAACAGGAAGAAATAGAAAACCTGGAATACCCATATCCATAAAGAAACTTGAAGCAGTAATCAAAAATCTCATAACAAAGAAGCATCCAGGGCCAGATGGCTTCTCAGAAGAATTTTAGTAAACTCTTAAAAATAAATACTCTTCTGAAGCTATTTCAAAAAGCAGAAATGGAAGGAAATCACACAAGTTTGTTCTATGAGGCCAGCATTACCTTTAACACGAAACCAGACAATGACACCACCAAAAAGGGGAATTACAGGTTGACATCCCTGATGAACATGGATGCTAAAATTCTCACGAAGAAAACTAGCCAATAAGCTCTAATAGCACATTAAATGGATTATTCACCATGACCAAGTGGGATTTATTCCTGGGCTGCAATGGTGCTTCAACATTCATAAAACAATTAATATGATACACCACATTAATAAAAGACAAAGAACATATAATCCTCTCAGTGGATACAGAAATAACATTTGACAACATAAAATATGCTTTGTTAATTAAAACCTCCCACAGCATAGGGATAAAAGGAAAAAAAAAAAACTCAATATCTTGAAAGCCATCTATGAGAAGCCCACAGCAAATATCATTCTCTATGGGGAGAAAACAGAGCTTTTCCCATAAGCTCAGGAACATGGTAGGGATGTCCATTATCACCACTGCTATTCAACATAGTACTAGAAGTCCGACCCTCAGCAATTAGAAAACAAAAAGAAATAAAAGACTTCTGAAGCAACAAAGAAGTCAAACTTTTACTCTTTTCAGATGACATGATACTCAATGTGGAAAACCCAAAAGACTCCACTCCAAAATTGTGAGAACTCATACAGGAATTCAGCAACTTGGCAGGATGTAAAATCAATGCACAAAAAGCAGTTGTGTTTCTATATCCTAACAATGATACAGAAGAAATAAGTAAGGATTTGATATTGTCAAAATGTCGATGCTACCCAGATAAATCTACACATTCAATCCAATCCCTATCAAAATACCATCTACAGTTTTCACAGAGCTGGAACAAAAAACCCTAAAATTTGTATGGAACAAAAAATAAATAAATAAAAACCTCAAATAGCCAGAAGAATGTTGAAAAAGAAGGCCAGTGCTAGTGGCATCACAATGACAGACTTAAAACAACGTTACAAAGCTCTTATCATCAAAACAGCATGGGACTAGAACAAAAACAAATAAATCAATGGATCAGAATAAAGAACCTAGAAATGGACCTACAACTCTAGGGTCAACTAATCTTTAATAGAGTAGGAAAAAAATATTCAATGGAAAAAGCACTGTGCAACCAATGGAGTTGGAAAATTGAAATGCCACAGGGAGAAGAATGAAACTGGACCATTTTGATTATACCATGAACAATGATAAACTCAAAATGTATGAAAGTCCTCAATGTGAGACAAGAATCCATCAATATCTTATAGGAGAAAAAAGGCAGAAACCACTATGACCTTGGCCACAGCAAATTCTTGTTAGAAAGGTCTCTAAAGGCAAGGGAAATAAAAGCAAAAATGAACTACTGGGATTTCTTCAAGATTAAAAGCTTCTGCACAACAAAGAAAACAACAAAATTAAAAGGTAACCCATGGAACTTATTTCCAGGGAGGACAAGATGGTGGGGAAGTAGGAAGAGGCACCTTTTAAACCTGTACCCTAAAGTGAGCTGATTATCAACCAAATAACTCCAATCACCCATGAAATCAGCCTGAGATCAGAATTATACACATCTGGATCTCTACAGGGGCAGAAGGCGCCAGTGGGTAAGTAAAGAGGAGTGGGAACCGTGAACTGATATTGGAAGATAAACAAAAGGGGGAGGGAGCCACCAGAGGCTACCGGTTGGAAAGTAATACCCCTAATATGAGCGAGAGTGCCCTGTGTCTGGGGACCAGCATTAACTTGGAGACTGGTTGAAAGCACTTCAAAAGAGCAAAAGATCACGGGGGGAAATTGTGGGAATTGGGACAGCTAGGGACAGGGGGCTTAAGTCCCTGGTCCCAGGAGGGCCTACCCTGGCGCTGAGCCAGAGAGAATGTGGCAGAGAAACTAGATCTTGGTCTCTAAGCTGCCAATGTGCCCTAGAACACATGGGGTCTGGCTCCTATGAGGGACTGGGTGCCTCACCAGAGGACAGAACGCCCAAGCCCTGCTATACAGCCAGGGAGGCGCACATCCCTCGTTCCCCCGTGAAAGAGGAACACAAAGGCCCGGACGGTGCTCTTTGACCCGTGCCATTGTTTCAGAGCCTAAGACGCGCGCCCCAAATTCTCCCCTGAAAGAGGTGCGGAAAGGCCCAGCCTGGTGCTTTTGGACCTGCGCCCCTTTCTCAGAGCCTGAAAAGCGTGCGAGACCCACAGCCTCCCCTGAAAGAGGTGCGTGCAAGCAGGGCGCTTTTAGACCCAGAAAGACCAGGCACTCCCAGCCCTGGCCAGCAGGAAAATCTCAGTGTGCAATTACTGCTTAGAACCTCTCTGGTGGTCTGGAGCTGCCCAGACAGTTGCCACTGCCATGGTTTTGGGTACAAGCAAAAGATCCTGTGTCCCCAGGAACCGCAACATGGAACCTGCTCTGCCAGCGGCCAAAGGGGAACTTATTTGGGCTCTGCAGTCAGACTGAGGTTTCTCTCTGAGAGGGAGGCCAGGGTGCACTTTGTTTTCCTCTAAAACTGCAAAAACCATCATAAGTGGTCAAGGTGAGAGAAAAAAAAAAGCGAACAAACATAAAAACCGCCAGAGAACAAAAGTCTGAAAAAAAACAGTTTCCTCAGAGCCCACCCCCTTGAGGGGTGCAGGGGGACTTAACTCAGGGAACGTCATTGACTGAAAACCCACGTGGCAGGCCCCTCCGCCAGAAAACCAACCAAGAAAAGAGGGAAACAAACAAACAAACAAAAAGAATACAAGAGAACAACCACCACTACTTCATAGGAAAACTTTTATTATTTTACTCATTCCCACTATTCTGGTTCTTTTTTATTTTTTAACTTACTTACCATCACAGTGAGATATCCAGTAAATCAAATTCCATAATAACCTTCTAACCTGAACTTTTTGATACATACACCTGTGTTTTTCTTTTGCATTGTATTTTTCATTTTTTTAAATTTTAGTTTAGTTTAGTCTAGCTTATTCCTTTTTATTTTTATTTTCTAATATTCATATAGAATTAAACTTCAAAATAATCCCCTTTCCCCAATCAATACTACCCCTATAGGTAAACCAATTTTTAATCGTGCATTATCTTAGGAAAGTTGAGTCCTTTAACAAAGATATCAAGATACATCCAAGAGGAATCAAAACAACCTTCCTTGCCCACACTGAGAACTTATAACCATTCTCCCATCTGTTTCTTCCACCACTGTTTCTGTGTTTTTGAGTTTGTCCTGATAGTATATAAACTTTACACTTGCGGTTCTTTTTGACGAGGTTCTTTCTTTATTTGCATATATGTATTTTTTTTTCCTCTTGTCATACACTTTTATCAGTCTTTGTGTTTGTCTGTCTTTGTTTGTATACTTCATAAATCTTACCTTGGGGCACAATTGGGCTGAACCTTCTCTTTCATCTTCCCTTTCTTCCCTGCCTGTCTCTCTCTCTCTGTTTTTTTTCTTTTTCTTTTCTTTTGCCTCTCGTATGAGTGGGGAATTCTGATTGCTCAGAAGTGTTCCAGGGTGAACTGGAACACTACGCTCGATACATACAACCACATCTGTTCAGTCGTCTCTCACCAAAATGACTAGGAGGAGAAATGCCCAACAGAAGAAAAATACAGAGGATGGACCTCTGCAACAGAGCTAACGGCTATCAACATAGACAATATGTCGGAAAGAGAATTCAGGCTAACAATTATCCAGGCAATAGGTACGTTGGAGAAAGCCATGGATGACCAAACAGAATTGATTAGGGCCGAACTGAAAGCGACCAGACAGGATGTTCACAATGTAAGGGCTGAGCTGAAAGCTACCAGCGATGAGCTTCACAATGCTCTCAATGAGTTCCAATCTAATCTAAATTCTCTCAATGCTAGAATAACTGAGACAGAAGATAGAATTAGTGATCTAGAGGACAAACGGATAGAGAGAAAGGATCAGAAGGAAGCCTGGAACAAACAGCTTAAAAACCACGAAAACAGAATCAGGGAAATAAATGATGCAATGAAACCTTCCAACGTCAGAATTATTGGAATCCCTGAAGGGGAGGAGAAAGAAAGAAGTCTAGAAGATAGAGTGGAACAAGTCCTTCATGAAAATTTTTCCAATCTCGTGAATGGAACCAGTGTTCATGTACTAGAGGCTGAACGGTCTCCACCAAAGTTTATACATTCCAAAAAAAATCACGACACCTGATAATCAATTGAGGAACACAATTTTAGGTATAATCTCTTAAAGCTGCTAGAACAAAGAGGCTCCTTACGTACAGAGGAAAGCCAATCAGAATAAAGTAAGAACTGTCCACAGAGACCTGGCAAGCCAGAAAAGGCCGGCAAGATATATTCAGGGCACTAAATGAGGAGAAGATGCAGCCAAGAATACTTTATCCAGCAAGACTGACATTCAAAATGGAGGGAGAGATAAAGAGTTTCCAAGACTGGCAGGTTTAAAAGACAATGCACCCACCAAGCTGACACTGCAGGAAATATTAAGGGGGCTTCTATAAAAGAGGAAAAATACCAAGAATATCATTGAACAGAAATATAGAGATAATCTACAGAAAGAAAGACTTCAAAGGTAACTCGATGTCAATAAAAACATATCTATCATTAATCACTCTCAATGTGAATGGCCTAAATGCGCCCATAAAACAGCACAGGGTTGCAGATTGGATAAAACGACAGGACCCATCCATATGTTGTCTACAAGAGACCCATTTTGAACCTAAAGATACACCCAGACTGAAAGGGAAGGGATGGAGAAGCATCTTTCATGCCAATGGGCCTCAAAAGAAGGCTGGGGTAATGATTCTCATATCAGATAAATTAGATTTTAAACTAGAGACCGTAGTCAGAGATACAGAAGGACACTATATAATTCTTAAAGGGACTATCTAACAAGATGATCTAAAAATTGTAAATATCTATGCCCCCAATATGGGAACAGCCAATTACATAAGAAAACTGTTAATCAAGATAAAGAGTCATATTGATATGAATACATTAATAGAAGGATGTCTTAACACACCTCTCTCAAAAATAGACAGATCATCGAAGCACAAACTCAATAAAGAAACAAGAGCATAGAATGACACATTGGACCAGATGGAACTCATAGATATATACAGAACATTCCACCCTAAAACAACAGAATACTCATTCTTATCAAGTGTGCATGGAAATTTCTCCAGAATAGACCACATACTGAGTCACAAATCAGGATTCAACTGATACCAAAAGACTGAGATTATTCCCTGCACATTCTCAGATCACAATGCTTTGAAACTGGAGCTCAATCAAAAGGAAAAGTTCAGAAGGAACTCAAACACCTGGAAGCTAAAGACCACCTTGCTTAAGAATGCTTGGATCAACCAGGAGATCAAGGAAGAACTGAATCAATTCATGGAAACCAATGACAATGAAGACATTTTGATCCAAAACCTATGGGATACAGCAAAGGTGGTCCTAAGGGGGAAATACATAGCCATCCAAGCCTCCCTCAAAAAAATTGAAAAATCCAGAACACAGCAGCTGTCTCTACACCTTAAAGAACTGGAGAATCAACCACAAATCAAACCAACTCCACACATAAGAAGGGAAACAATCAAGATTAGAACTGAGATCGATGAGGTAGAAACCAGAGATACAGTAGAACGTATCAATGAAAATAGAAGCTGGTTTTTTAAAAGAATCAATAAGATCGATAAACCATTGGTGACACTAACCCAAAAGAAAAGAGAGAAGCTCAAATACATAAAATTATGAATGAAAAGGGAGAGATCACAACAAACACCAAGGAAGTAAAAACAATCATCAGAAGTTATTATCAACAGTTATATGCCAATAAGCTAAGCAACCTAGATGAAGTGGATGCATTCCTGGAAAACTATAAACTCCCAAAATTGAATCAGGAAGAAATTGACAACCTGAATAGACCAATATCTCTAGTAACGAGATTGAAGCAGTGATCAAAAACCTCCCAAAAAACAAGAGCCCAGGATCTGATGGATTCCCTGGGGAATTCAACCAAACTTTCAAAGAAGAAATAACACCTATTCTCCTGAAGCTGTTTCAAAAAATTGAAGCAGAAGGAAAACTTCCTGACTCTTTCTATGAAGCCAGCATTACCCTGATCCCCAAACCAGGCAAAGACCCTACCAAAAAAAATTTCAGACCAATATCCCTGATGAATATGTATGCTAGGATTCTCAACAAGATCCAAGCCAACAGGATCCAACAGCACATTAAAAAGTTTATCCACCATGACCAGGAGGGATTCATCCCTGGGCTACAAGGATGGTTCAACATTCGCAAATCAATCAATGTGATAGAAGAAATTAATAAGAGAAGAGAGAAGAACCACATGGTCCTCTCAGTTGATACAGAAAAAGCATTTGACAAAATCCAGCATCCGTTCCTGAATAAAACGCTTCCAAGTATAGGGAAAGAGGCAACATTCCTGAACTTCATCAAATCTATCTATGAAAGTCCCACAACAAATATAATCCTCAATGGGAAAAAGATTGCACCCTTCCCGTTGAGGTCAGGAACACAACAAGGATGCCCACTCTCATCACTCTTGTTCAACATAATATTAGAAGTCCTAGCAACAGCAATCAGACAACAAAGAGAAATAAAAGGTATCCAAATTGGTAATGAAGAAGTCAAACTCTCTCTCTTTGCAGATGACAGGATTCTTTATATGGAAAACCCAAAAGACTCCACTCCCAAACTACTAGAACTCATACAGCAATTCAGCAACGTGGCAGGATACAAAGTCAATGCACAAAATTCAGTGCTTTCTTATACACTAACAATGAAAATACAGAAAGGGAAATTAGAGAATCGATTCCATTTACCATAGCACCAAGAACCATAAGCTACCTAGGAATAAACCTAACCATAGAGGTAAATGATCCGTACTCAAGGAACTACAGAACACTCATGAAAGAAATTGAAGAAGACACAAAAAGATGGAATACTAGTCCATGCTCCTGGATTGGAAGAATAAACATTGTTATAATGTCTATACTGCCTAGAGCAATCTATACATTTAATGCTATGCCTATCAAAATTCCACCAGTATTCTTCAAAGAGCTGGAGCAAATAATCCTAATATTTGTATGGAATCAGAAGAGACCCCGAATAGCTAAGGAAATATTGAAAAACAAAAATAAAACTGTGGGCATCACGTTACCTGATTTCAAGCTTTATTACAAAGCTGTGATCACCAAGACAGCATGGTACTGGCCTAAAAACAGACACATACACCAGTGGAACAGAGTAGAGAGCTCAGATATGGACCCTCAACTCTATGGGCAAATAACTTCGACAAAACAGGAAAAAATATACAATGGAAAAAAGACAGTCTCTTCAATAAATGGTGCTGGGAAAACTGGACAGCTATATGGAGAAGATTGAAACTCGACCATTCTCTTACATCGTACACAAAGATAAACTCAAAATGGATAAAAGACCTCAATGTGAGACAGGAATCCATCAGAATCCTAGAGGAGAACATAGGCAGTAATCTCTTCTATATCAGCCACAGAAACTTCTTTCAAGATATGTCTCCAAAGGCAAAGGAAACAAAAGCGAAAATAAACTTTTGGGACTTCATCAAAATCAAAAGCTTCTGCACAGCAAAGGAAATAGTCAAGAAAACAAAGAGGCAACCCACGGAATGGGGGAAGATATTTGCAAATGACAGTACAGACAAAAGGTTGATATCCAGGATCTATAATGAACTCCTCAAACTCAACACACACAAAACAGATAATCATATCAAAAAATGGGCAGAAGATATGGACAGACACTTCTTCAATGAAGACATACAAATGGCTATCAGACACATGAAAAATGTTTATCATCACTAGCCGTCAGGGAGATCAAATTAAAACTACATTGAGATATCACCTTACACCAGTTAAAATGGCCAAAATTAGCAAGACAGGAAACAACATGTGTTGGAGAGGATGTGGAGAATGGGGAACCCTCTTCCACTGTTGGTGGGAATGCAAGTTGGTGCAGCCTCTTTGGGGAACAGTGTGGAAATTCCTCAAGAAATTAAAAATAAAACTTCCCTATGACCCTGAAATTGCACTCCTGGGTATTTACCCCAAAGATACAGATGTAGTGAAAAGAAGGGCCATCTGTACCCCAATGTTTATAGCAGCCTTGGCCACGGTCGCCAAACTGTGTAAAGAACCAAGCTGCCCTTCAACAGATGAATTGATAAGGAAGATGTGTTCCATATACACTATGGAGTATTATGCCTCCATCAGAAAGGAAGAATACCCAACTTTCGTAGCAACATGGATGGGACTGGAAGAGATTATGCTGAGTGAAATAAGTCAAGGAGAGAGAGTCAATTATCATATGGTTTCACTTATTTGTGGAGCATCACAAAAAACATGGAGGACATGGGGAGTTAGAGTAAGGGGGTTGGGGTAAATTGGAAGGGGAGGTGAATCATGAGAGACTATGGACTCTGAAAAACCATCTGAGGGGTTTGAAGTGGCAGGGGGGTGGGAGGTCGGGGTACCAGGTCGTGGGTATTATAGAGGACACGGATTGCATGGAGCACTGGTTGTGGTAAAAAAATAATGATACTGTTATGCTGAAAATAAATAAATGAAAAAAAAAAGAAAAAGAAAAAGAAAGGAAAAGAACCATATGAAACTCTCAACAGATGCAGTAAAAGCTTTTGACAAAATACAGCAGCCATTCTTGATAAAAACCTTTAAGAAAGTAGGGTTACAAGAAAAATACCACAATATTATGAATGTCATATATGATATTCCACAGTTCATATCATACTCAATGGGGAAAAACCTCAAACTTTTCCCCAAAGTCAGGACCATGACAGGGATTTCCATTCTCACCATGTTGCTCATCATAACACTGGAAGTCCTCATCTCAGCAATCAGATAACAACAACAGTAACAACAAAGGCATCCAAATTGGTATGGAAGAAGTAAAACTTTATCTTATTACAGAAGGCATGATACTCTATTTAGAAATCCAAAACACTCCACCAAAAACTTAGTAGAACCACTACATGAACCAGGAAATTTACAGGATATGAAGTTAACATTAAAAAAAAAAATTGTTGCGGGGCACCTGGATAGCTCAGCGAGTTAAACCTCTGCCTTCAGCTTAGCTCATGATCTCAGGGTCCTGGGACCGAGCCCCACATCAGGCTCTCTGCTCAGCAGGGAGCCTGCTTCCTCCCCTCTCTCTGCCTGCCTCTCTGCCTACTTATGATCTCTATCCTCTCTCTCTGTCAAGTGAATAAATAAAATCTTTTAAAAATTATTGCATTTATATACACCAATAATGAATCAGCACAAAGATAAATTAAGGAATCAACATAATTTACAGTTACACACACACAAAAAAATACATAAGCAAATAAGATACCTTGGAGTAAACCTAACCATAAAGTTGAAAGAACCATTCTTTGAAAACTATAAAACATTAATGAAAGAAATTAAAGATGGTAAAAAGAAGTGAAACCACATTCCATTTTCATGGATTGGAAGAACAAATATTGTTAAACTGTCTATACTACCTAAACTAAAAACACACTTAATGCAATCCCTATCAAAATATGACCAGCACAGTTCACTGAGCTAGAACAAACCATCCTAAATTTTTTTATGGAAACACAAATGCTCCAAATAGTCAAAGCAACCTTGAAAAAGAAAACCAAAGCTGTAGGCATCACGGTTTCAGACTTCAAGTGATATTACAAAGTTGTAGTGATCAAAACAGCATGTTACTGGCAAAAAAAAAATGATTTATTGATCACTGGAATGGACGGAACCCACAACTATATGATCAATTAGTTCTAGCAAAGCAGAAAATAATATGTAATGGGGAAAAAGAGAGTGTCTTTAAAAATGATGTTGGGACAACTGGACAGAATGTACAAATGAATGAATCTGAACTATTTTTTATATCATACACAAAAATATAATAAAAATGGATAGAAGACTTAAATGTGATACATGAAACTATAAATAACCAAAAGGAGAACACAGGTTATTATTTCCTTGACATTGGCTATAGCAATTTATTTCTAAATGTGTCTCCAGAGACAAGAGAAACAAAAGCATCAATAATTGAGACTTTATCAAAATAAAAAGTTTCTACACATAAAACAAAATTATCAACAAATCTAAAAGACTTGGAATGGAATGGAAGAAGATATTTTTAAATGATATAACAGATAAAGGGCTAGTATCTACAATATATAATGAAAATATAAAACCCAACACCCAAAACAAATAACCCAGGTAAAAATGGGCAGAGAACATGAAAGGATATTTTTCCAAAGAAATACAGATATCCATCAAACACTTGAAAATATTCTCAACATCACTCAATATCAAGGAAATACAAGTAAAAATGCTATGAGATATCACCTCACATGTATCAGAATGGCTAAAATTAACAACACAAGCAACAAGTGATATTGGGGAGGATTTGGAGAAATGGGAACCCTCTTGACATGCTGCAAATGTATGTCTTGAATGCAATATATCTTGAAGTCTTGAAATCAATATATCTTGAAAATATTTTGAATGCAAACTGATGTATCCACCCTGGAAAAGAACATGGAGTTTCCTCAGAAAGTTAAAAATAGACCTACTGTCTAAAAAATATTTTGTAATATGGAAAAGGCTAAGACCACATATAACCTGATATCTATTTCACAGATAAGATTTTATTGATGATGGTGAAATTTGAGATTTCTGTTAATATTGGTTAAGATTTCCAATTAATAATAAGAAAATATTTTAAACAGACATGAGAAGAGAACCAGAACAGTGCAACATAGATACCTATTTACTTTGTTGTTGTTGTTGTTGTGAGGGCTCTTAATTGCATTCTTCTTCAAGTTCCCAGAAGGAATTTATCAATAGCAAAGCTCATCAACTCCCATAATGGGGATAGTAAGATGAGGGTGATGTCACTATACTGCTTATCTTTATACCATGGCCACACTCTATTACTCAAATGGATAAGACCCCCAGCATCATCTGATGTTGACTGCAATCATATAGAAAGGACTGCAGGAGCAAAAGGGTAATTATTGTTTTTTACTTGTTCTCCTTTGATATATGCTACTAATTCTTGACCATATTTCTTCAATTTTTCCCTAGTATCTATTTTTATGAAGAAAAACAAATATGCTTTTTAAATTCAAGTATAATTAACCAGTGAAACATTGGTTTCAGTTGTACAATATATTTGACAATTCCATACATTTCTCAGTGCACATCAAGAAAATGTACTCTTAATCACCTTTTTATGATTCAATCTTTCATGTAACAATAACTTACTGCAATATATTGGGAAATGGGTTGTTATTTGCATTATGTATGGACAAAAGAACACATATTCCTCCTATATTATTGGATGATGTGTTTCTTTTCTTAAGATTGAAATTTTACAAAAGAAATGAGTCTGATTTTACTTTAGGTGGGAATTATTTCTAATAGAAAAGTAAAACAAATGTTTCAATAACATTTAAATTTCTTATAAGAAACTGACAGTGAGTGGTTTACCCAAATTGTAGACTGTGGAGAGAAGATAGTGTTCTAGAGAGCTAAGACAGCTTTATGAGCTGTGGGTCCCAACATCTGAATTGAAACACAAGTCATCTCCTAGGTAAATTATGTGATGCTAGGCAAATCACCTGAGAATCTGAATTATTTAATTTATAAAAAGAGAAAACAAGATGAGTAAGATAACTATCAGGGAAGATAAGAATGGTAAAGCAATAGAACAAAATCTGCTGTCAGCTTCAAAAAAAGATTTGATGTTATCATGCCACCACTATTAATAAGTCACAGAATTAAGTAATGTATTGCTTTGTTTATATTAAATTCAAGAAACTTAATACAGAAAAATAAGAATGAACAGTGAGGTCAATTACCTGACATGGTACAGATAGCATCCCGTTGTCTGGTTTGCCAGGTGGACTATTCAGTGTGGCTTGATCACAGTCATTCTCATTTACCAATTACAATAAAGATTTGCTTCATTTTGACCACAATATTGATTCAGAAAGCTAGTATATTTTGCTCTTACTGGGCTGTCTTAATTTTGCACAGAGGTCATCTTTCATCTACCAGTAGATGTGGAATTTGACAGGTATTTTTTAATGCAATGTGTATCAGATTTGTTTGATATTTATATTAAGGTATCAAATTAATTTTCAGTGTTTTCTACTCCTTTAGCACTCAGAACTGGACAATCTTAATAAGTTGACTCTTGTAATTAGTCTTTGGAATCATTATAAGAGTATAAAATGTTTTGAAAGTTAGAGATTATTATTGAAATATACCTGAATCATAACAATTTCTAAACTCTTCCTAGACAGAAGAGCCAATATTTCTTTTTATGTTGGTAAGGGCCTTTGAAATTTAACATTTCAGAAACTTAAACGTTGCTAATCTTTAACATTCATTAGATAAAATATAAAAGCAGTTATTACTGATTCTTTTCAGAAAGTACAGATGTATTTTATTTTTACTATGCCTTATTTTAAAATTTTTTAAATAATTTTTTCAGTGTCCCAAGATTCATTAAATTGTAAGCAGACCCACTTCTACTGTGCTTTCTTATTCTGAGTCATTTTAAACTATACTTTAAATACACACACACACACACACACACACACAACTTATTTTGCCTGCGTAGATGGACTCTGACCTCCTTCAGTGTAACAATTTTGATTTATGTTATTTGTTTTTAGCACTTAACGCTGATGTAGGCTTTGAGTAGCCAGACACAAGAAGGGGAATTGAATTGGAGACAGAAACAATTCACTGTTGCTCAGTTATTTTCTCTGCATTTCAGTTCCCATGAAAAATTGGTTGCCACAGACAATAAAGTAGATGATGCTTGTGGAAACTGAAGGTTTGTCCTATAAATGACAATGATCTTATAAATGACAGCTCTCCCTCCTTAAATCTAGAATGAGTGGTAGGATCTTTGTGTAAATGAAGATGGAGAAGCTATACTAGAAAAAAAAAAGGTAAGATTCCCTTAAAGATCTGTTTAAACAGAATATACATATAGACCACAGAAACTATCAAATCTAAATCCTTATGTGTATGAAAAGATACTAAAACTGGCAAATAGGAGTAATTCATCTTATATCATAAAACAAACATGTTAACAGCTATATCTTACACATAATCTGTACAATAATTATTATAGATCTTAACTCTTTAGCAATGTATATACTTACTCATCTGTAACTTTATTTTACATAATTTAACCCTGAACATACTGAGATCTAACTTTACTATCCACTTCTTATGCAAAGTGGACAAAAAATTGGTGGATAGAGGATAAGCTGGGCCCAGAGTCATAGTCCAGATTCAAAGTATGGGTTCCTAAACTGATGTCCCTAGGATATCTAAGAGGCTGGATATTAGTGAGGAACTCATCTGTTACTGTGGATGCAGGGCTTACTTACTCCACATAAACACAGAGCATCACAAAGGAGATTTTAAGTTCTGGTATGGTTATTCCACAAATTATGTCTGTACTTTCTAAACCTTTCATTTTTGGACTATATCTCTAACAGTTTTTAAGATCCAGTTGGATTCCTACACCAGGGAAGTTGATTAAAATATATATATATATATATATATATATATATATATATATAATTAGATCATATATAATATATATATAATAAATATATAAATAAATATATTACATATTTATATATAAATATATAAATAAAACATAAATAAAAGGTATATATATACCTCCAGAAATAAGGGGTTTTATTCTTTTTTTAGTGATTCACTTTTTGTGTTTTCAAAGGGCAGTGATTGTGGAATATTCTATATATTCTATATTCATTGATAAATAACACTATAATCAGGAATTCTAAAAACCCTGAACTGTGGAAATCTTTTATAAGTTACCTATATCCCTTCTTAATTTAAATTCAATTAGTCAACATATAGTACATCATTAGTTTCAGATGTTTTATAATAATATCAGTTGCATATAACACCCAGTTATCATCACATCACATGCCCTCAATAAGGTCCATAACCCAATTACTCCATCCCCCATCTACCATGCCTCCAGAAATCCTCAGTTTGTTTCTAATATTTGTTTTTCATACTTTGTCTCTCTCCCTCTCTCGTGAGTTCCCATTCACTTATCCCTCCCTTTCCCTATGATCCTCTGTGCTGTTTCTTACATTGCTCATATGAGTGAAACTATATGATAATCTTTCTCTGATTGACTTATTTGCTCCGCATAATATCATCCAGTTCCATCTATGTCAATGAAAATGGTAAGTATTCATCCTTTCTGGTGTGTGACTAATATTTCACTGTATATATTAAAAACATATACTTTATCCATTCATTTGTTGATGTACATCTCAGCTCTTTCTACTTTTTAGCTATTATGGGCATTGCTGCTATGAACGGGGTACACGTGCCCTTTTGGATTACTACATTTGTATATTTGGGGTAAATACATAGTAGTGCAATAGAGTAGCCCTATTTTTAACTTTTTAAAGAACCTCCACACTGTTCTCCAGAGTGGCTGCACCAAGTTGGATTCCCACCAACAAGTTAAAATGATTCCTCTTTCTCTGCTTCCTCTCCAACATCTGTGTTTCTCGAGTTATTAATTTTAGCCATCCTGACTGGTGTGAGGTGGTATCTATTGTGGTTTTCATTTGGATTTCCCTGATGGCTTGTGATGTGTAGCATTTTTTTTCATGTGTCTGTTGGCCATTTGTTTGTCTTCTTTGAAGAAATGTCTTTCATGCATTTTGCCCATTTCTTGACTCTATTATAGTTTTTGGGTGTTGAGTTTGAGAAGTTCTTTATAGATCTTGGAAATTAGCCTTTTATATGACATGTCATTGGCAAATATCTTCTCCCATTCCATTCGGTGCCTTTTAGTTTTCTTTGTGATGCAGAAGTTTTTATCTTGATGAAGTCCCCAAAAATGAAGTTCCTCTTTGCTTTTGTTTCCCTTGCCTTTAGAGATGTGTCTAGGAAGAATATGCTGCAGCTGAGGTCAAAGTGATGGCTGCCTGTGTTCTCCTCCAGGATTTTGATGGATTCCTGTCTCACATTAAGTCTTTCATCCATTTTGAGTTTATCTTTGTGTATGATGTAAGAAAATCATCCAGTTTCATTCTTCTCCATGTGATTGCCCATATTTCCCAGAACCATTTATTGAATATTGCTTTTCTCCTTAATCTCTGAAATCTGCAAGCTTAACTATTATATTTCAGGGTATTGGTCTATTTTTATTTTAGGGGGTATTCTTTCTACGTTTTGGAAATAAATGCCCGTCTCCCTCCCCAGATTAAGAAAGTTCTAAACTATGATTTGCTCAAGTACACCTTCTGTCTTTCTCTCTCTTTCTTCTTTCCCTGAGACTCCAATAATTCCAATATTGTTTCATTTTATGGAATTAGTGATATCTCAAATTCTCCTCTCCTGTCCATTATTTGCTGCTTGGGGCTTTGGTTCCCTAAGTTTTTGGTGCCTCTTTAGAGGATGAAAGTAAAAATAGTCAGGCTAATCTCCAGTCCTGGAACTGAAATATGGCAGCTCCCTCTTCCTTCCCAGTAAGTCCTCAGGGATAAGCAGTCCTCACTTTTCTGTGTGCTAAAGTTCAGATTTCTGTGGTGCATGCCTGCATCAGTCCTCCTAGGGGAAGGTAGAAGGTCACCATGTTTCTGTCCTTTTTTAGGCCCCCACATGGAGAGCAGTCATTCAATTGTGCCTCAGTTTGTGGTTTAGGGCAAATGGATATGAGGACCCCCTTCCCAGGCTCACTGACCATAGACTATTTCTTGCTCAAATGCTTGCAAACTCTGCTGACTCAGGAACTCTTATTCTTTCTGCAATCCTGGGTTTCCTGAAACCACAGCCTCCCACCTAGGATTCTTCCCTGCTTTGCCACATGAACATCTTTCAGGCAGGGATGTCTCTTACTAGAGCAGACTTCTAAAAGTTCGTATTTTGCACTCAGGCTATATCACTTTCTGGTAGCTGGCTTATGGAAGATCCCTCTCCCCACCATTTGTCATCCAACTATTCCATCAAATTCACTTCTCCATACATCCTAACTTACAAAAGTGGTCTTTTTACTATTTTTAAAATCCAACAATTATTTTCTTAAACCTCCATGGTTGAAATTATAGGTGTTCAGAATGGCTGGAAACTTATCTAGCTAAATTCAAGGGACCAGATGAAATGAGATCCTCTAATCTTCTGCCATCTTGCTTCCCTCCCCTACCAATATCCTTTTAAAAATGTTTTTATTTGAATATACTCGACACACAGTGTTCCATCAGTTTTATATTTACAACATAGTGTTTCACAAGGTTAAGTTATTATGTGCTCACAACAAGTGTACCTACCATCTGTCATGAGACATTATCAGGATGATGGAGAGTGGGTCAAAATGGGTGAAGGGGAGAAGGAGACACAGGCCCCCGATTATGGAATGGTAAGGCACAGGAATATAATCAATATTTTAATAGAAATGCAATGAAATAGATGTTAGCTGTATTTATGATGAACATAGCATAGTGGATATAAACTTGTTAATGAAACATTGTAAACTATACTCAAATTTAAAGAAATAATAAAATAAAAATAAAGGAAAAAATAAAACAAAATATACAATTTAATGGGCTATATTCCTTATGCTGAGCCTTTTATTCCTGTCACTTATTTATTCCATAACTGGAAGACAGTATCTCACATTCTTCTTCACCCATTTTGTCACTACTCCATCACTTTCTTCTCTAGCAACCATCAGTTTCTTCTTTGTATTTACACATATGGTTAGCTTTTTGCTTAATCATTCATTTCTGTTTTTACATTCCACATACAGAACTTAGTTTATGTGGCATTTGTCTTTCTCAGTCTGACTTACTTCACTTAATATAATACCATGTGGGCCCATCCATGCTGTTACAAAGGGCAAAATGTTATGGATTTTATGGCTGCATAACAGTCCATTGTCTGCATGGAATATACAAACACACACATACATACCACTCCTTCCTTATACATTCATCTATCAATGGACAGTTAGATTCCATATGGAAAGATTGTTTCCATATCTTAACTACTCTGAATAAGAATAACATAAGAATAGGGATGCATATATAAATATATGAATGAATGAAATCTTGCCATTTGCATTGTCATGGATGGAGCTAGAGAATATAATGTTATGGAAAATAAGTTAATCAGAGAAAAACAAAAGTCAGATGATCTCACTTATATGTGGAATAAACAAAACAAGAAAGTAAAGGGGGGAAAGAGAGAGATAAAGTAAAGGGGGGAAAAGAGAGAGGGAAAAAGAGAGAGAATAAACTGATGGTTACCAAAGGGAAGTGGGAAGGGGATGGATTAAGTGGGGATTAAGGAATGCAGATATTGTGGTATGCACCAAGTGTTGTATGGAAGTGTTGAATCACTATATTGTGCACCTGAAACCAATATTACACAGTATGTGGCACCTGAAACTAAAATTACACTGTATATAAACTAGCTGAAATTTAAATAAAAATGTTTTAAAAATCATATGAAAATCTGATAAAAATTAAAATAAACATATATGTCCATACATTAGTGTTTTTGCTTTATTTGGGGGAAATGCATAACCAGTAATGGAATTATTAAGGCATGAATATTTTTTAAAGATGTATTTTTTGTTTTTGTTTTTTGATTTTGTTTTTGTTTTTACAGAGAGAGAAAGATAACAGGGGACAGGGCAAAGGGAGAGGGAGAAAAAGAATCTCAAGAAGTCTCCCTGCTTGGTGTTGAGCCTAGTGGAGCAGGGCTCAAACTGTGACCATGAGATCAAAACTTGGTCAAAAGTTGGGGACTTAACCAACTATGCCACTCAGGTTCCCCTAAGGTACTGATATTTTTGATTTGTGAATTCCTAAATTTCTATTAAATTTGTTCAATTATAGGTAATTTATACTCCTACAATTTATAAGTCCTCAGAATTTCCCTTTATTAGTACCCTGGGTTCCTGTGTGTAAACATGCACACTGACACACACACAAGCTCACTTAAATTTTATTTCAGGTTGTCAGATGCCATGAGTGATCTATTAACTCTACAGTTCTCCTTGGTGATTCAGGTAAAATCCAATGGAGAATAACACGGGTGGCCAACCATACTGGATGATTAGATTTTGATCTAGTGGGAATCTTCAGTCAATCCTATCGCCCTCGGCCCGCAAGGACGACAAGAAGCCCCAGTTCGGATGCATCTTCTCTCTCCTTATTTCCGCAAGTCTACACACTTATATACGCTTACATGACCAATCAGCAGGCAGGGTACAGGAGGGAGTGAATCTGGCTGTGCACCTAAATGAACAACTTCGCTAGCAACCAATGCTGTTTACTTCCTCTTTGGGCATTCTGCTTAGTCTCACGAGGCAATCCTAACCCGGCAACTAGCCAGGTGCCATCTTTTAATGGCGGAGGCCGCCCTGGCCAGGGGCCTGCCCCCGACATCTCCCCCTTTTTTCTTTTATGGCAAGGATCGTGCCTGTCTTAGGTTGTCAGTGGCGGGGAATATCTTTACTCATCATCGGACGGCAGATATCAATGATCTGCGTCTTGTCTTGGGTTGGTATATTTCCCCCACCAATCTTACCTGTCGTTGACTACCGATCCAGCATACTTAGCCACACTTGGGGGGATGTTCCAGCCTCGATGGCTAACAAGGCCTGCACCATGGCTTGCTGTTGCCTATGTTGCTGTTGCCTCCAAATACTAGCAGAATCAAGCCCATTACAAGGATTATCATCAGACCAATTATGCTAGCCCATTGTTTCATAAAGATTAACACACCTTGCAATGCTTTGATTATCTCTGGGAGGGTTGCAAGCTCAACTCTGGTGTTATTTATCCTTGTTATGCCTAGTAGCAGGTGCTGAGTATAGTTTTGGAATTTGGTGGACTAATTCCCCCGCAAGTATTGGGAGAGCTGTCGGGAGACATTCTGTAAGTCACTCATATTAGTATAGGCTATGGAGGTTACACAAATTGCCGGGAAGGGTACTATACATCCCAGTCCCAATAGGGCCCCCCATAGGTCCACTTGTTCTTGAACCAAATCCACTCTCTGGTTGACTATCAGGATTCCTGCTAGCAGATGTGCATTGATCTGAGTCTGTGTTTGAAGGGCAGCCGCCATTCCTTCTGCAAGGGTGTTCACAGCTTCTGCAGTGGGTATAGTTGCAGCAAGCGAGACTGCTGCTGCCGTGGCAGCTGCTGTAGATATAGCCAATGCTGTCACAATGGCAGCTGTGATACCAAAATCTCTCTTCTTTCTGGATAGCACCACCGGTAACTTGTCCTCTGGAATGGAAACTGAGATAGGAACATGGGTAGGGATACGCATAATCACAGCTAGCTTGAAGGCCGTGACATTCCAGCACTGGGAAAGATAGCAATTCTTAGTGCAATTCAACGTATCATTCAGCTCGCTAGCATTTGTTACGAGGAAAAGGAACGGTGGCCAGACACATATGAGAGTGGGCTGATAAGTAATATTATTGGGACAAGACACATTAACTGTTGTCTCAAAGGTACTAGAGTCATTTTGTTTATAAGAACAGTTGAGGAATTTGCCACCATTTAACATGGACACTGCTCAGATATCAGTACATGCTCCTAGCAAGTTACAGACCTGCCATGCATCAAAGGGAGAGGAAGGAATATGAGAGAAGAGTTAGTCACTGGTAAACGATATGGCCATGCTTTAACCACTGCCCACAGCTCTCTGGCTTGAGTCTGCCGCAGGAGGTTTAGCATCCCCAGAGTTATCATCAGCATCTTCAGCATCATGACTGGTGTTTGGAGGCAAGCCTGCACGCACCAGCCGCTCTGGGATCCAAATTGGAGCCTCCTTTTCCTGTGGAAAAACACATACAGACCCCCTACTCCATACTAACACTGGATCTGGTCCATTCCACTTTCCTGTGAGGATGTCCTTCCAAAGTACTAAAGGCTTAGGGAAAGCAGCAGCATCACTTGCATGTCTGTCTGCAGCGGATTTACCCGTTTTGTCCAATGTTAAAAAATTCAAAATAAAGAGAATGGTGTTGAGCTTATCTTTAGGGGACCTGAAGGTGTCCCCTATTCCCCCTTTTTGTTTATAAAGCGCATTTTTTATTATAAGATGCGCACGCTCCACAACACCCTGTCCTTGTGGGTTATAGGGTATTCCATGTATCAAGTGAATGTCAAGTTGTTGTAGGAAGGCTTTAAAGGGTTGTGAGGTGTAGGCTGGACCATTATCTGTCTTTAATTGGCGTGGCTTTCCCCATGCCGCGATAGCCTGTAGGCAATGGGTGATAACATCTCTGGATTTTTCCCCCGTATGCACTGAGGCGAAAATTATTCCAGAGCAGGTATCTACAGAGACATGAACATATCTTGGATAATGGTCCAGCCTACACCTCACAACCCTTTAAAGCCTTCCTACAACAACTTGACATTCACTTGATACATGGAATACCCTATAACCCACAAGGACAGGGTGTTGTGGAGCGCGCGCATCTTACAATAAAAAATGTGCTTTATAAACAAAAAGGGGGAATAGGGGACACCTTCAGGTCCCCTAAAGATAAGCTCAACACCATTCTCTTTATTTTGAATTTTTTAACATTGGACAAAACGGGTAAATCCGCTGCAGACAGACATGCAAGTGATGCTGCTGCTTTCCCTAAGCCTTTAGTACTTTGGAAGGACATCCTCACAGGAAAGTGGAATGGACCAGATCCAGTGTTAGTATGGAGTAGGGGGTCTGTATGTGTTTTTCCACAGGAAAAGGAGGCTCCAATTTGGATCCCAGAGCAGCTGGTGCGTGCAGCCTTGCCTCCAAACACCAGTCATGATGCTGAAGATGCTGATGATAACTCTGGGGATGCTAAACCTCCTGTGGCAGACTGAAGCCAGAGAGCTGTGGGCAGTCGTTAAAGCATGGCCATATCCTTTACCAGCGACTAACTCTTCTCTCATATTCCTTCCTCTCCCTTTGATGCATGGCAGGTCTGTAACTTGCTAGGAGCATGTACTGATATCTGAGCAGTGTCCATGTTAAATGGTGGCAAATTCCTCAACTGTTCTTATAAACAAAATGACTCTAGTACCTTTGAGACAACAGTTAATGTGTCTTGTCCCAATAATATTACTTATCAGCCCACTCTCATATGTGTCTGGCCACCGTTCCTTTTCCTCGTAACAAATGCTAGTGAGCTGAATGATACGTTGAATTGCACTAAGAATTGCTATCTTTCCCAGTGCTGGAATGTCACGGCCTTCAAGCTAGCTGTGATTATGCGTATCCCTACCCATGTTCCTATCTCAGTTTCCATTCCAGAGGACAAGTTACCGGTGGTGCTATCCAGAAAGAAGAGAGATTTTGGTATCACAGCTGCCATTGTGACAGCATTGGCTATATCTACAGCAGCTGCCACGGCAGCAGCAGTCTCGCTTGCTGCAACTATACCCACTGCAGAAGCTGTGAACACCCTTGCAGAAGGAATGGCAGCTGCCCTTCAAACACAGACTCAGATCAATGCACATCTGCTAGCAGGAATCCTGATAGTCAACCAGAGAGTGGATTTGGTTCAAGAACAAGTGGACCTATGGGGGGCCCTATTGGGACTGGGATGTATAGTACCCTTCCCGGCAATTTGTGTAACCTCCATAGCCTATACTAATATGAGTGACTTACAGAATGTCTCCCGACAGCTCTCCCAATACTTGCGGGGGAATTAGTCCACCAAATTCCAAAACTATACTCAGCACCTGCTACTAGGCATAACAAGGATAAATAACACCAGAGTTGAGCTTGCAACCCTCCCAGAGATAATCAAAGCATTGCAAGGTGTGTTAATCTTTATGAAACAATGGGCTAGCATAATTGGTCTGATGACAATCCTCGTAGTGGGCTTGATTCTGCTAGTAGGGAAACTGCAAATTTGGAGCCGACAGCAACATAGGCAACAGCAAGCCATATTGCAGGCCTTGTTAGCCATCGAGGCTGGAACATTCCCCCAAGTGTGGCTAAGTATGCTGGATTGGTAGTCAACGACATGTAAGATTGGTGGGGTGTCGCTCTCGCCAGCAAGAACGACCCGCAAACGTGATGAGGAGCAAACTTCTTTATTAGCGTCTGACGTCTCAAGCAAGTTCTGGCAATATATACATGTAGGCGGTCCAGCCCAGCTATCCAATCACTGCCCCGTGCACGCGGTCTCCTCGTGAACCCTTATGTAACCACGTAGGGCTCTATTGTTCTCAAGCAGTAATCATGCGTTTCTCTCTTGGCTCCTGGTGCTGTTCATGTGTCAGCCACGAGCGCACCCATACCCTACCTAGCCAATCATTCTCACTTCCTCATACTTTAGGCATTTTCGTCTACGTGACTCCTTGCATCTGCTGGACGGCTCTCCACAGCTCCCCCTTTTTTATTTGTTTATATGGCAGGGATCGTGCCTGTCTTAGGTTGCCAATCCTCAGCACACATGCTTACCCGTCATCGGGTACTCTCCCGGGTCGAAGAGCCCCTGTCTTAGGTTGCTATGGTGTGGGATCAGTCTTACCCGTCTTTGACTACCGATCATATTTGGGGGGAGGTCCCGACCTCCAGAGCCATCATGGCTTAGACCAAAGCCCGTTGCTATAGCCGCTGTTGTCGCGCAATTCTACAGATGCATTTTAGAAGGAGTACTTGAGCCAGAATCATCAGCATAATCAGGGGTCTTATGCCTGCCCAGTTTTTGAGGAATGAGACTGATTGTTATAACATACTAACCCAATTGCTGACGGAGCCAAGAGATACTTGAGTGGCATTCAAGGTGGTACTCTGAGCCTACTGCGAGTGATTAACTGGTGGTTACGTACAATAGTTTTCACCTTATAAATTTCTGCGAATATAATTTTAAGTGCACAAGGCAAGAGGCACATGAAAAGAACAATTATCACTAGTACTCCTACAATTGTTCCTACAACATACCATGCGTGCGTCAGAGAAGGGAAGTGAGAGAATAAAGAGCTCACAAAGCTTAAAATTGCATGAGGAGCCTCCTCAATGTCTAATATTTCTTGATGTAATTGCAACAGATCAAGGGATAGATTGGAGTTAGACCATACCCCCTCGAGATGGCGTTGTACTCGTTCCCAAGAAGTCTCAGAGGCATTATATTTCTTAGAGGTTACACAAATCCAGTGATAATCGCTATGACACCGGATCCTGGTGCGCAATTTTAAGCTCTGAATTTCCTCCCCTAAAAATCTAACAGTATCATATAATGCATTTAACCGGGTTTCAATCCTTTTATCTATATCTTCCTGAATTCCCAGCACGACAGAAGTGTTATGTGCGAGCTGATCCACAGTATCAGCAGCATGCACAGCCTGAGCAAGGGACACAGACGCTGTGGTGGCTGTTGCAATTAGGGTGATTAAGGAGACTATCCCGAGTATCAACAGTCCTAGCTCTCGTCGGGGTCGACTTAGGGCAGCCTGTACGCGCTCCCACAATTCTAAACCGGGGTCAGAATACCATGGTTTGGAAATATTAACTGGGATCATAACAAATGGAGGCTCTTTTACTACTAATAATCCATCGCCTGGCAATATTCCTCGAATACAATTGGTTAGGGTACAGTTATAACAAGAGAAAATGATAAGTGGCGTTATCCTTTTTTACTGTAAGGTTTCCTACAACCAGCATGAATGGATGGGGCACGCAGGCTTGGCAGTAGCAGCGGCGGCGGATGCTGCAAGAGCTGCAATAATAGCTGCTGTTATTCCAAAGTCTCGTTTATGTCGAAGCAGCACCGGCAGGTTGTCGGGGTTCACCTGTACTGGCATCGGGATATACGTCGGGATCTTGGTGATGATTGCAGAATCTCCAACTGTGGTGTTCCAGCATTCAGAAAGTAGACATTTCTGTGACTCACAAGAAAGACTAAAAGCATAGTTAGTGGCGGAGGCATTGAATACTATAAAGAAAAAAGGGGGCTTGAGGCAAACAGGTGTGGGCGGATAGGATATTGTTTTGGCTGTGGTGCAGTTGCAGGTAACGTTCGTCTCAAACGTGGCGCTAGGGTGTGCCTTGTATGTACAGTTGTGCCATATAGACCCATTAAGGAAGTGCAGGCTTTCCAGATCGGTACATGCTTGTGCAGTGTTACAGAGTAGCCACTTATCTAAGAGGTGGGCAGAAGCTCCTTGGGCAGGGTTTTGGTATGTATAATTTAAACCAGGAAAGGTAGAATTAGAAAAGGTTGCAAGTTTTGGACTAAATGAAAATTTCTTTTTTTTTTTTTCTTTAATTTTGTGCGGTACATGTCGCACAATAACAGGTTTTTGAGCAGCATGACTTATAAGGAGGAGGCCCTTCGTAAGGTGGCGCTGTTGGGGCTGGGCGCGTGGGCATAGGATCTAAGTTATCTACCACTTCCGTCTTTGTTTGTAACTGCGCCATAGCTCCTTCTTCCGCTTTTAATTTCAGCTGCGCCATAACTTCCTCATTCACTTTTAGCTGCGCCATGGCCTTTTTTAGTTCCTCCTCCCGCAGGGGGGTATGTACTCTGCATTTGGGCCCCGAGGTATGGCCCCGTGCCTGTCAGCATTTCTAAATTCCATTGCGGGTTACCCGCGGCTGCATTTCTCCGTGCTGTGTCCAGACAATTGTCCTGATTTTGGATTTTCCATTCTAGATATTGTCCTCCACTTAATACCGCCCTGGTCAAGTTGGCCCAATCCTCGGGAGCGAGGTAGAGTGCTCCCAGCGACTCCACAAGGGAGACCGTAAAGGCTGCCTGGGGCCCATAGCCGCTAACTGCCTCCTTCAGCTGCTTTACCAACTTAAAATCTAGTGGCTGGTGGTACCTCTGCTGATTCTGATCTTCTAACACTGGAAAAAAGCCTTTTCCCGGGCCAAGGACCTCTCTCCAATTTTCCGCGGCGCAGCCCGAACAATAGCACGTCTTGGTGCAGCTGGGCTTATAAGGCGGGGGCCACTCATGGGGTGGCGCTGTGGGGCTAGAATGCGGAAGCGTCGTCACTTCCGTTTTTAATTTCGACTGCGCCACAACTGCGGCTTCCGCCCCTGCTCTCAGCTGCGCCATTACTTCTCCCTGCACCCTTAACTCTCCTAATGCTTTTTGCAATTCCGCCTCTTTATCCTCAAGTCGTTGCCTCATGGCTTCCAAGTCTGTCTGGAGACCGGGAGATTCCTCCTTCTTGTTGTTTGCCTCTATCTTTCCTAGCTCCTGCAACTCGCTTTCTGACATCCCTTCTGAGCTTTCGCTTTCGGGGTCAGAGTCTCGGGAGGAGCCCTTACGGGATTCTTCTTTCACTTGCTCAAAAACTTTTCCTCCCTGTAGTACTGCTCGCTGCAGGGGCTCTCGGGGGGATTGCAAACATACTTTCACCAGGGACCACACGGCGAGAGTCCCCGGGGATGTAGAGGGGCAGAGTTTTAAGTCCTCGCCCAGGTGTTCCCATTGTGGCACATTTAGGAGCCCTTCTTCTATAAACCAGGGGGCAATCTCTCCTACTTCCTTTAAAAAGGCTCGGGCTGTTTTTGCCTTTAAGGGGGTACCGTTCATCTTGAGAACGTCTTTTAGGGGATCTTCCATTCTACGTCTACTGAGATCGTTCCCCATCCCGAGGAAACCTTTACTTGTATCGTCCCTGCCGAGGGAACCTTTACTTGTATCGTCCCTGGAGATCGTCACAAACCGCCTTACCTCCGATCGTCTCCAGGGAACTTCCCTGTCAATAGACAGCAATAGGTGCACTCCTTACCTGATCATTGCTCTATCTCAATCTCCGTTTTGCGATGCGGACAGTTCCCGGGTTGTCGGCACCAGTTGTCACTCTCGCCAGCAAGAACGACCCGCAAACGTGATGAGGAGCAAACTTCTTTATTAGCGTCTGACGTCTCAAGCAAGTTCTGGCAATATATACATGTAGGCGGTCCAGCCCAGCTATCCAATCACTGCCCCGTGCACGCGGTCTCCTCGTGAACCCTTATGTAACCACGTAGGGCTCTATTGTTCTCAAGCAGTAATCATGCGTTTCTCTCTTGGCTCCTGGTGCTGTTCATGTGTCAGCCACGAGCGCACCCATACCCTACCTAGCCAATCATTCTCACTTCCTCATACTTCAGGCATTTTCGTCTATGTGACTCCTTGCATCTGCTGGACGGCTCTCCACAGTGGGGGAAATATACCAACCTAAGACAGGACGCAGATCATTGATATCTGCCGTCTGATGACGGGTAAGGATATTCCCCGCCACTGACAACCTAAGACAGGCACGATCCTTGCCATAAAAGGAAAAAGGGGGAGATGCCGGAGGCAGGCCCCTGGCCAGGGCGGCCTCCGCCATTAAAAGATGGCACCTGGCTAGTTGACAGGTTAGGATTGCCTCGTGTGACTAAGCGGAACGCCCAAAGAGGAAGTAAACAGCATTGGTTGCTAGTGAAGTTGTTCATTTAGGTGCACAGCCTGATTCGCTCCCTCCTGTACCCTGCTCCCTGATTGGTCGTGTAAGCGTATATAAGTGTGTAGACTTGCGGAAATAGAGAGAAGATGCCTCCGAACTGGGGCTTCTTGTCGTCCTTGCGGGGCGAGGGTGATAATCCTGTAAATCCCCACTGCCCTGAATTGTCTTCCATGCTTTAGTGGCCGCTGCGGCTATTTGCAGATACACCGCAGGGTTGTATTGTATTTGGGCCTGCTTTCCCATATACGGTCCTATTCCCATTAACATTTCTAGGTCCCACTGAGGATTTCCAGCCACTGCATTACGGCGGGCAGTGTCCTCCAAAGAACTAAGGGCTTGGGGGAAGAATCCATACGGGCTGAATGTCTTTCAGCTGCTGCTTGACCGTTTTTATCTTAGCAGTTTTCGTTTTTAAAGGCGTGCCATTGACCTTTAGAAGGTCCTTTAGGGAACCCTCTAACCTCGACTTTGACAGTCCAGATCCCATAATTAGAATCCCAACCTAATGGCTGTTCCGCGTATACTCCCCGCTAAATCCCGGCTCTAAGGCCACCCCGCTTATTGCGGACTTGTAAAATCCTGGCACTAAGGCCGCGCCGCTTCTTATTGCGGACTCGCTAAATCCTGGCTCTAAGGCTGCCCCGCTTCTTATTGCAGTCTTGTACAAGATAATCCGGGCTCTAAGGCCGCCCCGCTTCTTATTGCGGACTTGTACAAGATTCCTACCACTTTGATCGTGGTCCCTTCCCCACTTACCTGCGGTTTCGATGATAAGAAAATCCCAGCTCTATGGCCGCCCCACTTCTTGTTGCAGTCTTGTACAAGTTTCCCACCACCTTTGTCGTGGTTTTACCCCGCTTACCTGCGGACTTCTCCCTTGCAAGGTTCTTCTATTTTTACTCCCCACTTTACCGCGGAATTCCCACTTTTGAACGTGGCCTTTACTCCCCGCTTTACCACGGAAGTCCCACTTTTGAACGTGGCTAATGTCCCCGCTTACCTGCGGACCTTTACTCCCCGCTTTCCTGTGGATTACCTTGCAAGATTCCTTTATTTAGTTCCCGGGTGCCGGCGCCATTTATCGCCCTCGGCCCGCACGGACGACAAGAAGACCCAGTTCGGATGCATCTTCTCTCTCCTTATTTCCGCAAGTCTACACACTTATATACACTTACATGACCAATCAGCGAGCAGGGTACAGCAGGGAGCAAATGAGGCTGTGCACCTAAATGAACAACTTCGCAGCAACCAATGCTGTTTACTTCCTCATTGGGCGTTCCGCTTAGTCTCACGAGGCAATCCTAACCTGTCAACTAGCCAGGCGCCATCTTTTAATGGCGGAGGCCGCCCTGGCCAGGGGCCTGCCTCCAACAAATCCAACCACCCAGCTCTTCTTTATGTGGTCATTTTTGTGGTTTTCCTAATGGCCTTGTCTGGCAATACCATCCTGATCCTTCTGATACACTGCGATGTTCACCTGCATAACCCCATGTACTTTTTTATCACCCAGTTGTCTCTCATGGATGTGATGTACATTTCTGGCACTGTGCCCAAGATGCTCATGGACCAGGTCACAGGAGTGAATAAGATCTCAGCCCCTGAATGCGGGATGCAGATGTTTCTTTATTTGACACTAGTAGGTTCAGAATTTTTTCTTCTAGCTGCCATGGCCTATGACCGCTATGTGGCCATCTGCCATCCACTCCGTTATCCTATCCTCATGAACCATAGGGTGTGTCTCCTCTTGGTGTCTTCCTCCTGGTTTCTTGGATCTGTGGATGGATTTATGCTCACACCTGTCACCATGAACTTCCCTTTCTGTAGTTCCCAGGAAATCCATCATTTCTTCTGTGAGGTCCCTGCTGTAATGAAGCTTTCCTGCTCAGACACTTCCCTCTATGAGACCCTCATGTACCTGTACTGTGTTCTCATGCTCCTCATCCCTGTGACAATCATTTCAAGCTCCTATTCTTTCATCCTCTTCACCATCCACAGGATGAACTCAGCAGAGGCATGGAAGAAGGCCTTTGCCACTTGTTCTTCCCACATGATGGTGGTCATCCTCTTCTATGGTGCTGCTGTCTATACCAACATGCTTCCCACCTCCTATCACACCCCTGAGAAGGACATGATTGTATCTGTCTTTTACACTATACTCACTCCTGTTCTAAATCCTTTAATTTATAGTCTTAGGAATAAGGATGTCACAAGGGCTCTAAAAAAAATGTTGAATGTGGGATCTGTCTTACAGGAAAGTATAAAGTAGGAAATATTTGTACTGTTTCTTTTCCTTCATGCTACAAATTAGAACTTTAGGATCCTATGCCAATGTTATTCTTCAGATTCTCGTACCATATGTCAACACCTATTCATCCCTTTCAGAGGAATTGTTTCCTTATATTGGAAACCTCTTCATTTTTACATTTCTGTATTCAAAATATTTGTACAATTGTATTGTACACATGTTATATTTTTCTGAAATTTATAACTGCACTGTGATTCTGTGGGAAAATACTCATATTTGTAGGAAATACATACCAAGATATTTAGAAACAAGGGTCATAAGTTGTACACCTGATAAGAGACAGACAGGTGGAGAGAGAAGTGATAAATCACATGGGGTGTAATGCTAATACATGAATCTAAGCAAAAGGTATATTAAGTTTTATTGTACCATTATTAATATTCATGCTAATTTTACTATTCATACTAATTTTCTATAAATTCAAAATTACTTGGGAATAAAATATAAAGTATCAAACTTTTGGATATTTTAAAAATTTGTCCTTGCTGCATGGTGTCATTTTAAGTGAAAAATCTTGGAAATCATGAAAAAATTAACAGGGCTGATCACTACTGCTGCAATCCAGTTGTTGTCCTGTGTTTAATTAGATCGATTTTGTTCCTTGGGTTTCAGAACTGAAGACATCCAGTGGCAGTTATCTCTCTTAAATCATTAGTACCTTGTGGTAGAATGTACTGTGGTAAAAATATTAACCCCAAGAAGTCAGGTTTAGGGAAACTTTCCAGCATAAAGTAATATCAGAGCTGAGATTTGAAGTATGTCATTTATACAAACAAGCAGAGGAAGACCATCAAACAACCAATCCTTCATTTATTCAAAAATCACATCTTATGCTATAATAAAAAAATAAATAATACAAAACTGAATTTAACATATAAATAACAAATATCTACTATCCCTAAAAATTTGGTCTATAGGTGTAGCTTGTGCAAATAGTTGTAGTAAAATACATAAATTATTTTGAGGCTCCTGTAGAAAAGGCACAGCTCATAAGGACATACTGTTCTACCTATGACATGTGAATTCAGCCAAACAAAGAAGCTGAAAGAAGACCCTCGATCTCAGTGTTGAATGGTGACCAGATGCTACCTTCATATGAGTACAGGAGGCTGGGAGCAGGGCTCTTGCTCAAGGAGCAACGACATGATGCAACAATAAAGGAGCACTATGAGCAAAGTTCAGGTGGTTGACCAAGCAGGAGATAAATGCCCCAACAGCACCTCCTTCCTGATTCACCTTATACCTTCATTTCTTGCCCTTTCATGACCAAGATATTTACAAACGATAACAAAATGACCAGATCTGGATTGCAGAAAAGTTAAATCAGTGGGAATCTATTGGAGAAGAGCAACAATTGGTTGAAAACCAGAAGAGTAGAAGATGAGCTGAATAGTGTTGGTCTAACTGGAATGGACCTTTCCAAGTGGAATTATGGGCTTTTGAGGTGTAAGCTGGGCCTTGTTGAATATATTCCATAAAACCACAAATTTGGTTGCATGTTTACCCATTTCCAATTAGCTGTGACAAGTTGTGAATTAACAGGTGGCTTCAAAAGGGGTTATTCCACACCCCCCTTTCTTTTTTACACACTTGATCCTTTCATGACTAGAAAATAAGGATCTTGCAGTATTTGGGGAAAGAGCTTTGGAAAATTAGCTTAAAATATTGTTGTTGCAGTCAAATGAAGTATATAAGATATGGACACTCTTTAACTTCCAAAATATTTGAGTCATGTATATATTACCCCTCAATTTGTGATTGACATACACATTTTTTAAATTTAATTTTATTTTTTCAATGTTCCAAAGATTCATTGTTTATGCACCACACTCAGTGCTCCATACAATACGTGCCCTCCTTAATACCCACCATCAGACCTTTCCAACCACCCCCTGCTCCAAAACCCTCAGTTTGTTTCTCAGAGTACACATACATTTTTTATTCCATTTGGAACACTGTAGGCATGGGAAACAAAATGGAGCAAAACAAAACAAAATGTTTTATAGATCCATATGTTTTCAAAGATTAATTTTTTACTCTATCTCAAGAAAAAAATGAGACAAAAATGTTTTAGAATAAAAAATTATTTAAGTAAAGTGCTCAAAATACAATTTTCCATAACTTATACTAATAAAGATTTATGTGAACTCTTTAGCTGGAAAATCTTAGTCAACTTACATTTATTGTATTATATACAGTACATGATACTCAGAATTACTAGACATAGAGAAAATTTTGGTGCTCCAAATTTTTTTGTGCTAGAGTGTAAAACTGGAAGAGTTTCTGTCACTCATATGCTCTTACAGTGCTGCTAGCTGTGCATTGAAGTAGTTAAAATGTACAAACTTCAAAATATGTTCAAGTATTTGTGCTCATGATTCAACCAGAATTTGGCCAGAGAAATAATTTTTAACCCATGAAAAGAAGCCCTCAGTGATCCTATATCAAAAGGAATAAAGGACTATGATTGAAACTATTATCAGATTGGGAACCTGGGTGTCTCAGCCTGGTAAGCATATGTCTTTGGCTCAGATCATGATCCCAGGGTCCTGGGATCAAGCCCCATGTAAGGCTCTCTGCTTAATGGGGAGCCTTCTTCTCCTTCTCCCTCTGCTGGTTCACCTGCTTTTGCTCTCTCTCTGTCGAATAAATAAATTAAATGTTTAAAAATAACAAATATATCATTACCCAATTTAGGAATAAATCAGCATAGGTGGAGAAGTTTGCATTGTTTTTCACAAATACTCTTTTCTTATGGAATATTTTATTTGGTTTATTTATTTTGAATTATATTCCCGTCACTATCCTAATGACATTATGTATATTAAGTTATTCAAATATATTAAACTCTTTGAAACAGATACTATTTTTGTTATTGTGGTGATGGTTGTTCAATTTGTTTGATAGTGGTAGGAACATCTATGATGAGATCATACTTCTCATACTTCTTAGCAATGTTTTAAGTGTACACTATAGTATTCTTGACTATAGGGCAGGTATTCATTTTATCTCATTTTACACATAAGGAAACTAAGGCACCAACAGTTTAGCTAATTTGTTTGAGGCCACTAGGTAGTATCCAAATGGATATTTTCTAACAAGTGTGAATTCTGAGTTGGTTGAGTAGTAGAACAAGACTTTTGAAGGTATTGAAGAGGTGGGGGGTGGGAGGTTGGGGGAACAAGGTGGAGGGTATTAGGGAGGGCATGGATTGCATAGAGCACTGGGTGTGGTGCAAAAACAATGAATACTGTTACATTGAAAAGAAATAAAAAATTAAAAAAAGAAACAACCCTCAGATGGTTTTCAGAGTCCATGGTCTCTCATGTTTCACCTCCCAAACCAATTTCCCTCAACTCCCTTCTCCTCTCTATCTCCCTATGTTGTCCATGTTATTTGTTATGCTCCACAAATAAGCAAAACCATATGATAATTGACTCTCTCTGCTTGACTTATTTCACTCAGAATAATCTCCTCCAGTCCCGTCCATGTTGCTACAAAAGTTGGGTATTCATCCTTTCTGATGGAGGCATAGTATTCCATAGTATATACTGACCATCTTCCTTATGCATTCTTCTGTTTAAGGGCATCTTGGTTCTTTCCACAGTTTGATGACCATGGACATTGCTACTATAAACATTGGGGTACAGATAGCCCTTCTTTTCACTGCATCTGTATTTTGGGGGTAAATACCCATAAGTGCAATTGCACGGTCCTAGCAAGTTCTATTTTTAATTTCATGAAGAATCTCCACACTGTTTTCCAAAGTGGCTGCACCAACTAGCATTCCCACCAACAGTGTAAGAGGGTTCCCCTTTCTCCACATCCTCTCCAACACATGTTGTTTCCTGTCTTGCTAATTTTGGCCATTCTAACTGATGTAAGATGATATCTCAATATGGTTTTAATATGAATCTACCTGATGGCCATTGATGACGAACATTTTTTGATGTGTCAGATAGTGATTTGTATGTCTTCATTGGAGAAGTGTTTGTTCATATCTTCTGCCCAATTTTTTACATGATTATCTGTTTTGTGTGTTGAGTTTGAGGAGTTCTTTGCAGATCCTGGATATCAATCCTTTGTATGTACTGTCACTTGAAAATATCTTCTCCCATCCCATGGGTTTCCTCCCTGCTCTATTGACCATTTCCTTTGCTATGCAGAAGCCTTCGATCTTTATGAAGTCCAAAAAGTTCATTTTCGCTTTTGTTTCCTTTGCCTTTGGAGACATATCTTGAAAGAAGTGGCTGTGGATGATATCGAAGAGATTACTGCCTATGTTCTCCTCTAGGATTCTGATGGATTCCTGTCTCACGTTGAGGTCTTTTATCCATTTTGAGTTGATCATTGTGTACAGTGTAAGAGAATGGTTGAGTTTCATTCTTCTGCATATAGTTGTCCAGTTTTCCCAGCATGATTTATTGAAGAGACTGTCTTCTTTCCACTGTATATTTTTTCCTGTTTTATCGAAGATTATTTGACCATAGAGTTGAGGGTCCATATCTGGGCTCTCTACTCCGTTCCACTGGTCTATCTGTCTGTTTTTATGCAAGTACCATGCTGTCTTGGTGATCACAGCTTTGTGGTAAAGCTTGAAATCAGATAACGTGATGAGTGTTCTATAGTTCCTCAAGTAAAAATCCTTTACCTCTTTGGTTAGGTTTATTCCCAGGTATCATATGGTTCTTGGTGCTATAGTAAATGGAATCGATTCTCTAAATTTCCTTTCTGTATATTCATTGTTGTGTATAAGAAAGCCACTGATTTCTGTACATTGACTTTGTATCCTGCCACATTACTGAATTGCTGTATGAGTTCTAGTAGTTTGGGGGTGGGGTCTTTGGGTTTTCCATATATAGAATCATGTCATCTGTGAAGAGAGAGAGTTTGACTTCTTCATTGCCAATTTGGATACCTTTTATTTCTCTTTGTTGTCTGATTGCTGTTGGTAGGACTTCTAATACTATGTTGAACAAGAATGGTGAGAGTGGGCATCCTGATCTCAGCGGAAAGGCTGTGAGCTTTTTCCCATTGAGGATGATATTTGCTGTGGGTCTTTCATAGATAGAGTTTGTGAAGTTCAGGAATGTTCCTTCTATCCCTATACTTTGAAGCTTTTAAATCAAGAACAGATGCTCAATTTTGTCAAATGCTTTTTCTGCATCAATTGAGAAGACCATGTGGTTCTTCTCTCTTCTCATATTAATTTGTTCTATCACATTGATTGATTTGCGACTGTTGAACCATCCTTGTAGCCCAGGAATGAATCCCACCTGATCATGGTGGATCATCTTTTTAATATGCTGTTGGATCCTGTTTGCTAGGATCTTGTTGAGAATCTTAGCATCCATATTCACCAGAGATATTGGTCTGAAAGTCTCCTTTTTCGTAGGGTCTTTGTCTGGTTTGTGGATCAGGGTAATGCTGGCTTCATAAAAGAATCTGGAGGTTTTCCTTCTGCTTCATTTTTTTGAAACAGCTTCAGGAGAATAAGTGTTATTTCTTCTTTGAAAGTTTGATAGAATTCCCCAGGTAATCCTTCAGGTCCTGGGCTCTTGTTTTCTGGGTGGTTTGTGATCACTGCTTCAATCTCATTACTAGACATGGGTCTATTCAGGTTGTCAATTTCTTCATGGTTCAAATTTGGGAGTTTATAGTTTTCCAGGAATGCATTCATTTCATCAAGTTTTCTTAGCGTATTGGCAATAAACTGTTGATAATAACCTCTGATGATTGTTTCTATACCCTTGGTGTTAGTTGTGATCTCTCCCTTTTCATTCATAATTTTATAAATTTGGACATTCTATCTTTTCTTTTGGATTAGCGTGGCTAATGGTTTATCGATCTTATTGATTCTTTCAAAAAACGAGCTTCTATTTTCATTGATATGTTCTACTGTAACTCTGGTTTCTACCTCATTGATCTCAGCTCTAATCTTGATTATTTCCCTTCCTATCTGTGGAGTTGGTTTGATTTGTTGTTGATTCTCCAGTTCTTTAAGGTGTAGAGACAGCTGATGTGTTCTGGATTTTTCAATTTTTTTGCGGGAGGCTTGGATGGCGATGTATTTCCCCCTTAGGACCGCCTTTGCTATATCCCATAGGTTTTGGACTGAAGCGTCTTCCTTCTCATTGGTTTCCATGAATTGATTCAGTTCTTCTTTGATCTCCTGGTTGATCCAAGCATTCTTAAGCAAGGTGATCTTTAGCTTCTTGGTGATTGAGTTCCTTCTGAACTTTTCGTTGTGATTGAACTCCAGTTTCAAAGCATTGTGATCTGAGAATATGCAGGGAATAATCTCAGTGTTTTGGTGTCGGTTGAGTCCTGATTTGTGACCCAGTATGTGGTCTATTCTGGAGAAGGTTCCATGTGCACTTGAGAAGAATGAGTATTCTGTTCTTTTAGCGTGGAATGTTCTGTATATATCTATGAGGTCCATCTAGTCTAATGTGTCCTTCAATGCTTTTATTTCTTTATTAATTTTCTGCTTCAATGAACTGTCTATTTCTGAGAGAAGCATGTTAAGATCTCCTACTATTAATGTATTCATATCAATATGACTCTTTATCTTGATTAATAGTTTTTTATGTAATTGGATGCTCCCATATTGGGGGCATAGATATTTACAGTTGTTAAATCATCTTGGTAGATAGTCACTTTAAGAATGATGTAGTGACCTTCTGTATCTCTGACTACAGTCTTTAGTTCAAAATCTAATTTATATGATATGAGAATCATTACTGTGGCCTTCTTTTGAGGTCATTGGCATGAAAGATGTTCTCCATCCCTTCACTTTCAGTCTGGGTGTACACTGAGGTTTGAAATGGCTCTCTTGTAAACAACATATGGATGGTCCTGTTGTTTATCCAATCTGCAACCCTGTGCCAATTTATGGGTGCATTTAGGCCATTCACATTGGGAGTGATTATTGATAGATACGTTTTTATTGACATCCTGTTACCTTTGAAGTCTTTCTGTCGATTGTCTCTATATTTCTGTTCAATGATATTCTTAGGATTTTTCCTCTTTTATAAAACCCCCCTTAATATTTCCTACAGTGTTGGCTTGGTGGTTGCATAGTCTTTTAAGCCTTACCAGTCTTGGAAACTTTTTATCTCTCCATCCAATTTGAATACCAGTCTTGCTGGATAAAGTATTCTTGGCTGCATGCTCTTCTCATTTAGTGCCCTGAATATATTTTTCCAGCCCTTTCTGGCTTGTCAGGTCTTTGTGGACAGGTCTGACGTTATTCTGATGGGCTTTCCTTAGTAAGTAAGGAGCTTCCTTGTCCTAGTGGCTTTTAAGAAATTAAATCTACAATTATGATTTCTCAATTTTACTATCAGGGATCTTGATGTTTTTTTGGAATTTATCATCTTGGGTGGAGACCATTCTGCCTCTAGTACATAAATGCTGGTTCCATTCGCGAGATTGGGAAAATTTTCATAGACAACTTGTTCCACTATATCTTCTAGACTTCTTTCTTTCTCCTCCCCTTCAAGGATTCCAATTATTCTGACATTGGAACATTTCATGGCATCATTTATTTTCCTGATTCTGTTTTCATGGCTTTTAAACTGTTTGTTCCAGGCTTCCTCCTCATCCTTTCTCTCTAATTCTTTGTCCTCCAGATCACTAATTCTATCTTCTCTCTCAGTTACCCTAGCTTTTAGAGAATTTAGATTAGATTGGAACTCATTGAGAGCATTGTGAACCTTGGACCTGGTGCTTTCAGCTCTGCCCTAACATTGTGAATATCATCCCTGGTTGCTTTCAGTTCTGCCTTAATCAATTCTGTTTGACAGCTCTGTTTGGTCATCCATGGCTTTCTCCAACGTAGCTATTGCCTAGATAATTGCTAGCCCAAATACTCTTTCCGACATATTGTCTATGTCCATAGTCATTAGCTCTGTGAAGAAGGCCCATCCTCTGTATTTTTTCTTCTATTGGGCATTCCTACTCCTAGTCATTTTGTTGAGATATGCTGAATGGATGTAGCTGGATGTATCGACCCTGGTGCAATCAAGGTGCACCCTGGAATGCTTCTGAGCAAGCAGGATTCCCCACCCAAACGAGAGAGAAAAGAAAAGAAAAAGAAAAAAAAGAGATAGAGATAGAGAGACAGGAATAAAAGGGAAAAGGGAAGATCAAAGAGAAGGTTTGCAAGATAAAGAGAAAGTTCAGCCCAAATGGGCCCCAAGTTGAGATTGATAAAGTATACAAATAAAAACAGAAAAACAAAAAGACTGATAAAATATAGGACAAAGAAAAATATATATATATATGAAAAAAAGGAGAGTCTCATAAAAACGAAGCCCAAGTGTATTATTTATAAACTATCAGAACAAACAGAAATACACAGAAGCACAGGCAGAACAAAAAGATGGGAGAGTGTTTATAAATTCTCAGTGTGGGCGAGGAAGGTTGTTTTTATTCTTCCTGGATGTATCTTGATATCTTTTTGAAGGACTCAACTTTCCTAAGATAAAGAGTGATTAAAAATTGGTTTACCTATAGGGGTAGCATTGATTGGGGAAACAGGATTACCTTGAAGTTTAACTGTATATGAATATTAGAAAATAAAAATAAAAAAAGAATAAACTAGACCAAACTAAACTAAAATTTAAAAAAAAATTAAAAAATAGAAATGCAAAATAAATACACAGGTGTATTTATCAAAAAGTTCAGGTTAGAAGGTTATTATGAAATTTGATGTATTGGACATCTCTCCGTGATGGCAAAAAAAAAAATTATCTATATATATTTAAAAAAATGAACCAGTATTGTGGGAACAAGTTAAAAATAAAAGTATCTATGAAGTAGTGGTGGTTGTTCTCTTGTAGTCTTTTTTTTTCTTCCTGGTTGGTTTTCTGGGGGAGGGGCCTCCCATGTGCATTTTCAGTCAGTGATGTTCCTAGAGTTAAGTCCTCCTACCCCCCTCAAGGGGGTGGGCTCTGAGGAAACCGGTTTTTTCAAGCTTTTGTTCTCTGGAGGCTTTTATGTTTGTTCACTTCTTTTCTCTCACCTTGACAGCTTTTGATGGTTTTTGGAGGTTTGGAGGAAAGCAAACTGTACCCCGACCTCCCTCTCAGAGAGAAGCCTCCGTCTGCTTCCCTGTGGGTGCTGAAGAGCCCATATTAATTCCCCCTTGGCCGCTGGCAGAGCAGGTTCTGAGTCGTGGTCCCTGGGGACACAGCATCTTCTGCTTGTACCCATACCATGGCAGCGGCAGCTGTCTGGGAAGCTCCAGACCACCGGAAAGGTTCCAAGCAGTGATCCCACACTGAGATTCTCCCGCTGGCCCAGGCTGGGAGTGCCTGGTCTTTCTGGGTCTAAGAGCGCTGGGCTAGCACACACCTCTCTCAAGTGAGGGTGTGGGGCCTGTGTGTCTCAGGCTCTGATAGCAGGGCAAGAGCAGGTCCAAGAGCACCAGGCTGGTCCTTTGCACACCTCTCTCAGGGTAGACTGTGGGGTGCACACATCTCAGGGTCTGTTAGAATGGCTTGGCAGTCTGCCATTTGGCGAGGCTTCCAGACCTCAAAGGAGCCAGACCCCAAGTGTTCTCAGGCACACTGGTTGCTCAGGGACCCAAGACCTGGTTTCTCCACCACACTCTCTCTGGCTCAGCACCAGGGGAGGCTGTCCTGGGTCCAGGGACTTAAGCCCCTTTCCCTAGCTGCCCGATTCCCACAATTTCCCCCATGATCCTTTGCTCTTTTTGAGAGCTTTCAACGAATCTCCAAGTTAATGCTGGTCTCCAGATGCAGGGCACTCTTGTGTCGGGGTATTACTTTCCAGTTGGTCACCTTTGGCAGCTTGGTCCCCCTTTGTTTATCTTCCAATATCAGTCCGATGTTCCCTCTCTGCTTTACCTGCCCACTGGTGTCTTCTGTCCCTGTAGAGATCCAGACATGTATAATTCTGATCTCAGGCTAATTTCATGGTTGATCGGAGTTCCTTGGTAGGTAATCAGCTCATGTTAGGGTAAATGTTCAAACAGCACCTCCTCCTATTTCTCCGCCATCTTGTCTCTCCTTGTCATATACTTTTATCAGTCTTTTTATTTATCTGTTTTAATTTGAATACTTCATAAATCTTACCTTGGGGCCCATTTGGGATGAACCTTCTCTTCTATCTTCCCTTTCTTCCTGTCTATCTCTATCTCTCTCTTTTTTTCTTTTTCTTTTATTTTTTTCTCTCATTTGGAGGGGGAACCTGATTGCTCAGAAGCATTCCAGGGTGCACCTTGACTACACCACGGTCGATATATCCAGCTATATCCGTTCAGTCATCTCTCACCAAAATGATGAGGAGGAGGAATGCCCAGCAGAAGAAAAATACAGAGGAGGGGCCTTCTACAACAGAGCTAATGACCATCGACATAGACAATATGTCGGAAAGGTAATTCAGGCTAACAATTATCCAGGCAATAGCTAGGATGGAGAAAGCCATAGATGAGCAAACGGAATTAATTAGGGCAAAACTGAAAGCCACCAGGGATGATGTTCAAAATGCTCTCAATGTGTTCCAATCTAATCTATACTCTAAAAGCTGGGTAACTAGACAGAAGATAGAATTAGTGACATGGAGGACAGACAGAAAAACGGATGAGGAGGAAGCCTGGAACAAACAGCTTAGAACCCACAAAAACAGAATCAGGGAAATAAATGATGCCACAAAACGTTCCAACATCAGAATAATTGGAATCCCTGAAGGGGAGGAGAAAGAAAGAAGTCTAAAAGATATAATGAAACAAGTTGTCCATGAAAAGTTTCCCAATGTAACGAATGAAACCAGCTTTCATGTAATAAAGGCAGAATGGATTCCCCCCAAGATTCAAGATTCTTGAAAGTCCTAGAGGCACGTAATAGTAAGAATGAAGAATTATAATTGTAGGCAGAACCTCTTGAAAGCAGCCAGGACAAAGAAGCTTCTTACGTAGAGAGAATAGCTCATCAGAAAAATGTCAGACCTCTTCACAGAGACCTGGCAAGCCAGAAAGGGCTGGTAAGATATATTCAGGGCACTAAATGAGGAGAAGATGCAGCCAAGAATACTTTATCCAGCAAGACTGACATTCAAAATCGATGGATAAGATAAAGATAAAGATAAAGATAAGATAAAGAGTTTCCAAGACCGACAAGGCTTAAAAGACTATGCAACCACCAAGCCAACACTGCGGAAATATAAGGGGGGGGGGTTATAAAAGAGAAAAAATTCGAAATATCATTGAACATAAATATAAAGATAATCTACAGAAAGAAATACTTCGAAGGTAACTCTATTTCAATAAAAATGTATCTATCAATAATCACTCTCAATGTGAATGGCGTAAATGCACCCATAAAATGGCACAGGGTTGCAGATTAAGTAAAACGAAAGGACCCATCCATATGTTGTCTACAAGAGACCCATTTCAAACCACAGTGTACACCCAGACTGAAAGTTAAGGGATGGAGAAGCATTTTTCATGCCAATGGACCTAAAAAGAAGGCTGCAGTAGTGATTCTTATATCATATAAATAAGATATTAAACTAAAGACTGTAGTCAGAGATACAGAAGGACACCACATAGTTCTTAAAGGGACTATCCACCAAGATGATCTAACAATTGTAAATATCTATGCCCCCAATATGGGAGCAGCCAATTACATAATAAAACTGTTCATCAAGATAAAGAGTCATAGTTATATGAATACATTAATAGTAGGCTATCTTAACACACCTCTTTCAGAAATAGATCATCGAAGCAGAAAACCAATAAAGAAATAAGAGCATTGAATGACACATTAGACCAGATGGACCTCATAGATATATACACAACATTCTACCCTAAAACAACAGAATACTCATTCGTCTCAAGTGCACATGGAACCTTCTCCAGAATAGACCACATACTGGGTCACAAATCAGGACTCAACTGACACCAAAACACTGAGATTATTCCCTGCATATTCTCAGATCACAATGCTTTGAAACAAGAGTTCAATTACAAGGAAAAGTTCTGAAAGAACTCAAACACCTGGACACTAAAGATCACCTTGCTTAAGAACGCTTGGATCAACCAGGAGATCAAGGAAGAACTGAAACAAGACATGAAAACCAATAAGAATAAAGACCCTTAAGTCCAAAAACCTATGGGATATAGCAAAGGCGGTCCTAAGGGGGAAATACATAGCCATTCAAGGCTCCCTCGAAAAAACTGAAAAATTCAGAATACAACAGCTCTCTAAAGAACTGGAGAACCAACAACAAATCACACCAACACCATACACAAGAAGGGAAATAATCAGGATTAGAGCAGAGATCAATGAGGTAGAAACCAGAGATAGAGTAGAACGTATCAGAGAAACTAGAAGCTGGTTTTTTGAAAGAATCTATTAGATCGATAAACCATTGGGCACACTAATCTAAAAGAAAAGAGAGAAAGCCCAAATTCATAAAATTATGAAAGAAAAGTGAGAGATCACAACTAACAGCAAGGAAGTAGAAACAATCATAAGTTATTATCAACAAATATATTTCAATAAGCTAAGCAACCTAGATGAAATGGATGCCTTCCTGGAAAAATATAAACTCCCAAAATTGAACCAGGAAAAAACTGACACCCTGAATAGACCTATATCTAGTAACAAGATTGAAGCAGTGTTCAAAAAACTCCCCTCTGTTCCTGCATTTGCACTACTGGGTATTGACCCCAAAGATACAGATGTAGTGAAAAGAAGGGCCATCTGTACCCCAATGTTTATAGCAGCAATGGCCATGGTCGCCAAACTATGGAAAGAACAAAGATGCCCTTCAACAGATGGATGGATAAGGAAGATGTGGTCCATATACACTGTGGAGTATTATGCCTCCATCAGAAAGGAAGAATACCCAACTTTTGTATCAACATGGATGGGACTGGAAGAGAGTATGCTGAGTGAAATAAGTCAAGCAGAGAGAGTCAATTATCATATGGTTTCACTTATTTGTGAAACATAACAAATAGCATGGAGGACAAGGGGTGTTAGAGAGGAGAAGGAAGTTGGCGTAAATTGGAAGGGGAGGTGAATCATGAGAGACTATGGACTCTGAAAAACAATCTGAGGGATTTGAAGTGGCAGGGGTGTGGGAGGTTGGGGTACCAGGTGGTGGGTATTATAGAGGGCATGGATTGTATGGAGCACTGGGTGTGGTGAAAAAATAATGAATACTGTTTTTCTGAAAATAAATAAATCAATTTAATTTTAAACATACTAAAAATAAATGAATTAATTAATTAAAAAAAAGAAAAAAAAATGACAGTCCAGACAAAAGGTTGATATCCAGGATCTATAATGAACTCCTCAAACTCAACACACACAAAACAGGCAATCATATCAAAAAATGGGCAGAAGATATGGACAGACACTTCTCCAATCAAGACATATAAATGGCTATCAGACACATGAAAAAATGTTCATCATCACTAGCCATCAGGGAGATTCAAATTAAAACCACATTGAGATATCACCTTACACTAGTTAGAAGGGCCAAAATTAGGAAGACAGGAAACAACTTGTGTTGGAGGGGATGTGGAGAAAGAGGAACCCTCTTCCACTGTTGGTGGGAATGCAAGCTGGTGCAGCCTCTTTAAAGAACAGTGTGGAGATTCCTCAAGAAATTAAAAATAGAGCTTCCCTATGACCCTGCAATTGCACTCTGGGTTTTTACCCCAAAGATACAGATGTAGTGAAAAGAAGGGCCATCTGTACCCCAATGTTTATAGCAGCAATGGCCACGGTCGCCAAACTGTGGAAAGAACCAAGATGCCCTTCAATGGATGAATGGATAAGGAAGATGTGGTCCGTATACACTATGGAGTATTATGCCTCCATCAGAAAGGATGAATACACAACTTTTGTAGCAACATGGATGGGACTGGAAGAGATTATGCTGAGTGAAATAAGTCAAGCAGAGAGAGTCAATTATCATATCATTTCACTTATTTGTGAAGCATAAGAAATAGCATGGAGGACATGGGGAGATGGAGAGGAGAAGAGATTTGAGGAAAATTGGAAGGGGAGGTGAATCATGAAAGACTATGGACTCTGAAAAACAATCTGAGGGGTTTGAAGTGGCGGGGGGGTGGGAGATCGGGGTACCAGGTGGTGGGTATTATAGAGGGCATGGATTGCATGGAGCACTGGTATGGTGAAAAAAATAATGATACTGTTATGCTGAAAATAAATAAATGAAAAAAAAGTGTTGATTGCTTTGGGTAACATAGACATTTTCACAATATTTTTCTAATCCATGAGCATGATATGTTTTTCCATTTCTTTGTTCCTTCTTCAAATTGTTTTATCCATATTTTATATTTTTCAGATATATTACCATTCTGGTTAGGGTTATTCCTAGGTTTCTTACGGTATTTGATTCAATTATAAATTCAATTATAAACTGACTCCTTAATTTCTCTTTCTGCTGGTTCATTGTTTGTGAATAGAAATGCAACATAATTTTATCTTTAGACTTTTATTTGTACCTTGTGACTTTACTGAATTCATATATCAGTTCTAGCAAGTTTTATGTTGGAGTTTTTAGGGTTTTCTTTATAAAGTATCATGTCATCTTCAAATAGAGAAACCTTGAATTCTTTCTTAATGATTTGCAGTTCTTTTATTTCTTGTTTTTGTCTGCTTGCTGAGAGAGGACTTCCAGTACTGTTAAATAACAGTGGTTAGGCTGGATATCCCTGTTTTGTCTAGTTTCTGACCATAGAGGAAAAGCTCTCAGTATTTCCCCGTTAAGGATGATATTAGCTGTGGGTTTTTGGTATATGGCCTTTATTATGTTGAGATACATTCCTTCAAACACTACTTTATTAAAGGTTTGTACCATGAACCAATGTTGTACTTTGTCACATAATTTTCCTGCATCTGTTGAAAGGACATTAAAATTGTAAGCCTTCCTTTATCAGTGTTGTGTATTACATTAATCTGTGAATATAGAACCATCTTGCAACACAGAAATGAATCTGACTTAATCCTGGTGAATGATTCTTCTAATGTATTATTGGTTTGAATTTGTTAGTACTTGATTGAGAATTTTTTTTCATTTTTTTAAATTTAATTGCATTTTTTTCAGTGTTCCAAGATTCATTGTTTATGCACCACACCCAGTGCTCCATGTAAGATGTGGCTTTAATACCCACCACCAGGATCCTCCACTCCCCTCTCTTCCAAAGCTCTCAGTTTGTTTTCCAGAGTCCACAGTCTCTCATGGTTCATCTCCCACTCCAATTTCCCCCAATTCACTTTTCCTATCCTTCACCCAATTTCCTCCATGTTATTCTTTATGCTCCATAAGTAAGTGAAACAAGATGATAATTGACGTTCTCTGCTTAACTTATTTGACTCAGTATAATCTCCTCCAGTCCTGTCCATGTTGATGCAAAAATTGTATCCTTACTGATAGAAGCATAATACTCCATTGTATATTTGGACCATATCGTCTTTATCCATTCATCCGTTGAAGGGCATCTTGGTTCTTTCCACAGTTTGCTGACTGTGGCTGTTACTGCTATAAACATTGGGCTACAAATGGCCCTTCTTTTCACTACATCTGTATCTTTGGGGTAAATACCCAGTAGTGCAATTGCAGGGTCATAGGGTATCTCTATTTTTAATTTCTTAAGGAATTTCCACACTGTTCTCCAAAGTGGCTGCACCAACTTGCATTCCCACCAACAGTGTAAGAGGGCTCCCCTTTCTCCACATCCTCTCCAACACTTGTTGTTTCCTGTCTTGCTAATTTTGGCCATTCTAAATGGTGTAAGGTGGTATCACAATGTGGTTTTGATTTGAATGTCCCTGATGGCTAGGTCTAATGAACATTTCTTCATGTGTCTATGGAGAAGTGTCTGTGCATGTCTTCTCCCCATTTTTTGATGTGGTTATCTGTTTTGTGTGTGTTGAGTTTGAGGAGTTCTTTATAGATCTTGGATATTAGCCCTTTGTCTATAGTGTCATTTGTGAATGTCTTCTCCCATTCCATGGGTAGCCTCTTTGTTTTGTTGAGAATTTTTTCTAATTACTCAACTTAATCAAAAATATCCTTATGTCCTCCATGTTATTTGTTATGCTCCACAAATAAGTGAAACCATATGATAATTGACTCTCTCTGCTTGACTTATTTCACTCAGCATAATCTCTTCCAGTCCCATTCATGTTGCTACAAAAGTTGGGTATTCGTCCTTTCTGATGGAGGCATAATACTCCATAGTGTTCATGGACCACATCTTCCTTATCCATTCGTCCATTGAAGGGCATCTTGGTTCTTTCCACAGTTTGGCGACCGTGGCCGTTGCTGCTATAAACATTGGGGTACAGATGGCCCTTCTTTTCACGACATCTATATCTTTGGGGTAAATACCCAGAGTGCAATTGCAGGGTCATAGGGAAGCTCTATTTTTAATTTCTTGAGGAATCTCCACACTGTTCTTTAAAGAGGCTGCACCAGCTTGCATTCCCACCAACAGTGGAAGAGGGTTCCCCTTTCTCCACATCCCCTCCAACACAAGTTGTTTCCTGTCTTGCTAATTTTGGCCATTCTAACTGTTGTAAGGTGGTATCTCAATGTGGTTTTAATTTGCGTCTCCCTGATGGCTAGTGATGATGAACATTTTTTCATGTGTCTGGTAGCCATTTTTATGTCTTTATTGGAGAAGTGTCTGTTCATGTCTTCTGCCCATTTTTTGACATGATTATCTGTTTTGTGTGTATTGGGTTCAAGAATATCTTTATAGATCCTCAGTATCAACCTTTTGTCTGTACTGTCTTTTGCAAATATCTTCTAACTTTCCGTGGGTTCCCTCTTTGTTTTCTTAACTATTTCCTTTGCTGTGCAGAAGCTTTGGATTTTGATGAAGTCTCAAAGGTTTATTTTTGCTTTTGTTTCCTTTGCCTTTGGAGACATATCTTGAAAGAATTTGCTGTAGCTGATATCAAAGAGGTTACTGCCTATGTTCTCCTCTAGGATTCTGATGGATTCCTGTCTCACGTTCAGGTCTTTTATCCATTTCAAGAGGAGAAGGGAAATGAGGGAAACTGGAAGGGGAGATGAACCATGAAAGACAATGGACTCTGATGAACAATCTAAGGGTTTTTTTGTTGTTGTTGTTATTTTTTAAACTTTTTTAAATTTATTTATTTGACAGACAGAGATCACAAATAGGCAGAGAGGCAGGCAGAGAGAGAGAGAGGAAGAGAAGCCGGATTCCCGCTGAGCAGAGAGCCTGATGAGGGGCTCGATCCCAGGATCCCGGGATCATAACCTGAGCCGAAGGCAGAGACTTTAACCCACTGAGCCACCCAGGTGCCCCCAATATAAGGGCTTTGAAGGGACAGGGGTTGGGAGGTTGGGGGAGCCAGGTGCTGGGTATTATGGATGGCACGTATTGCATGGAGCACTGGGTGTGGTGCATAAAAAAATAATTCTGTTATGCTGAAAAGAAATAAATTTTTAAAAAATTAGTATAGTACCAATTAAATAAGAACAGATAACTAATTATAAGACCCTATTCAAGTCTCCGCAGTTGTACCAATAATTTGTTTTTATAGCAAAAGTTGTGTTGTATTGCATTTATATCAGTCAAGTCTTTCTAGTCTATTATTTATTTCAGTTATTCATCATATAGTAAAAAGGGCACAGGCACCCCAAAGTTTGTAACAGCAATGTCCACAATAGCCAAGATGTGGAAGGAGCTGAGATACCTTTCAACAGATGAATGGATGAATAACATGTGGCTCATATATACAATGGAATATTACTCAGCCATCCAAAGGCATGAATACCCATCATTTGCACAGACATGGATGGAACTGGAGATGATTATGCTAAGTGAAATAAGTCAAGAAGAGAAAGACAATTTATTGAGAATTTTTGCATCCATGTTCATCAGGGATATTGATGTTTTAGTTTTAGTGGAGTCTTTGTCTAGTTTTCATATCAGGATAAAACTGCCCCCTTAGAGTGCATTTGGAAGTTTTCTTCCATTTCTATTTATTGGACTAGTTTCAAAAGAACAAGTATTAATTGCTTTTTTCAACGTTTGCTAAAATTCACCTGTGAAGCCATCTGGCCCTGGATTTTTGTTTGTTGAGACTTTTTTGAATAGAGATTCAATTTCTTTCATGGTTACTGGTTATTTCAAGTTTTCTATTTCTTCCTGTTTTAGTTTTGGTATTTGTTTCTCAGAATTGATCCATTTCTTCCAGATTATAAAATTTGTCAAGATATAGTTCTTTATAATATTCCCTTATAATTGTATTTCTGTTGTGTTGGATCTTATTTCTCCTCTCCCATTTGTGATTTTAGATGCTTTCTCTGTTGTTTTTGATAAGTCTGGCTATGCTGTCATTAAATTTATTGAGTTTTTCAAAGAACAGCTCCTGATTTTATTGATTTTTTTTTTAATTTTCTCTTTTTTTAAGTTTCTATATCATTTATTTTTGCTCTAATCTTTATTATTCCTTTTCTTCTGCTGGCTTTAGGGAACTTTTGTTGCTATTTTTCTAGCTCCTTTAGGTATAAGGTAGGTTAAATTTGAGATTTCTTGCTTCTTAAGGTAGCCCTGTATTTGTATATACTTCCCTTTTAGGACCATTTTTGCTTCATCACAAAGGTTTTTGACTGCAATGTTTTCATTTTCTTTTGTTTCCATGTATTTTTTTTTATTTTTTTCTTTAACTTCCTGGTTGACTCATTCAATGTTTTGTAGCCTAATGTTCAATCTCCATCTATTTGTGGTTTTTCCAAATTTTTCTTGTGTTTGACTTCAAGTTTCATAATTTTGTGGTCAGAAATGATGCATAGTATGATCTCAATCTTTTTGACTTGTGGAGGCCAATTCATGATCTACTATGTGATCTATTCTGGAGAATGTCCTATGTTCACTTGAAAAGAATGCATATTCCGCTATTTTAAGATGGAATGTTCTGATTCTATTAAGTCCATCTGGTCCAGCGTGTCACTGAAAACTTTTATTTCCTTGTTAATTTTCTGTTTAGATGATCTGTCCATTAAGGTAGGTGAGTTGTGTCGGTTCCTTACTATTATTATATTATCATCAGTAAGGTTCTTTATGTTTACTATTAATTGCTTTACACATTTGAATTCTTCCAGATTGAGGGCATGTACATTTACAGTTGTTTGATCATCTTGTTGCATAGTCTCTTTATTATAATATAGTGCCCTTCTCATCTCTTCTTACAGTCTTTGGTTTAGAATCTAATAGTTTTTTTAAAGATTTATTTATTATATATATATATATATATATACATATATATATATATATATATATATATATATATATATATATAGAGAGAGAGAGAGAGAGAGAGAGAGCATGGTGTGGGAGGAGAAGAGAGAAAAGGAGAAAGAAACCCAAACAGACTGTGCTGAGCATAGAGTCCAATACAGAGCTTGTTCTTAACATGCTAAGATCATGACTTGAGCCAAAACCAAGAGTCAGATATTTTACTGACTGTGCCACCCAGGTTCTCTTAAAATACATTTTTTTCCTAATGTACATATTGCTACTTCTACTTTCTTTTGAAATCAATTTATATGATACATATTTCTCTATCCTCTTACTTTCAATCTGCAGTTGTCTTTAGGTCTGAAATGTGTCTCGTGTAGACAGTGTAGATGGGTCTTGTTCTTTTATCCATTTTGATACCCTAAGTCTTTTGATTGGAGCATTTAGTCCATTTACATTCAAAGTAATTACTATTAGATACGTATTTAGTGTCATTTGATTATGTATTTTGTCATTGTTTTTGAAGATTTTCTCTGTTCCTTTTTTGTTTTTGTCACTTTTGGTCTTTCCTTTCCACTCAAAGATCTCCTTTGATATTTCTTACAGATCTGGTTTAGTGGTTATGAACTCCTTTAGTTTTTGCTTGTCTGGAAGCTATCTCTCCTTCTATTCTGAATGATAAAATTAATCCTTAATTACCCTTTTATGATATAAACTCTCAACAAGTACTTGTAAAGGAAACATACTTCAAAATCATAGAGGCCATATGTGGAAAAAAAAAAAACACAACTAACATCACACTCAATGATGAAAACCTGAGAGCATTTCTCCTTAGATGAGGAACAAAACAAGCATATCCACATTCACCACTTTTATTCAATATAGTACTGGAAGTATTAGCCACCAGGATCAGACAAATAAATAAAAACCATCCAAATTGGTAAGAAATGTAAAACTTTATTATTTGAAGATGACATAACACCATATTTAGACTCTACCAAAAAAGGACTAGGTCTAATAAATTAATTCAGTGATGTTGGATGATACAAATTAAAACAAATTTGTTGCATTTCTACACATAAATAACAAATTAACAGGAAAAATTGAGAAAGCAATTGCATTTACTATTGCAACCAAAGCGACAAAATACCTAGGAATAAACCAAGGTGGTGAAAGATATGTACTCTGAAAACTGTAAAACTTTGATAAAAAGAAATGGAAAAGGACAAAAACAAGTAGAAAGATATTTCATGGACTGGAAGAATTAATATTTTTGATGTTGATACTGCCAAAACAATCTACAGGTTGAATGCAATCTTTATCAAAATACCAACGTCATTTTTCACAGAATCTAACTAAATAATCCTAAAATTTGTATGGAACCACAAAACACTGAATAGTCAAACAATCACAAGAAAAAATAACAAATCCAGAGGTATCACAACCCCAGCATATTTTAAAATATACTATAAAGCTATAGAAATCAAAATAGTGTGCTACTGGCACAAAAATAGAATGTAGATTAATGGAACAAGATAGAGATCCAGAAATAAATACATACATATATGGTCAATTATTCTATGACAAAGGAGGCAAGAATATACAACAGGGCAAAGATAGTCTCTTCAGTAAATAGTATTGGGTAAACTGGAAAGCTATATGCAAAAGACTAAAACTGGAATTTGTTACATCACACAAAAATAAGCTTATAATCAACTATAGATGTATATGTCAAATCAAAAACCATAAAACTCCTTAAATAAAATATAGGCAATATAAGCAGTTCTCTCTTGGACATTGATCATAGTAATATTTTTCTAGATATGACTTCTAAACGAGGGGAAAAAAAGCAATAATAAAGTATTGAGAATACACAAAAATGTAAGCATTTGCACAACAAATAATAATATCAATAAAACAACAAGTAACATATTGAATGGGAGAAGATATTTGCAAGTGATATATCTGAAATTTGCTAATATCCAAAATATATAAAGAGCTCAGATAACCCAATACAAAGAATTATTTTTATTATAAAGTGAATGAAAGATCTGAATACTTTCTTCCAAAAAATCATACAAATGGGCAACAAACATAAAAAGATGACTAAAATCACTCATCACTGGGGAAATACAAATCAAAACCACAATGAGATATCATTTCACAGTTGTCAGAATGACTAACATCAGAAAGAAAAAAAAATAACAAGCATTGGCCAGGATATGGAGAAAAAGGAATTTTTGTACACTATTGGTAGGAATCTAAATTGATGTACCCACTGTGGAAAACTGTAGGAAGGTACCTCAAATAATTAAAAATAAAATTATTATATGATCCATTAATTTCTCTACTAGATATTTACCTAAAAAATTAAAATACTAATTCTAATCTGAAAATATATATGCATCCCAATGTATTACTACATTATTTACAATAGCTAAGATATAGAAGCAGCATACACACACACACATACACATTTTGGTATACTATGGAGACATACATAAGATATTTATATAATAGAATATTAGTCAATGATTAAAAATTAAACCCTCTCATTCATGACATGAATCTTGGAAGAGAGTATTATTCTAAGTGAAATAAGTTAAAGAAGATTAATAATATGATTTCACTTGTATGTGAAATCTAAACAACAAACTAAAGAAGCAAAGAACAAAAGTAGACCCACAAATACAGAACAAACTGGTGATTGCCACGGAATAGTGTGGGATGGATGAGCAAAAAAATGTAGAGGCATTAAGTACAAACTTCCAGTTATAAAATAAGCCATGTAAATGAGAAGTATGACAAGAGAAATAGAGTCAATAATATTGTAATATTGTTGTGTGACTACAGATTATATTAATGCTTATTCTGATGAACACTGGGTATGTATAGAGTTGTTGATTCATTATGCTTTATGCTGTAGCCCATAACTAATGTAACATTGTGTGACAACTATTCTTCTATAAAACATATTTAAAATAATTATTGATAGGTAAATTGTTTTCATTTTGTTCATTCATTTTTTTAAGATTTAATTTATTTGACAGAGAGAGGTCACAAGTAGGTAGATAGGCAGGCAGAGAGAGAGAGGAGAAATCAGGCTCCCTGCCAAGCAGAGAGCCCTATGCGGGACTCAATCCCAGGACCGTGAGATCATGACCTGAGCCTAAGGCAGAGGCTTAACCCACTGAGCCACCCAGGCGACCCTGTTCATTCTTTTTTAACTGCTTTGTAGTTCCTTTATTTATAAATTGCTCTCTTTTATAATTTGATGATTTTTTTATTGTTTTCATTCATTTCTCTTTATTTTTGTGTACATGCTGTAGTATTGTTTTTCTTTCTGGGTACATATCGTTTTCACTGATATTTTTTTCAAATTTCTCACCTTTTTCTTTGACTTACTAACTTGCTTATAATGTGTTTTGATGTAATTTTCCCTGGGTTAATTCTATTTGTGATTTTTGAAGCTTCGTTTTATTTATTTATTTACTTATAATTTTACGTTTTTATTTTAATCACAGTTAGTTAACATACAGTGTTATATTAGTCTCGGGTGTACAATTTAGAGAATGAACAGTTCCATACAACACAAGGTGTTCATTAGAACAAGTGTACTTCTTCCAAAAGTTTATAGCAGCAATGGCCACGGTCGTCAAACTGTGGAAATAACCAAGATGCCCTTCAACGGACAAATGGATAAGGAAGATGTGGTCCATATACACTATGGAGTATAATGCCTCCATCAGAAAGGATGAATACCCAACTTTTGTATCAACATGGACGGGACTGGAAGAGATTATACTGAGTGAAATAAGTCAAGCAGAGAGAGAAAATTATCATATGGTTTCACATATTTGTGGAGCATAACAAATAGCATGGAGGACGTGGGGAGATGGAGAGGAGAAGGGAGCTGAGGGAAGTTGGAAGGGGAAATGAAACATGAAAGACTATGGACCCTGAAAAACAACCTGTTTTGAAGGGGTGGGGAGTGGGAGGTTGGGGCAACCAGGTGATGGGTATTAGGGAGGGCACATATTGCCCTGAGCACTGGCAGTGGAGCAAAAACAATGAATACTGTTATGCTTAAAAGACATTTAAAAAACAATAAAAAAGAACAAGTGTACTTCTTACTCCCCACTACCTATTTAACCCAACTCCTACATGCAGTCCTCTGGTAACCATGACTTTTTCCATTATAATTAAGAGTTTTTTTCTTGAATTTTCTCTACTATTTTTTTCCACTTAAAAGCCATTGTCGCTGTACAAGATGGCGGGGAAGTAGGAGGAGGCGCCCTTTCAACCTGCACCCTAAAGTGAGCTGATTACCTTCCAAAGATCTCCAATCACCCACAAAGTCAGCCTGAGATCAGAATTATACATGTCTGAATCTCTACTGGAGCGGAAGACACCAGTGGGCAGGTAAAGCGGAGTGGGAAAGTCGGACTGATATTGGAAGATAAACAAAAGGGGGAGGGAGCCACCAGAAGCTACCCGTTGGAAAGTAATATCCCAATACGAGAGTGCCCTGCACCTGGGGACCAGCATTAACTCGGGAGTCTGGTAGAAAGCACTCAAAAAGAGCAAAGGATCACCGGGCGGGGGCAGAAATTGCAGGAATCCGGGTGTTAGGGTCAAGGCTTAAGTCCCCAGACCCAGGACAGACACCCCTGGTGCAGAGCCAGAAAGAGTGCAGCAGAGAAACCAGGTCTGAACCACCCGCGCGGCTGAGAGTGCATAGCGTCCTGCTCCCGTGAGGGGCTGGGAGCCTTGCCAGCCAACAGAAGCACAGCCTTTTTGCAGTCTCCATGCAAGTGTCCTTCTGTGCCATCAGAGCCCAAGTCATGCCCCGCGCCCTCCCCTAACAGAGGTGCACACAAATGCCAACCGGGTGCTCTCAGACCAGAAAGACCAGGCACTCCCAGCCAGGGCCAGCGGGAAAATCTCAGTGTGTGATCGCTGCTTGGAACTTCTCTGGCAGTCTGGAGCTGCCCAGACAGCAGCTGCTGCCTTGGTTTGAGATACAAGCAAAAAATCCTAAGTCTCCAGGGATCGCGACTGGGAGCCTGCTCTGCCAGCAGCCAAGGGGGGATTTATATGGGCTCTGCAGCCGGACTGAGGCTTCTCTCTGAGAGGGAGGTCAGGGTGCAGTTTGCTTTCCTCTAAAATTACAAAAACCATCAAAAGCGGTCAAGGCGAGAGAGAAAAACAAAAGTGAACAAATATAAAAACCTCCAGAGAACAAAAGCCTGAAAAAAACAGTTTCCTCAGAGCCCACCCCCTTGAGGGGGGCCGGAGGACTTAGCTGAGAGAACTTCAGGGACTGAAAACCCACGGGGCAGGCCCCTCCCCCGGAAAACCAACCAGGAAAGGAAAAAAAAAAAAAAAAGACGACAAGAGAACAACCACAACTACTTCATAGGACAATTTTTATTATTAATTCGATCCCACTATTCTGGCTCATTTTTTTATATAGTTAATTTTTTATTATTATATAGATAATTTTTAACCTATTTACCGTCACAGTGAGATGTCCAGCACATCATATTCCATAATAACCTGAACTTTTTGATACATACACCAGTGTTTTCCTTTTGCAATTCTATTTTTTTATTTTCTTTTTTTTTATTTTAATTTAGTTTAGTTTATTCATTTTTTTAATTTTTATTTTCTAATATTAATTTAGAGTTAAACTTCAAAGTAATCCCCTTTCCCAAATCAATGCCACCCCTATAGGTAAACCAATTCCTAATCCCCCCTTATCTTAGGAAAGTTGAGTCCTTTAACAAAGATATCAAGATACATCCAGGAAGAATCAAAACAACCTTCCTCACCCACACTGAGAATTTACAACCACTCTCCCATCTTTTTCTTCCACCAGTATGTCTGGGTTTTTGTGTTTGTCCTGATAGTATATAAATCTTATACTCAGGGTTCTTTTTGAGGAGGTTCTTCCTTTATTTGCATATATATATATATGAAAATATATATATTTTTTCTCTTGTCATATACTTTTATCAGTCTTTTTGTTTGTCTGTGTCTGTTTGTATACTTCATAAATCTTACCTTGGGGCCCATTTGGGCTAAACCTTCTCTTTTATCTCACATTTCTTTCCTGTCTCTCTCCTTCTCTCTTATTTTTTTCTTTTCCTTTTCTTTTTACTCTCATTTGGGTGGGAAACCCTGATTGGTCAGAAGCATTCCAGGGTGCACCTAGACTGCACCACAGTCAATACACCCAACTACACCCGTTCAGCCATCTCTCACCAAAATGACTAGGAGGAGGAATGCCCAACAGAAGAAAAATACAGAGGATGGACCTTCTGCAACAGAGCTAATAGCTATCAACATAGAAAATATGTCAGAAAGAGAATTCAGGCTAACAATTATCCAAGCAATAGCTAGGTTGGAGAAAGCCATGGATGACCAAATGGAATTGATTAGGGCCGAACTGAAAACGACCAGAGATCATGTTTTCAATATTAGGGAATAGCTGAAAGCTACCAGGGATGAGCTTCACAATGCTCTCAAATGAGTTCCAAACTAATCTAAATTCTCTCAATGCTAGAATAACTGAGACAGAAGATAGAATTTGTGATCTGGAGGACAAACAGATAGAGAGAAAGGATCAGGAGGACGCCTGGAACAAGCAGCTTAGAAGCCAAGAAAACAGAATGAGGGAAATAAATGATGCCATGAAAAGTTCCAATGTCAGAATTATTGGAATCCCTGAAGGGAAGGAGAAAGAAAAAAGTCTAGAAGATAGAGTGGAACAAGCACTTCATGAAAACTTTCCAAATCTCATGAATGGAACCAGTGTTTATGTACTAGAGGCCAAAAGGTTTCCCCCCAATATTACAGATTCTCGAAAGTCCTCAAGACATCTAATAGTAAGAATGAAGAATTATAATTGTAGGCAGAACCTCTTGAAAGCAGCTAGGATAAAGAGGATAGTTATGTACAGAGGAAAGCCCATCCAAATAACGTCAAACCTGTTCACAGAGACCTGGCAAGCCAGAAAGGGCTGGCAAGATATATTCAGGGCACTTAATGAGAAGAACATGCAGCCAAGAATATTTTTCCAGCAAAACTGACATTCAAAATGGATAGAGAGATAAAGAGCTTCCAGGACTGGCAAGGCTTAAAAGACTATGCAACCACCAAGCCGATACTGCAGTAAATATTAAGGGGGCTTCTTTAAATGATGAAAAAGCCCAAGAATAGATTGAACAGAAATATAGAGACACTCTACAGAAAGAAAGACTTCAAAGATACCATGATGTCAATAAAAACGTATCTACCAATAATCACCCTCAATGTGAATGGCCTAAATGAGCCCATAAAATGGCAGAGGGATGCAGACTGGACAAAATGACAGGACCCATCCATATGTTCTCTACAAGAGACTCATTTACAACCTAAAGATACACCCAGACAGAAAGGGAAGGGATGGAGAAGCATTTTTCATGCCAATGGGCCTCAAAAAAAGGCTGGGGTAGCAATTCTCATATCAGAAAAATTAGATTTTAAAATAAAGACTATAGTCAGAGATCCAGGAGGATACTACATCATTCTTAAAGGGACTATCCACCAAGATGGTCTAACAATTGTAAATATCTATGCCCCCAATATGGGAGCAGCCAATTATATAAGAAAACTGTTAATCAAGATAAAGACTCATATAGATACGAATACACTAATCGTAGGAGATCTTAACACGCCTCTCTCAGAAATAGACAGATCATTGAAGCAGAAAATCAATAAAGAAACAAGAGCATTGAATGACACATTGGACCAGATGGACCTCATAGATATATACAGAACATTCCATCCTAAAACAACAAAATACTCATTCTTCTCAAGTGCATACGGAACCTTCTCCAGAATAGACCACATACTGGGTCACAAATCAGGACTCAACCTATACCAAAAGACTGAGATGATTCCCTGCACATTCTCAGATCACAATGCTTGGAAACTGGAGCTCAATCACAAGGAAAAGTTCGGAAGGAACTCAAACACCTGCAAGCTAAAGACCACCTTACTTAAGAATGCTTGGATCAACAGGGAGATCAAAGAAGAACTGAAACAATTCATGGAAACCTATGACAATGAAGACACTTCGATCCAAAACCTATGGGATATAGCAAAGGCGGTCCTAAGGGGGAAATACATAGCCATCCAAGCCTCCCTCAAAAAAATTGAAAAATCCAGAACACAGCAGCTGTCTCTATACCTTAAAGAACTGGAGAATCAACAACAAATCAAACCAACTCCACACATAAGAAGGGAAATAATCAAGATTAGAGCTGAGATCGATGACGTAGAAACCAGAGATACAATAGAACATATCAATGAAACTAGAAGCTGGTTTTTTGAAAGAATCAATAAGATCGATAAACCATTGGTGACACTAATCCAAAAGAAAAGAGAGAAAGCTCAAGTACATAAAATTATGAATGAAAAGGGAGATATCACAACTAACACCAAGGAAGTAGAAACAATCATCAGAAGTTATTATCAACAGTTATATGCCAATAAGCTAAGCAACCTAGATGAAGTGGATGCATTCCTGGAAAACTATAAACTCCCAAAATTGAATCAGGAAGAAATTCACAACCTGAATAGACCAATATCTAGTAACGAGATTGAAGAGGTGATCAAAAACCTCCCAAAAAACAAGAGCCCAGGACCTGACGGATTCTCTGGGGAATTCTACCAAACTTTCAAAGAAGAAATAACACTTATTCTCCTGAGGCTATTTCAAAAAAATGGAAGCAGAAGGAAAACTTCCAGACTCTTAGTATGAAGCGAACATTACCATGATTCCCAAATCAGGCAAAGACCCTACCAAAAAAGGAGAATTTCAGACCAATAGCCCTGATGAATATGGATGCTAAGATGCTCAACAAGATCCTAGCAAACAGGATCCAACAGCATATTAAAAAGATTATCCACCATGATCAGGTGGGATTCATCCCTGGGCTACAAGGATGGTTCAACATTCGCAAATCAATCAATGTGATACCACAAATTAATATGAGAAGAGAGAAGAACCATATGGTCCTCTCAATTGATGCAGAAAAATTATTTGACAAAATCCAGCATCTGTTACTTATTAAAACACTTCAAAGTATAGGGATAGAGGGAACAATCCTGAACTTCATCAAATCTATCTATGAAAGACCCACAGCAAATACTATCCTCAATGGGAAAAAACTTGCGTCCTTCCCATTGAGATCAGGAACACGACAAGAATGCCCACTCTCACCACTCTTCTTCAACATTGTATTAGAAGTCCTAGCAACAGCAATCAGACAACAAAGAGAAATAAAAGGTATCCAAACTGGTAATGAAGAAGTCAAACTCTCTCTCTTTGCAGATGACATGATTCTTTATATGGAAAACCCAAAAGACTCCAACCACATACTACTTGAACCCACACAGCAATTCAGCAACGTGGCAGGATACAAAGTCAATATACAGAAATCAGTGGCTTTCTTATACACTAACAGTGAAAGTACAAAAAGGGAAATTAGAGAATCGACTCCATTTACTATAGCACCAAGAACCATAAGATACCTGGGAATAAACCTAACCAAAGAGGTAAAGGATCTGTACTCAAGGAACTACAGAATAATAATGAAAGAAATTGAAGAAGACACAAAAAGATGGAAGACCACTCCATACTCTTGGATCGGAAGAATAAACATTGTTAAAATGTCTATACTGCCTAGAGCAATCTATACTTTTAATGCTATTCCAATCAAAATTCCACTGGTATTCTTCAAAGAGCTGGAGCAAATAATCCTAAAATTTGTATGGAATCAGAAGAGACCCCGAATAGCTAAGGAAATATTGAAAAACAAAAATAAAACTGGGGGCATGATGTTACCTGATTTCAAGCTTTATTACAAAGCTGTGATCACTAATACAGCATGGTACTGGCATAAAAACAGACACATAGACCAGTGGAACAGAGTAGAGAGCCCGTATATGGACCCTCAACTCCATGGCCAAATAATCTTCGACAAACAGGAAAAAATATACAGTGACAAAAAGACAGTCTCTTCAATAAATGGTGCTGGGAAAACTGGGCAGCTATATGTAGAAGAATGAAACTGGACCATTCTCTTACACCGTACACAAAGATAAACTCAAAATGGATAAAAGACCTCAATGTGAGACAGGAATCCATCAGAATTCTAAGGGAGAACATAGGCAGAAATGTCTTCAATATCAGCCACAGCAAGTTCTTTCAAGATATGTCTCCAAAGGCAAAGGAAACAAAAGCGAAGATGAACTTTGGGGACTTCATAAAAATCAAAGGCTTCTGCACAGCCAAGGAAACAGTCAAGAAAACAAAGAGGCAACCCACGGAATAGGGGAAGATACTTGCAAATGACAGTACAGAAAAAGGTTGATATCCAGGATCAATCAAGAACTCCTCAAACTCAACACCCACAAAACAGACAATCTTATTAAAAAATGGGCAGAAGATATGGACAGACACTTCTCCAATCAAGACATACAAATGGCTATCAGACACATGAAAAAATGTTCATCATCACTAGACATCAGGGAGATTCAAATTAAAACTACATTGAGATATCACCTTACACCAGTTAGAATGGCCAAAATTAGCAAGACAGGAAACAACATGTGTTGGAGAGGATGTGGAGAAAGGGGAACCCTCTTACACTGTTGGTGGGAATGCAAGTTGGTGCAGCCTTTTTGGAGAACAGTGTGGAGATTCCTCAAGAAATTAAAAATAGAACTTCCCTATGACCCTGCCATTGCACTCCTCGGTATTTACCCCAAAGATACAGATGTAGTGAAAAGTGGGCCTTCTGTACCCCAGTGTTTATAGCAGCAATGGCCACGGTTGCCAAACTGTGGAAAGAACCAAGATGCCCTTCAACAGATGAATGGATAAGGAAGATGTGGTCCATATACACTATGGAGTATTATGCCTCCATCAGAAATGATGAATACCCAACTTTTGTAGCAACATGGATGGGACTGGAGGTATTTCTTCTGTAGATTGTCTCTATACTTCTGTTCAATGCTATTCTTAGGATTTTTCCTCTTATATAGAACCCCCCTTAATATTTCCTGCAGTGTCAGCTTGGTGGTTGCATAGTCTTTTAAGCCTTGCCAGACCGGAAACTCTTTATCTCTCCATCCATTTTGAATGTCAGTCTTGCTGGATAAAGTATTCTTGGCTGCATGTTCTTCTCATTTAGTGCCCTGAATATATCTTGCCAGCCTTTCCTGGCTTGTCAGGTCTCTGTGGACAGGTCTGACGTTTTTCTGATGGGTTTTCTTCTGTAAGTAAGGAGCCTCTTGACCCTAGTGGCTTGCAAGAGATTATACCTACAATTATAATTCCTCAGTTTGACTATCAGGTGCCTTGGTGGTTTTTTGGAATGTATAATCTTGGGTGGAGACTGTTCAGCTTCTAGTACATGAACGCTGGTTCCATTCACGAGATTGGGAAAATTTTCATGAAGGACTTTTTCTACTATATCTTCTAGACTTCTTTCTTTCTCCTTCCCTTCAGGTATTCCAATAATTCTGACATGGGAACGTTTCATGGCATCATTTATTTCCCTGATTCTGTTTTTGTGTTTTCTAAGCTGTTTGTTCCAGGCTTCCTCCTGATCCTTTCTCTCTGTTTGTCCTCCAGATCACTAATTCTATCTTCTCTCTCAGTTACCCTTGCTTTGAGAGAATTTAGATTAGATTGGAATTCACTGAGAGCATTGTGAACCTCATTCCTGGTAGCTTTAAGCTCTGCCCTAACATTGTGAACATCCTATCTGGTCGCTTTCTGTTCGGCCCTAATCAATTCCGTTTGGTCATCCATGGCTTTCTTCAACATATCTATTGTCTGGATAATTGTTAGTCTGAATTCTCTTTCCGACATATTGTCTATGTTGATAGCCGTTAGCGCTATTGCAGAAGGTCCGTCCTCTGTATTTTTCTTCTGTTGGGCATTCCTCCTCCTAGTCATTTTGGTGGGAGATGACTGAACAGGTGTAGCTGATGTATCAACCGTGGTGCAGTCAAGGTGCCCCCTGGAGCACTTCTGAGCAATCAGGATTCCCCACCCAAACGAGACACAAAAGAAGAGAAAAAGAAAAAAAAAAGAAAAGAAAAGACAGGAAAGAAAGGGAAGATGAAAGAGAAGGCTCAGCCCAGATGGGTCCCAAGGTAAGATTTATGAAGTAGACAAACAAAAACAGACAAACAAAAAGACTGATACAAGTATATGACAAGAGAAAAAATAGATATATATATGCAAATAAAGGAAGAATCTCGTCAAAAAGAACCCCAAGTGTAAAATTTATATGCTATTAGGACAAACAGAAAAACACGGCTGGTGGAAGAAAAAGATGGGAGAGTAGTTATAAATTCTCAGTGTGTGCGAGGAAGTTTGTTTTGATTCTTCCTGGATGTATCTTGATATCTTTGTTAAAGGACTCAACTTTCCTAAGATAAAGGGGAATAAAAATTGTTTTACCTATAGGGGTGGTATTGTTTGGGGAAAGAGGATTACTTTGAAGTTTAACTCTATATGAATATTAGAGGATAGAAATAAAAAGGAATAAACTAGACTAAACTAAACTAACATTTTAAAAAAAGGAATTCTAAAAATAGAAATGCAAAAAAAAAACATAGGTGTATGTATCAAAAAGTTCAGGTTAGAAGGGTATTATGGAATTTAATGTACTGTACAGCTTGCTGTGATTGAAAATAGGTAAAAAAATTACCTATGTGTAAAAAAAAAAATGAACCAGAATAGTGGGAATGAGTGAAAAATAAAAGTTTTCCTATGAAGTAGTGGTTGCTCTCTTGTAGTCCTTTTTTTAAATTTTTTCCTCTTTATTTTTCTTTCTTGGTTTGTTTTCTGTGAGAGCGCCTGCCACGTGGGTTGTCAGTAAGTGATGTTTTCTGATTTAAGTCCTCCCGCCCCCCTCAAGGGGGTGGGCTCTGAGGAAACTGGTTTTTTTCAGGCTTTTGTTCTCTGGCGGTTTTTATGTTTTTTCACTTTTTTTTTTCTCTCACCTTGACCGCCTTTGATGGTTTTTGTAGCTTTAGAGGAGCTTCTGACCGCCAGAGAGGTTCCGAGCATCAATCGCACACTGAGATTTTCCCGCTGGCCCAGGCTGGGAGTGCCTGGTCTTTCTGGGTCTAAGAGTGCCCGCCTTGCACACACCTCTTTCAGGGGCAGCTATGGGTCATGCGGGCATCTCAGGCACTGAGAATGGGGCGCAGGTCTGAAAGCCCCAGTCTTGGCTTTTGTGCACCTCTGTCAGGGGAGAGATTGGGACACACGTCTTAGGCTCTTAAATAATGGCACGGGTCAAAGAGCGCCGGCCAGGCCTTTGTAACTCTCTCAGGGGAGTATGAGGGACGTGCATGTGTATCTCAGGCTTTGTAGCAGGGCTCGCGCATTCTGCCGACCGATGTGGCTCCCATCCCTTCACAGGAGATAGAACCCACACATTCTTGGGTGCACTGGCGGCTTAGCGACCAAGACCTGGTTTCTCCACCGTGCTCGCTCTGCCTCAGCACTGGGGAGGCTGTCCTGGGACTGGGGACTTAAGCCCCTGTCCCTAGCCGCCCGATTTCCACAATTTCCCCCCGCGATCCTTTGCTCTTTTGGAGTGCTTTCAACCAGTCTCCAAGTTATGTCTGGTCCCCAGACGTAGGGCACTCTCGCTCATATTGGAGTATTACTTTCCAACCTGTCGCCTCTGGTGGCTCCCTCCCACTTTTGTTTATCTTCTGATATCAGTCAGCCATTCCCACTCCGCTTTACCTGCCCACTGGCGTCTTCTGCCCCTGTAGAGATCCAGACCTGTATAATTCTGATCTCAGTCTGATTTCATGGGTGGTCGGAGTTCTTTGGTATGTAATCAGCTCACTTTGGGGTACAGGCTGAAAAGGCACCTCCTCCTACTTCCCCGCCATCTTGGCCCTCTGCCTCTTTGTTTTGTTGATTCTTTCTTTTGCTGTGCAGAAGTTTTTATCTTGATGAAGTCCCAAAAGTTCATTTTCGCTTTTGTTTCCTTTGCCTCTGGATATATGTCTTGAGACAAGTTCATGTGGCCTATGTCAAAGCTGTGATCACAAAGACAACATGGTACTGGCATAAAAACAGACACATAGACCAATGAAACAGAGTAGAGAGCTCAAATATGGACCCTCAACTCTTGTCAAATAATCTTTGACAAAGTAAGAAAAAATATCCAGTGGAAAAAAGACATTCTTTTCAATAAATGCTGGGAAAATTGGACAGCTATGTATAGAAGAATGAAACTTGACCATTCTCTTACACCATACACAAAGATAAACTCAAAATGGATGAAAGACCTCAACGTGAGACAGTAATCCATCAAAATCCTATAGGAGAACATAAGTAGTAACCTCTCATTATCTTTTTTAAATAACTTCTCTGTTTTTAACTTCTGAAGCTATGGTAGTATGTATATTTGTTTGCTTAATAGTGTTTCAAAATCCTGTACGGTTTCTTCAGTCTTTTCCATCTCTTTCTTTCTTTCTTTTCTTTCTTTCTTTCTTTCTTTCTTTCTTTCTTTCTTTCTTTCTTTCTTTCTTTCTTTCTTTCTTTCTTTCTTCCATATCATTTCAAGTGACTTATCTTCAGGTTCAGAGATCCTTTATTTCTGCTAGATCAAGGATATTCTTGGTAGTCCCCACTGCATTTTTCATTTTATTTATTGCATCTTTCAGTTCCCAAATTTTTATTTGGTTGTTTCTATGATTTTTTTTAAATTAATTTTTTATTTTTTATAAACACATATTTTTATCCCCAGGGGTACAGGTCTGTGAATCACCAGGTTTACACACTTCACAGCACTCACCAAAGCACATACCCTCCCCAATGTCCATAATCCCACCCCCTTCTCACAACCTCCCTCCCCCCAGCAACCCTCAGTTTGGTTTGTGAGATTAAGAGTCACTTATGGTTTGTCTCCCTCCCAATCCCATCTTGTTTCATTTATTTTTATCTCTTTTTTAAACTTCTCATTTTGTTCATGTATTGTCCTGATTTCATTTGGTTGTTTATCTGTTCTTGCTGAGCTTCTTTAGACTCTTAATCTCAAAAAACAAACTGAGGGTTGCTGGGGGGAGGGGGTTTGGGAGAAGGGGGTGGGATTATGGACATTGGGGAGGGTATGTGCTTTGGTGAGTGCTGTGAAGTGTGTAAACCTGGTGATTCACAGACCTGTACCCCTGGGGATAAAAATATATGTTTATAAAAAATAAAAAATTTAAAAAAACAAACAAAAAAAAACAAACAAAAAAAACCAATTACTTCGGGGGTATCTGGATGGCTCAGTCAGTTAGGCATCTGCCTTGGCTCAGGTCATGATTCCAGGGTCCTAAGATTGAGCCCTATGGGGAGTCTGCTACTCCCTCTCCTTCAGCCTGCCACTCCCCCTGTTTGTGCACTCTTTCTCCCTCTCATTCTCACTCTGTCAAATAAATAAATAAAATCTTAAAAAAATATTTTGAAAAAGCAACAATAAAAAAACAATTATTTTGAATTCTTGGTTTGACAATTCATAGTTCTTTGTTTCTTTGGTGTCAGCTAATGACAATTACTGTGTACCTTTGATGTTATGCTTCCTTGATTGTGTGTGTGTGTGTGTGTGTGTGTCTGTGTGTTTGTGTGTGTGTGTGTGTGTTAAGTTTTCCATTGATTTCTTTGCATTGGAAGAAACAGTGGTTTCCAGTCAGAAAGAATTTCACCAGTTAATCAGTTACAGATTCTGGAGGGTCTCCCAGACCTTTTCTTTTCTTTCTTTCTTTCTTTCTTTCTTTCTTTCTTTCTTTCTTTCTTTCTTTCTTTCTTTCTTTCTTTCTTTTTTTAATTTCTTTTCAGTGTAACAGAATTCATTGTTTATGTATCACACCCAGTGCTCCATGCAATACTTGTCCTCCATAATACCCACTACCTGGCTCCACCGACCTCCCACCGCCCGCCCCTTCAAAACCTTCATATTGTTTTTTAGAGTCCATAGTCTCTCATGGTTCATCTCCCCTTCCAATTTCCCTCAACTCCCTTCTCCTCTCCATCTCCCTATGTCCTCCATGTTATTTGTTATGCTCCACAAATAAGTGAAACCATATGATAACTGACTCTCTCTGCTCGACTTATTTCACTCAGCAGAATCTCTTCCAGTCCCGTCCATGTTGCTACAAAAGTTGGGTATTCATCCTTTCTGATAGAGGCATAATACTCCATAGTGTATATAAACCACATCTTCCTTATCCATTCATCCGTTGAAGGGCATCTTGGTTCTTTTCACAGTTTGGCGACCGTGGCTATTGCTGCTATAAACATTGGGGTACAGATGGCCCTTCTTTTCACTACATCTGTATCTTTGGGGTAAATACCCAGTAGTGCAATTTCAGGGTCATAGAGAAGCTCTATTTTTATTTTCTTAAGGAATCTCTACACTGTTCGCCAAAGTGGCTGCACCAACTTGCATTCCCACCAACAGTGTAGGAGGGTTCCCCTTCCTCCACATCCTCTCCAACACATGTTTTTTCCTATCTTTCTAATTTTGGCCATTCTAGCTGGTGTAAGGTGGTATCTCCATGTGGTTTTCATTTGAATCTCCCTGATGGCTAGTGATGAACACTTCAGTGAATACACTAACTCCATTCTCCTTATACATGATCTGCAGTGATTTTAACCTACTGTCTGCATGGGCATGTGGAGCACTTGCTGCAGAGTCAATTGGGCACATGGATTGCTGAGGGCACATGTGCACTGGTTGAGGCAATCCACAGGGAATACATCCTATGAAGCTCATGTATGATTCTTCTGGTGGAGTCCACATGTATTTAGTAGAAACCACTGACATTTTTCATGTTCCACGCCTAGTTCTTATGAACCCCTACCCTTTCTTTCCCTGTCCTTAGCTTTTCTAGACTGACCTGACAGGCAGAGCCTTTCAGTGTTTTGGGTGATTGAGAAAGAAGTGGGAATCTTGGGCTAGGAAGACTGGGCACTTAGTAACCTTTCATTTTTTGCATGAAAAAAAATCATTGGGTAAGGTGCTATATTGATGTTAAGCTGTATTGCTTTAGGTAAAGGGTGACAGCAGTCACAAAATATTTATTTTACTCTCTCCAAGCACCTATTCTTGCATTTACTTGCTCCATTAAATTGTCTGTATCTCTCTTCTGGACTCCTAGACTACTACACTGGTATTATTATCTGTGTAAAGTTCCCAAAATCAGTGTTTCTCTGTGGGGATGAGGGCTCAAAAATTATTCTGCCACTTTGTTGGAATCATTACCATTCTTTATTTCCTCTGTATGGTTTCTTTGGTCTACACAGAAAGAACCTTGCTCACCATGAAGTTCTAGGATTGTATGTGATCATCTGACACTCTGCACTATGAAATCATAATGAATAGGGACATATGCATCAACATGGCCACTAGTACTTGGATCAGGAGTGGGATGTCTTGAATTCTTCAAACGTCCACAACACTCTCATATCCCTCAAGGTATCCAGTCTGGTGTGTCAGTTCTTTTAAATGGTCCCTTCTTTCTCATTCTTTTTTGCTTAGGTGAGTGATTGATTGAGATCCAAGTGGTTGTCATTACTTCTTCATTGAGTTTTGTCTGTTTTATCTCCATTGTTCTCTCATATTTTCACATGGTGTCTACTGCTCTGAAAATGCTATCTACTAAGGGAGAGTCCAAAGACTTCTGTCCGCGTGTTCCTCACCCATTCATCATTGTTTTTTTGTTTGTTTGTTTGTTTGTCTGTTTGTTTCAGTTTGGTTTTTTTACTTTGGTTTTTCCCCTTGGTGTTGCTTCAGGGATTTATTTAAGTTAGCAACAGATGTTTCCTCTTACTGCTTGTATTCTATACAGTTGTTCATCCAACCTATTATCTACAGCATAAGGAAAGGACATAAAGTGCATCCTGTTGGATTATTTAGAAATAAAATAGTTGGGGATGCCTGGATGGCTGAGTCAGTTAAGCAGCTGCCTTTGGCTCAGGTCATGATCCCAGCGTCCTGGGATTGAGTCCCACATCCAGCTCCTTGTTTGGCGGGGAACCTGCTTCTCCCTGTGCCTCTGCCTGCCACTCTACCTGCCTGTGCGCTTTCTCTCTCTCTCTCTCTCTCTCTCTCTTTGACAAGTAAATAAAATCATTAAAAAATAGGGAAATCAAAATCAAATATTTTGGTTCTGTCACTTGCTGAATGAGCCAATGGAAGCCACTCGGATTCTGGATATAATGCCTCTATATTTAGTATGCAAAAGTTGTTTTTTTATTATTCTACAAATTCTTTTAAATTTTTTTAACCCTAGTGTTCTACAATTTTCTTTGTTTGTCTTCCAACTATCTCAATTATCTCCTAATTCAATTTTCTTTATGACTCACCTATCATCTCCGTTTCCTCAAATTCAATTAACTCTAATCTTTGCAATTTGCAGTTCCTCTCATATAAAATCAAATAAAAAATATAAAAACAAATTTTCAACATTAGACATTACAGTGTGAATTAACCTAGATTATTTAATCCATTAATCAAATATTTATTGGCTAATCACTAAGAATTATTCAATTTTTTGTGAATATGTTAGTGAGCAAAACACACAAGATTTCTAACAATGGTGAACTAACATTTTAGGAGGTTGACACTTACATAAACTGAGTTAATGTTAAAGTAATGAATAATATGGAAATAATACAAAACAAAATCTGTAAGGGACAGTGGTTTGGGAGTTCTTAAAAAACATCTGGTAATGCATGATCAGAAAATGGAAAGACGTTTTTGACTATATAGACATATGTGGAAAGGCACTCTGATCGAAGAGATCAGACAATGACCTTACAGTGTGACATTCTTGGCCTGTTTGAATACAAAAAGGCAGCCAGCATGAAACTTGTGTAATGACAGAAAAAGCAGTAGGAGGTCCTGCTCAATTATAAGTGAAAAGATTAGACTCAATTTATCAAAGTTTATACACCACTGTGAAGACTATGTGTGAAATAAGAAGTCTTTGAAGAGTTGTGAGCAGAGGACAAATTTCTAGGTTTGACTGGATTGCACTGGGCCCATTTTTGACAACAGAAAGAAAGGGTAACATCTAGAATCTGAGAATATGTAATTCCCATCATGTAAACCAGATAGGGACATTCAGTAGGTGGACAGGATAAGAATCCCAATCTTGAAATATTGAGATTATATTAGACACTCAAATCTCCCAAATGTAGAAATAAAGATGGTGGTTGAAAATATATAGTTATATCTAGAAGGAATATCTTATAGAATTAAATCTGAGAGTTGACACAGAAAGACAAAGACTTGGAAAGACAAAGACTTGGAGAAACAAACAAACTAAAAGTATATGATATTTCTGAAATTTAATCCCTAACTAGAAGAAAAAAAAAAAAAAAAAACATTGAACTGTGGGAAACTCCAGTGTCAAAAAATGACAGGAAACTTTTCAAAAAAAGGAAAAGGAGTCATGAATAAGGATGAAGAAAAAAACAAATCAAGAGTCCTTTAAGGCAAGTTATAAACCACACCAATGAGAAGAGAATGATGGATTTGTCAAATGTTTCTGGTAGTATGAACAGGACTGAGCATTGATAATTGGTTAGCATAGGTGAGGGGACAGGAATCTTCTTTACATGAGGAAATGTTGGCCTTCCTTGCATGTGTGCATAATGTCTCCACACTGACATGATGGAATACAATGAATACATGGAAATTTGTAGGTGAATGTGTGCCAATAATGCAGATTTAGAAGTGTTTTAAATATTTTAATATTTTTATTAAAATAGAAAACAAGTAATCAGATGAAAGTAATGTGGAAATGGAAGGCATTCAAGGTTTCAGGAAAATGAAAATGGTATACAATAGTTATATAGAAAGAGAAACATTGACTGGACTGTAGATGAATACAACTGTTCCTGAAATTTAAAAATTCAGTAAAGTTTACAAATTAAAATGGTGGTATTCAGACTAGTTCTTACTTTTTTTCCAGCTCCATAAAGAAGCATGTTATCAGAACAAAAGATGTTGGACTTAAATGGGTATGAGGGTGCAAGGAGATTAACCAGAGCATATAGAGGGTCATGTAGAGTGAATGCAAGTCATCATCATAAATATAGTCCATGGGATTTAAATTGAATTAAAAGACAGGATCTCTTTAAATATTAGGCTAAAGTAGGTAAAAGATAAAAACAAAAGCTGAAGGAAAATAGTAATTACTCATGTGGTCAAAGATTTGCAATTTTATTTTTTAATATTTTATTTTTTTATTTGAGAGAGAGTGAGAAACAGTCGTGAGCCAAGGAAGGGGGCAGAGGGAGAGATACACACTTCCTGTTGAGTAGGGACCCCAGCATGGGACTTGATTTCACCACTCTGAGATCATGACTTGAGCTGAAATCAAGAGTCAGATACTCAATTGGCTAAACCACCCAGGCAGCCCCAAACAGATAAAATTTTAAAAATTCAAATAAAAAAAAATTAAGTAGAAGAACTCTGAAGATCACTTGTTGGAACTCTACATTAGGTAGTAGGAACTGAAACTGAAATTCTCATACATTTTTAAGAAGAACATAAAATAATTCAATAACAAAAGTAGAGTTTTTTTCCACCAAGTTCTTCCATAAGCATCCCAAAGAAAATACAGTGATGTAGACTGAAATATTCATCTGTAAGATGAAAAAATTTCAATCAAGAGGAGAGGTAAAAATTATTGTATGTTTTATAAAGACTGCAGATTAAAAGGAAAGAATGATTATAATATTTAGATGTTATTATTTACATTAAAAAAAGAAAATGGACGATGTATTGACAATTACATAAAACTACTTTTTATGGTAAAGTGCATAAATCAAATATACAGAAAAATACATAAATTGTGAGAAACTCAATTAATTTTCATAAATGAACATGCTTAAGTTCATAAATGAACACATCATCTATGCCAATAGTTGGAATATATAGCGTTTGTTAGAAACCAATAAAGAGGGGGTACCTGGGTGGCTCAGTCATAGTGTCTGACTCAGGTCATGATCCTGGGGTCCTGGGATTGAGCCCCAATCAGGATCCCTGTTCAGTGGGAGGTCTCTTTCTCCCTATACCACTCCCCCTGCTTGTGTTCCCTCTCTCACTGTCTCTCTCTGTCAAACAAATAAATAAAATCTTTAAAAAAATTAAAAAGAAGAAACTAATGAAGAGCCATTATGTACTTCCCTCCAAATGAAAAAGCTTCTGCACAGCAAAGGAAACAGTCGACAAAACTAAGATGCAACCCAGAGAATGGAAGAAGATAATTGCAAATTGCAAATGACATTAGAAATAAAGGGCTGATACTCAAGATCTATAAAGAACTTATCAAACTCAGTTCCTCAAAAAACAAATAATCCAGTTCAAAACTGGGTAGAAGACATGAACAGACATTTCTCTAAAGAAGACATACAAACGGCCAACAGACACATGAGAAAATGCTCCACATCACTTGCCATCAGGGAAATACAAATGAAAGGCACAATGAGATACTACCTCATACCAGTCAGAATTGTTAAAATTAACAACGTAGGAAACGACAGGTGTTGGTGAGTATGTGGAGAAAGGCGAAACCTTTTCGACTGTTGGTGGGAACACAAGCTGATAGAGCACTCTGGAAAACAGTATGGAGGTTCCTTAAGACTTTAAAAATAGAGATACCATACCATCTAGCAATTGCACTACTAGGTATTTACCTCAAAGATGCAGATGTAGTAAAAAAAAAAAAAAGAGGCATGCATACACCAATGTTCACAGGAGGAATGTCCACAATAACCAAACTGTGGAAAGAGCTGAGATGTCTTCCAACAGGTGAATGGATAAAGATGATGTGGGTCATATATACAATGGAATATTACTAAGTCATCAGAAAGCATGAATACCCACAATTTGCATCAACATAGATGGAACTGGAGGGGATTATGCTAAGTGAAACAAGTCAAGCAGAGAAAGACAATTATCATACAGTTTCATGCATATGTAGAACATAGGAATAGTACAGAGAATCACAGGGGAACAGAGGGAAAACTGAATGGGAAGAAATCAGAAAGGAAGACAAACCATGAGAGACTCTGGACTCTGGGAACCAAAGTGAGGTTTACAGAAGGGGTGGGGTGGAGGAATGGGGTAACTGGGTGATGGGTATTAAGAAGGACTCATGACATGAAAAGAATGGGGGGTTATACACAACAATGAATCGTTGAGCACTACATCAAAAATTAATGATGTACTTCATGTTGGCTAATTGAACATAATAGGAAAAAATAAGAAAAAAAAACCCAATGAAGATATATTACCCTCTATTGTGGCACTAAATTGACATGTTGCTGTTAGTAAGTCCATTTGTGACAACAAACTATACAGTCTTAAGCATGAGGTATTTTATCTAATTGGAGACTGTGAATGAGTTTGGAAACTTAATTTATTCCTTAATTTATTGATAAAATCAGCTTTAACCAGACACCATTCTTTTTTTTTTAATTATTTTCAGTGTTCCAGAATTCATTGTTTATATACCACACCCAGTGCTCCATGCAATAAGTGCACTCCACAATACCCACCACCAGGCTCAACCAACTCCCCAAGACCCTCCCCTCCAAAACCCTCAGTTTTTTTCTCAGAGTCCACAGTCTCTCATGGTTGATCTCCCCCTCCAATTTCTCCCAACTCACTTCTCATCTTCATTTCCCCATGTACTCTGTGTTACTCCTTATGCTCCACAAATAAGCTAAATCATATGATAATTGACTCTCTCTGTTTGACTTATTTCACCTAGCATAAGCTTTTCCAGTCCTGTCAATGTTGATACAAGTTGGGAATTCATCTTTTCTTATGGAGGCATAATACTCCATTGCATATATGGACCACATCTTCTTTATCCATTCGTCCGTTGAAGGGCATCTTGGTTCTTTCCACTGTTTGGCGACTGTGGCCATTGCTGCTATGAACCCAGGGGTACAGATGGCCTTTCTTTTCACTACATCCATATATTTGGTGTAAATACACAGGCAATGTCTAGGTTGGAGAAAACTATTAATGACAACGTGAAATTGAATAGGGCAGAAGTGAAAGCCACCATGGAGGAAGTTAAAAATGCTATCAATGAGTTCCAATCTAATCTAAATTCTCTAACATCTAGAGTAACTGAGGCAGAAGATAGAATTAGTGATCCAGAGGACAAGCTGATAGAGACAAATGACCAGAAAGAGGCCTGGAATAAACAGCTTAGAATCCATGAAAACAGAATTAGGGAAACAAATGTCCATGAAACGTTCCAACATCAGAATTTTGGAATCCCTGAGGGGGAGGAGACTAGGAAGAAGACTAGAAGATATAGATGGACAAATTCTCCATGAAAATTTTCCCAGTCAGGGGAATGGAACCAGCGATCATGTCCAAGAGGCATAAAGGTCTTCCCCCAAAATCATAGAATCTAGAAAGACCTCGAGACAACTGATTGTGAAAATGGTGAATCGTAATTGTAAACAGGAGCTCTTGGAAACAGATAGGGGGAAGAAATCCCTTATGAACAGAGGAAAGCCCATCAGAATATTGTCAGACCTGTCCACAGAAACCTGGCAATCCATAAAGGGCTGCCAAGACATATTAAGGGCACTAAATTAGAAGATCCTGCAGCCAAGATTACTTTATCCAGCAAGACTGGCATTCAAAATGGATGGAGAGATAAAAAGCTTCCAAGACCGGCAAGGTTTAAGAGTATGGGACCACGAAGCTGACACTGAAATAAATGTTAAAGGGGAATTCCATAAAAGAGGAAAAACCAAAAAAAAAAAAAAAAAGAGGAAAAACCCCAAGAATATCATGAAAAACAAGATTACATAAGATTTCTTTTATGGCTGAGTAATGTTACATTATGTGTGTGTGTGCATATTTTATTTTTCTACTCACTTATTAATGGACACTTAGATTGCTTACAAAATTTAGCTATCATAAATAATGCTGTAGGAAACATGTAAGTGAATATAGTTTCAAATTTCATGACTGCAGTGATCTCAACATGGATTATGATGAGTGAAATGAATATGCCTAGAAAAGACAAATGTTGTATGATTTCATTTACATGCAGATTCCTGAAAAAAAAAACAGAAAACAAATAAACAAACTAGGAACATTTATAAATATAGAAAATAAATTAGTGGTTGCCAGAGGGGAGATGACTGGGGCTTGGGTGAAATTGGTGAATGGGATTAAAATGTATAAACTTTCTGTTATAAAATAAATACATTATGAGAGTGTAAAGTACAGTGTAGGGGATATAGTTAATAATATTGTAATAACAGAATGGTATGAATGGTAACAGATGGTAACTACACATATCCTGGTGACCACTGTGTAATGCATAGAATTTTTAAATCACTCTATATACACCTCAAACTAATGTGACATTGCACATCAACTATGCTTTAATAACAGCAATGAAAAGACAGGAAATGGGTTTTAAAAGCCTCTAGCTGTCTTTATAACTTAAAGAACTGGAGAATCAACACCAATTTAAGTCAACCCCACACACAAGAAGGGAAATAATGAAGCTCAAATCCCTTTCTTTGTAATATGGGGCCAATTTGGCTTCTTTGTTAAAGGTTGGCCTTTATTTCTCCTATGATGACACAATTACACACAAATCTATCATGGAAATTATGGCAGCATCTATTTTACTGTGTCTCCAAGATGGAACAATATTTCCATGATGACACTGTTTATGTAGTAGTGAAGATTGGTTCTATCTTATCTCATTACCTATTATCCTAGGATCTTTGGGACCTGGTTTTTCCCCCCTGGCAATTGGACCTATCTTCTGATCTCTCTTGAGGACAAGAAACCTTTACATACCTACAATTAACAGAGATTTATTCCTAACACTATGGGAAATTACTTTCCCCTAATGGAATTCTTACCCCAACAATTAATCTTTTTTCTTGTGCCTTGAAGAGAAGACATGAAGAGAAGCTAATCATTTGCTGCTGACAAGTATCCCAATAGAGAAACTTAGTGGATTGCCAAGACTTTGTAATAATTTATTTATATGTATAAATAATTTATTTATATGTATAAATTTATTTATATGTATGTATTATTATATGTAATAATTTATTTATTTTATTTATATATATAACTTTTGTTGATCTTATCCTATCAGAGCCCAAAACTATGGAAGAATTATCCCACTCACCTTCCTTTATTCCAGGCTTGGCCTTTATTTTTTGGCAAAAATAAGTGAACAGAAATAAAATTAACATTTCCAAGTAAAAATGTTAAGACCTATTATGTATTTTATGGCTAGGTATGTTTGTCCCTTTGCAACAAACTTGACAAAATCCCAAAGTATAATTCATTCTTTCAACCTGTGATTCTAAAATAAAGATAATGATAAACAAAACTATCACTAAGCCCTGGAGGTTCCTCATCCTCTAGGGCATAATGTGATTTTTTTTTTGTAAGCTATTCCAATATTGAGGTATTTTGTTACAGAAACATAACTTAAGATGACATATAATGGACACAAACTAATTCTACAAAGGCCATTTTTATAAAATTACTATTATCATATCTATGTCTCCATTTTAAACTCATAGATTTCTCTTCAAAATTTAAGATTAAAATCCATTTATGGTGGCCTAATCACATCCACTTCAAAAATTGAGGAAATATTTTATGTATGGAGTTTCTCTAATTCTCAAAATTCTTAGCAATTCAAGAATTATTTTTAATGATAGAGCATAAAATATTGATATGTATGCCATTACATGAGGAGATTATGAATATAAGTGGGATTTGATTATATTATACTCTAATTTTTTAATCATGTATATTTTGTCTATTGACACAAGGGAATAAAAAATGATAACATTTTTCATAAATTCTACTTGGAACTGTAGTTATTTTTTATATAAAATTTTTTTCTTTATGTAAAGTTTTCATGTCTTAAAGATATTAATTCTTTCTCTCATCATAATCCACCATCAAATTATATAAACTGTACTCTTATGAATATTAAGTAGGACTTAACATCCCAACATTTTTAGTATATCATTTATATAAACATTCTATACCTTGACATTCAAACAACACTCACAATAGTGAAGAAGGGCTGGCTATGGATTAGGATTTCCATGATGCAAATTAGCTCTCCATTAAACATATTCAAATATTAGAATCTATGAAACCTACTAGGAATTTTTAAAGATTAATAACTGGTTAGGGGCAGAAATAGAGAGGAAGTTAAACTGCAATGTGAGCTCTGCAGAGTCCTTCAGTGAAACCACAGGGTACTTTAGAATGTTCCCGTGTTGAGACAATGGCTCATATTTAAGATCCCACATTGACAACACAGTGCATGCTATAGTCAGGAAGTGAGGGTTATCTTGCATGAAATCGTTCTTCTGATCAAAGCTCAATTCAGTAGAGACTGCAGTGGATGGATAGCTGAAGTCTATGTGCTGGCAACATTCCCAAGCACTGGGGGAATCAATCCATCACTTTTCCAAGAATATATTCATTACATGTCATGTGGACTTAACGTATAATTACTGAGAGAAACACTTTTCTGACGGAATAGTAATATGGAATAGTATGTAATATAAAACAAGTAAACATAATTACTAGTATCTCTTCTAAGACAATTTACAGTATGTAACAGCCCTATTTCTCTAGAATAAATTTAAAGGGAAAGTTAATTGAAAAATAAGATGCTGACTCTACAAGGAAGGAACAAATAGTTTACCTGTAATGTAAACTGGAATTTTATTCCTTTGCTTAATATACTTGTCTTCTTACTGTAAAAATTGGAAAAGAATGTACCATGAGATATCCAAACGTATCACTTGGGTAGCAAAGCATATTCTTCCCTACCTTTCTATTCAACAGTAGCTCTGATATCTCCTACTGACAAGGACAGTTACCTTGGTGACTTCTCTCTTTGCTTATTACTTAGCATGATCAGCTTAGTGTTCTTAGGGAACAGAAATATCTTAAAATACAATGGTGTTAGATGGTATCTCAATGTGGTTTTGATTTGAATCTCCCTGATGGTTAATGATGATGAACATTTTTTCATGTTTCTGTTAGCCAAATGTATGTCTTCTTTGAAGAAGTGTCTGTTCATGTCTTCTGCCCATTTTTTGACATGATTCTCTGTTTTTTGAAGGCTAAATTTGAGGAGTTCTTTATAGATCTTGGATATCAGCCCTTTGTCTGTAGTGTCATTTGTGAATATCTTCTATCATTCCGTGGGTTGCCTCTTTGTTTTGCTGTTTCCTTTGCTTTGCAGCCACATTGAGATACCACCTTACACCAGTTAGAATGGCCGAAATTAACAAGACAGGAAACAACAAGGAAGTGAAGAAAGGGGAACCCTCTTACACTCTTGGTGGGAATGCACGTTGGTGCAGCCACTTTGCAAAACCATGTGGAGATTCCTTAAGAAATTAGAATAGAGCTACCCTATGACCCCACTACTGGGTATTTACCCCAAAGATACAGATATAATGAAAGTAAGGGCCATCTGTACCCCAATGTTCATGGAAGCAATGGCCACAGTCATCAAACTGTGGAAAGAGCCAAGATGCCCTTCAATAGACGAATGGATGAAATGATATGGTCCATATACACAATGGAGTATTATGTCTCCATCAAAAAGAATGTATGCCCAACTTTTGTATCAACATGGATGGGACTGGAGATTATGCTAAGTGAAATAAGTCAAGCAGAGAGAATCAATTATCATGTGGTTTCACTTACTTGTGTAGCACAAGGAATAACACGGAGGACATTGGGAGAAGGAAAGGAGAAGTGAGTTGGGGGAAATCGGAGGGGGAGATGAACCACGAGAGACTGTGGACTCTGAGAAACAAACTGAGGGTTTTGGAGAGGAGGGGGCTGGAAGGTTGCCCTCCTTAATATCCAGGTGGTGGATATTAAGGAGGGCATGGGTTGCATGGAACACTGGGTGTGGCACATAAACAATGAAACTTGGAAAACTAAAAAAAAATAAAATAAAATTTTAAAAAATGCAATGGAATTTTCATAGTTCTCCACGATGGCATTGTTCACCCTTTGGGAAACAGAAACACATAGCTAATTGAGGGAGGTGTAAGCACAAATTTTCCCAGTTAGTTACTAGTTACAATGTTAAATGTTGTCACACTACATGTCTTGATAATTGGACCTATATATTCTGCCAAATAAATATACAGAATCCTCTAACGAACACTGATTTAAAATAATACTTTTAGGGAAAGGACTCCTTACCCATCTAGGGTGTCATCCCTAACAATAAAAAGTGTCACCTCAGTGGTATCTTCAACAAACTGTTTCAATGCACATTCATACTGTAAGGTTTTGGGTAGTACAGTGGGTGATACAGCAGTGAACCCATAATTATGTGCCCACTGTTACACCTTCTGTGCTTTAAATTTTTTTATCTGATAAAATGTTACATACTATCCAGTGCCAGTGGATAAAACATACTACAAGTCCTAAGTTGCAGTGCTTAATGCCATGTGGACAAAAAAACTCCACTGCTGTAGCATTTATTTGCCTCTTTCAGTCAAAATGAATTTATACCATCAACAAATGATCTAAAATATTATTCTGGCATCAATTGACCAATGGTGGTGTCTTGCTGAGATGGTGTCTCATCAGGCTCAACTTTGGTCTTTTATCACTGACTAGTTGGAAACTTGTCAGTGATGGTATCTAGATCAACATTGGTGAGTAGGAGTCCATGCTGTGGGACCTATTCATAAACTCCACCCTTGAAAAGATGGCAAATGCTACATTATTATGCCCATTTACCAGCAATACCAAAGGTTAATGGATTTCAACTAGAAGAATCTTTTTTTTTCCTATTTTTTAGTACTTTACCTTTAGTGGATGTTCCTTTAGGAGTGTTTTCATGAAATACCTAGATACTCTCATTTAATAGCCACTTCTATGTGTCCACTCACATACCACAAGCACTCCCAGTTTCCAACTTTTCATCTATGCTATATCCATATTTCTAGGCAACCTGCCAAGTCAGTCGTCACTACACAAGACTATTAGAGTTATTCTAACTTTGAAGCATTTCTCTTTCCACAAAATGTGAAGATCAGGTGCATATGAAAAGTTCTAACTATTGGACCTATTTTCCATCACTACTGTCTTTCAAAGCCATAACGTACAAAGCTACAACAACAATAATAAAGGTTTCAATATTTTTCCTTTTCTATTTGCTAGTTATTAGTGAATCCCTTATTTTGCCATAAGTATGAGCTGATGGAGAGACGTGAATACAACATTAGTGGCACATGGAGATTTTTTTGTATAAGTTATGATACTTCAGGTGTTTCTCACACCCGATCTTGGATACATCAATTTCATCTCATAACAAATTGTTCTGGGACAAATTCAATCCTGATATTTGATGTACATGAGGGAACCCAAGTTATTATGGGAAGATCTTACCCATGCTCACTTGATGATATGGTCAGATACTCTTTTTTTAAGTGTTCATTTAAATTCCAGTTAATCAGCATAAGGTGTAATATTACTGTCAGTTGTACAATATAGTGATTAAAGACTTCCATACAATACGTAGTGCTCATCAAAAGTGCACTCTTTATATCTCGCCACTTATTTAACCCATCATCACACTCACTACCCTCCAATAACCATGTTTTTTTTTTTTCTCTCTATAGTTAAGAGTCGGTTTCTTGGTTTATTGCTTTCCTTTTTTACCCCCACTTTGTTCATTTGTTTGTTTTTTTTTAATTCCACAAATGAGTGAAATAATATGATGTTTGTGTTTCTCTGACTAAATTCTTGAGCTTAAAGCAATATCCTGTACTCCACCCACATCGTTGCAAACAGCAAGATTTTATTTTATAGCTAAGTAACATTCCATTGTGTATATATAACACTTCTTTATCCATTCATCAGTTGAGGGACACTTGGAATGCTTCTATAATTTGGCTATTATAAATAATGTTGCTATAAACATCACACTCATGTATCACTTTTGACTATTATTTTTGTATTTTCTGGGTAATTACCTAGAAGTGCAATTTCTGGATGGATCCTAGAGTAGTACTATTCTTAATTTTTGAGGACCCTCCATGCTGTTCTCCAGAGTGATGTTACCAATTTGCTTTCCCACCAACAATGCAAAGGGGTTACCTTTTCCCACATTCTCACCAACACCTGTTGTTTCTTCTGTTATTGAATTCAGCCATTCTGACTGGTATGAGGCGGTATGTCACTGTGCTTTTGATTTGTATTTCCCTGATGATGAGTAATTTTGAGCATTTTTTCATGTTTCTATTAGGCACCTGGATGTCTTCTTTGGAGAAATGTCTATTCTAGACTTCTGCTCATTTCTTAACTGGATTAATTAATTTATAGGTGTTTAGTTTGATAAATTCTTTGTAGATTTTGGATGCTAATTCTTTACCATATACATCATTTCAAATATCTTCTCCCATTCCATAGGCTGCCTTTTAGTTTTGTTGATGGTTTACTTTGATGTGCATAAGCTTTTAATCTTGATGAAGTCCCAATAGTTCATTTTTGCTTTTGTTTCTCTTGTGTCTGGTAACATGTTTATTAAGAAGTTACTATGGCTGAGGTCAAAGAGGTTACTGCCTTTGTTCTCTTCTAGGATTTTGATGAATTTCTGTCTCATACTTAGTTCTTTTATTTTGAATTAATTTTTGTGTATGGTGTAAGAAAATTGTCCAGTTTTATTTTTCTGCATGTTGCTCTCCATTTTTCTCAACACCACTTGCTGAACAGACTTTCTTTTTTCCTGCTTTGTTGAAGATTAGTTGACCATATAGTTCTGGGTCCATTATGGGTTCTCTACCTTGTTGCATTAATCTATGTGTCTCTTTCTGTGCCAGTACCATACTGTCCATACTGATTACAGCTTTGTAATACAGCTTTAAGTACAGAATCGGGATGCCTCCAGGCTTGATTTTCTTTATCAACATTATTTTAGCTATTCAGGGTCTTTTCTGGTTCCATACAAATTTTAGAACACAACTCTATATGTTCCATGCCAAAACCTATACAACTTAATGTTAGAGGAAAACTCTAATGGTGACTGTTTCTGTAATCATAATCACTAGTAGCAGGTATGTCTTCCACATTGTCCAGGAATAATACTCATACTCCCAGTATTATCACCTGTTCCAGTTTTTAATTTTTTTCATATTAAATTATCTGTTCTTACCCTTGCAATCTTCCTTATCTTCATTTTGAGTTCTTGAATGTAAATCCTAATTATCTGAAAAACGTGTGACGTTCTCTAAGAACTTCAAACAAATTTTATCTTACCCACCATTTGTATCCATGTCTATGTATGTATGTATGTATGTATGTATGTATTTATATTCATTCACTCATTCATTCATTGTTTATTTATTTTTTTAATTTTATTCATTTTTTAAAATTTTTTATTTCTTTTCAGCATAACCGTATTCATTATTTTTGCACCACACCCAGTGTTCCATGCAATCCGTGCCCTCTCTAATACCCACCTTCTTTTTACTACATCTGCATCATTGAGGTGAATGCCCAGTAGTGCAATTGCTGTGTCATAGGGTAGCTCTATTTTTAACTTTTTGAACAGGAACCTCCATACTGTTTTTCAAAGTGGCTGTACCAACTTGCATTCCCACCAACAGTGTTTGAGAGTTCCCCTTTCTCCACAACCTCTCCAACATTTCTTGTTTCTTGTGAAAAAAAGCACTTATACCCCAGTGATCATAGCAGTAATGTCCACAATAGCCAAACTGTGGAAGAAGCCAAGATCTCTTTCAATAGACGAATGTACAAGGAAGATGTGGTCTTCCTTGTGCATAATATTCCAATGGATACTGGTCTGCCCAGTGGAATATTATGCAGCCATCAGAAAGGGTGAATACCCAACTTTTGCATCAACATAGATAGAACTGGAGGAGATTTTGCTAAATGAAATAAGTCAAACAGAGAAAGACAATTATAATATGGTTTGATGTATTTGTGGAACATAAGGAATAACATGGAGATCATTAGGAGAATGTCTTAGGGAAAAGTGAAGTGGGAGGAAATCAGAGGTGGAGATGAACCTTGAGAGACTGTTGACTCTGAGAAATGAACTGAGGGTTTTAGAGGGGACATGGAAGGGGGAATGTGTGAGCCTGGTGATGGGTATTAAGGAGGGCATATATTGCATGGATCACTGGGTGTCATACACAAACAATGAATCATGGAACACTACATAAAAAACTAATGATGTACTGTATAATGACTAACATAATATAATTTAAAATTATAATTGATTCATTAATTAAAATAATGAAATGAGAAGAGTAATTAATATATCTTTTCCAAAGAAGACACACAAGTAGCAACAATACCTGGAAATTTACTCAAATTATCTAATATTACAGATTTGAAAATTAAAACCATGATATCAACTGACATCCATTAGTGGCTTTCATTAAGAAGACAAGAGATAACAAGTGTCACCTAAATTGTGGTACAAAGGGAAACCTTGTTCACTGTTGGTTGAAATATGAATTGGTGCAGTCATTATAGAAAATAATTTATAGGTTCCTCAAAGAATTAAAACTGAGCTAGTATATGATGTAGCAATTGGAGGTTACGGCATGGTTGGAGTCATGGGTCAAACCAGGCCCTGACTTGTGTCTCCTTTAAAGTCCGGATGCCTTGATAAGGGGTTAAGGACAGGAAAATTGAGTAACACTGAGAAAGGGTCTGTGCTATGTGTAGTGCGCTCGCCTATGTGACTTCCCACAGCTCTCCCTACAGAAGGGAACAATGTGGTTAGGGTTATGAATTCTTAGTTGGTCCTCGTTGTTCCTCTACTTCCCATAACCTACTCCCTGGTTGATTGTCTTGCATCAACAGTAGCTAATGGTATTAGCCATGACTACCTGGCATCATGAGATTTGTTTGTAGTTAATGTAAACTTGTTATAGGAACTTGCAGTTATCTGACTAGATACTGATGTATTATTCCTCCTATTGTGGTCTGCCTTATAAATGCTTATAAGATGTGGAATAAAATTGGCAATGTTGGACATCCTCCTCAATGCTCCTCCTGCCCCCATCTCTTTGTCTCTTACTTTCTTTTCACCATCCTCTTACCCTCATGTTCCTGGTCGATTTATCGCTCCGGCCACGACAAGCAATCCTGCTTTTGGGTATATAACCAAAGTAAAAAATAATAATAATAAAATAAGGGTATCAAAGTGATACTTGCACAATAATGTGAATGCAGTTAATGCCACTGAATTATATATATTTTTATTTATTCAATTTTTATTATCTCAAGTTAGTCATTATATAATTATTTTTAATGAGGGGTATAAGGTGTCATTGTAGGAAGAACTTGAAACATATCCCATGGGCATACAAAATCTATACCCACATTTAGAACAATTTCTCTTGAAGAAAAACTGAGGACTGATTGAACAGTTTCTGCAAATCGAAAAATAAAGGGATCATGTAGATTTTGTTCATGACAGTAATATTCATAATAGCAATGATATGAAAACAATTTAAATACCCATCAATGTAATGAATGGGCAAAAAAAATGGTATATGTATATACAATGGAATATTATTTAGCCGTAAAAAGGAAATTCTGCCAGTTGTTACATGAAGTGACCCTGAAACCACTATGATAAGTCAGACAGAGAAAAACAAGTGTTGTATGATATTACACATGTGGAATCCAAAAAGGTTAGAATTGCAGAAACAGAATAGAATGATGATTGCTCCGGACTGAGGTGTGGGAGAAATGAGATATTGGTCAAAATGTACAGGCTCCCACTTATAAGTTCTGAAGAGAATGTGTAACATGATGACTCTAGTTAATAATATATTGTATATTTGGAAATGGCTAAGAGAGCAGATCTTAATATTCTCACTACACACAAAAAATGATAAATAAGTAAAATGGTGGAGATATTAACTATTGTAATCATTTTGCAAATATACATGTAACATGTTTTACATCTTAAATTTATAGTTTTATGTCAATTATGTATCAATAAACCATTTTTTATTAAGGTTAGCAGGCAAGGTAAAATACACCACAAAATATATAAGAAATGTTATATTATATGAAGCAAGTTCTATTTTTATTATAAAATTCAGTACTATCATTAAGATAGCAAAATTTCCCCAAATGTAGTGAAGCAATTAGTTTGAAATTTACATGTAATGCCAATCATTCTTGGGCAGTTACTTAATTTTTTTTCCTGAAAACCGAGAATAGCATATAGCAAACATTAAATATAAAAAATTCAATCCTCAATTAAATCTTATTGTAGCATATTTTACAGAAATGCTAGGTATCCTAAATGACAAACTTTATTTGCTGAAGGACCTGCATTGATGATTTTAAGGGTACATTTGTGAGAAAGGATCATTGAGTAGCTTTGCTCTTTGCACTAGTCTTTCTAGAGTCCTCTAGTGTAATTAAGCCCTTGTTTTCACAAACATGATACTTCATATTTCACTCATCCATTCAGAAGGGCTTCACTGAAAATGGTGGTTTCTAATGGTTTGGAGGAGAAGATAATGGGGATTTAATGTTTAATGGTTATAATTTCAATTTTTCTAGGTGATACAAATTCTGGAGATGTGTGGTGCTTATGGTCTGCATAAAAATGTGAATGTAGTTAATGCCACTGAATTATACAATTATTTTAATGGGGGGATATAAGGTAGCAGGCTAGGAAGAACTTGAAATCATATCCCATAGACATACAAAATTTATACCTACATTTAGAGCAATTTCTCCTGAAGAAACACTAAAGGCTGATTGAACAGTTTTTGCACAATAAAGGATAAAGGATCCCATCAAGAATGGCAAGAGAGATGGAATAACCATAATGATGGAAGCATCACCTCTGATGCTCAGACTTCACTGGGGAGAGAAAACATTGAGGGGGAAAAAAGGACATGCCTGTGTGGCTCAGTCATTAAGGTTCTTCTTTCAGCTTGAGTCATCCTGGGGTCCTGGGATTAAGTCCTGAATCACGTTCCCTGTTCAGTGGGGAGTCTGCTTCTCTCTCTCCTTATGTCTGCTGCTCGCCTTGCTTGTGCCAAATAAATTAATAAAACCTTAGAAAACAAAACAAAATAATTAAAATGCACAAAGTCACTTGCCCTGAGGCACAGAAAAGCCTCGGCTTAAAGGGAAACTAGACTACCCATTCATTAACCCTAACATTTCTAGCGCTTCTCCACTAGCATTTCCAAGTGATGGAAGAACTGCTGAAACTCTCTATGGGGTCAGAGAATTTGTCAAATGCCACTGTTTATGTTCTCCCTCGATCTTCATAAATCAGATAGGAGCAGAAGTTGAGAATTTTACTTTTCCTAGTTCCTCAGCAAGCCCAGAGCCCCTAGCCCACCAGCCACTCACCCAAGTTGGCACATGCAGCTGCACCAAACCAAGCTCCAGCTATTATACAAAGGTGGTCCCAGAGTGGCACAAGCCAGGACACATCTGCCTACATTCACTACAGCTCATTCCATCTTGCCAAAGAAGCACAAGTCCATAGCATTCCAGGACACACACCCCATGCTTCTTCCAGCTCAAGCCATGCTGCTAGGGTACTCTCTGCACAATGCACCCTGTTACCCCTAACCCATGCCTACTTCATTTCCAACTGTGCTCTCAGGGCATCTGTTGCATGGAGCACCAGGACTATGACCTATGAGCCATGACCTGAGGACACCATGATCCATATGTGCTTTATCTCCAGCCATCTCACCAAGGTACCCCTGGAGGGAGCACCATGGGACACACCAGCATGCACCCACATCAGCTCTAACCATCCCACTAGGGCACAATCTACGAAACACATTTGGAACACCCTGCCTATACCCATGATAGCTCTTTCTGTTCTTAACAGGGAAAACCCCTGTGCAGAGTGACACAGGAATAATTTGGGCCACACACCCTGGAGCTCCAGACATCCCACTAGAGTGGCGCCCCATTGCAAAGTGCTTAGGGGCCCACAGCCCAAACCTGTTGCAGCTCCATCCAGCCAAATTTGCCAGGCGCAGTTAGTCTGAACACAGAATGTTCCTATACAAAGCCACTCTTTCAAAATTAAGAGAGGTAACTTTAACCTAAGTCAAACAAATAAATGCATAAAATCAAGCAAATTAAGGAGATAGAAGAATATGCTCCAAAAGAACGAACAAGAGAAAACTTCAAAGGAAAAAAAAAAAAAAAAAAACCTCAGTGAAATTGAGACAAGCAGTTACATGGCAAAAAGTTGGAAATAGGGGACAAGATGGCGGGGAAGTAGGAGGAGGCGCCTTTTAAACCTGTACCCTAAAGTGAGCTGATTACCTACCAAAGAATTCCGGATCACCCATGAAATCAGCCTGAGGTCAGAATTATACACATGTGGATCTCTACAGGGGCAGAAGACGCCAGTGGGCAGGTAAAGAGGAGTGGGAATAGCAAACTGATATTGGAAGATAAACAAAAGGGGGAGGGAGCCACCAGAGGCGACCTGTTGGAAAGTAATACCCCTAATACGAGTGAGAGTGCCCTGCATCTGGGGACCAGCATTAACTTGGAGACTGGTTGAAAGCACTTCAAAAGAGCAAAGGATCACGGCGGGGGGGGGGGGGGGGGGGGAGAATTGTGGGAATCCGGATGGCTAGGGGCAGGGGATTAAGTATTCGGTCCCAGGACAGCCTCCCCTGGCGCTGAGCCAGAGAGAGTGCAGCAGAGAAACGAGGTCTTGATCCCTAAGCTGCCAGCACACCCAAGAATGCGTGGGGTCTGGCTCCTGTGAGGGGCTGGGAGCCACGCCAGATGGCAGAACACGTGAGCCCTGCTATACAGCCTGAGATGTGCACGCCCCTCATCCTCCCCTGAGAGAGGTACACAAAGACCCAGCCAGCACTTTGACCCGTGCCATTGTTTCAGAGCCTAAGATGGGCGCCCCAAACTCTCCCCTGAGAGGGATGCACGAAGGCCCAGCCTGGTGCTTTCAGACCTGAGCCCCGTTCTCAGAGCCTGAAAAGCGTGCGCGACCCACAGCCTCCCCTGAAAGAGGTGCTCACAAGCCATGCGCTTTTAGACCCAGATAGAATAGGCACTCCCAGCCTGGGCCAGCAGGTAATACTCAGTGTGCGATTGCTGCCTGGAACATTTCTGGTGGTCTGGAGCTGCCCAGACAGCACCTGCTGCCATGGTTTTGGGTACAAACAAAAGATCCTGCGTCCCCAGGGACCGAGACTTAAAACCTGCAATGCCAGTGACCAAGGGAGAACTTATTTGGGCTCTGCAGCCAGACTAAGGCTTCTCTCTGAAAGGGTTGTCAGGGTGCAGTTTGTTTTCCTCTAAAACTACAAAAACCATCAAAAGGGGTCAAGGTGAGAGGAAAAAAAAAAAAGTGAACAAACATAAAAACGGCCAGAGAACAAAAGCCTGAAAAAAAACAGTTTCCTCAGAGCCCACCCCCTTGAGGGGGGTGAGGGGACTTAACTCAGGGAATATCATTGACTAAAAACCCACGTAGCAGGCCCGTCCCCCCGAAAAACAACTAAGAAAAAAAAAAAAAAGACTACAAGAGAACAACTACCACTACTTCATAGGACAAGTTTTATTTTTAACTCATTCCCACTATTCTGGTTCATTTTTATTATATAGATTATTTTTTAACCTATTTACCATCACAGTTAGATGCCCAGTACATCAAATTCCATAATAACCTTCTAACCTAAACTTTTTGATACATACACCTGTGTTTTACTTTCGGATTTCAATTTTTTGAATTTATTTTTTTTAATTTTAGTTTAGTTCAGTCTTGTTTATTCCTTTATATTTTTATTTTCTAATATTCATATGGAGTTAAATTTCAAAATTATCCCCTTTCCCCAATCAATACTACCCCATAGGTAAACCAATTTTTAATCCCCCTTTATCTTAGGAAAGTTGAGTCCTTCAACAAAGATATCAAGATACATCCAGGAAGAATCAAAACAACCTTCCTCGCCCAAAATGAGAATTTATAACCACTCTCACATCTTTTTTTCCTACCATCGTTTCTGTGTTTTTGTGTTTCTCCTGATAGTATATAAATCTTACACTTGGGGTTCTTTTTCAAGAGGTTTTACTTTTATTTGCATTTTTTTTTCTCATGTCATATACTTTTATTAGTCTTTGTGTTTGTCTGTTTTTGTTTGTATTCTTCATAAACCTTACCTTGGGGCCCATTTAGGCTGAACCTTCTCTTTCATCTTCCCTTTTTTCTTCTGTCTCTCTCTCTCTCTCTCTCTCTCTTTTCTTTTTTTTCTTTTTCTTTTCTTTGTCTATCGTATGGGTGGGGAATCCTGATTACTCAGAAGTGTGACAAGGTGCACCTTGACTGCACCACGGTCAATACATCCAGATACATCCATTCAGTCATCGCACACAAAAATGACTAGGAGGAGGAATGCCCAACAGAAGAAAAATACAGAGGATGGACCTTCTGCAACAGAGCTAACAGCTATCAACATAGACAATATGTCGGAAAGAGAATTCGGGCTAACAATAATCCAGGCAATAGCTAGGTTGGAGAAAGCCATGGATAACAAACGGAATTGATTAGGGCCGAACTAAAAGCGACTAGAGATGATGTTCGCAATGTTAGGGCTGAGCTGAAAGCTACCAAGGATGAGGTTCACAATGCTCTCAAAGCGTTCAAATCTAATCTAATTTCTCTCAAAGCTAGGGTAACAGAGACAGAAGATAGAATTAGTGATCTGGAGGACAAACAGATAGAGAGAAAGAATCAGGAGGAAGCCTGGAACAAACAACATAGAAGCCACGAAAACAGAATCAGGGAAATAAATGATGCCATGAAATGCTCCAACGTCAAAATTATTGGAATACCTGAAGGGAAGGAGAGAGAAAGAAGTCTAGAAGATATGGTGGAACAAGTTCTTCGTGAAAAATTTCCCAAACTCGCCAATGGAACCAGTGTTCATGTACTAGAGGCTGAATGGTCTCCACCCAATATTATACATTAAAAAAAAAAAAACATAAAGGCACCTGGTAGTCAAATTGAGGAATCATAATTGTAGGTATAATCACTTGAAAGCCACTAGGACAAAGAGGCTCCTTACTTACAGAGGAAAGCCCATCAGAATAATGTCAGACCTGTCCACAGAGAACTGGCAAGCCAGAAAGGGCTGGCAAGATATACTCAGGGCACTAAGTGAGAAGAACATGGAGCCAAGAATACTTTACCCAGCAAGACTCACATTCAAAATGGATGGGGAAATAAAGAGTTTCCAAGATTGCCAAGGCTTAAAAGACAATGCAACCACCAAGGCGACACTGCAGGAAATATTAAGGGGGGGTTCTATAAAAGAGGAAAAATCCTAAGAATAGCATTGAACAGAAATAAAGAGACAATCCACAGAAAGAAAGACTTCAAAGGTAACACGATGTCAATAAAAATGTATCTATCAATAATCACTCTCAATCTGAATGGCCTAAATGCGCACATAAAACAGCACAGGGTTGCAGATGGGATAAATCGACAGGACCCATCCATATGCTATCTACAAGAGATCCATTTTGAACCTAACGATACACCCAGACTGAAAGTGAAGAAATGGAGAAGCATCTTTCATGCAAATTGGCCTCAAAAAAAGGCGGGGGTAACGATTCTCATATCAGAAAAATTAGATTTTAAACTAAAGACTGTAGTCAGAGATACATAAGGACACTACATAATTCTTTTTTTTTTATAAACATATATTTTTATACCCAGGAATACAGGTCTGTGAATCACTAGGTTTACACACTTCACAGCACTCACCAAAGCACATACCCTCCCCAATGTCCATAATCCCACCCCCTTCTCACAACCTCCCTCCCCCCAGCAACCCTCAGTTTGTTTTGTGAGATTAAGATTCACTTATGGTTTGTCTCCCTCCCAATTCCATCTTGTTTCATTGATTCTTCTTCTACCCACTTAAGCCCCCATGTTGCATCACCACTTCCTCATATCAGGGAGATCATATGATAGTTGTCTTTCTCTGCTTGACTTATTTCGCTAATCATGATACGCTCGAGTTCCATCCATGTTGTCGCAAATGGCAAGATTTCATTTCTTTTGATGGCTGCATAGTATTCCATTGTGTATATATACCACATCTTCTTGATCCATTCATCTGTTGATGGACATCTAGGTTCTTTCCATAGTTTGGCTATTGTGGACATTGCTGCTATAAACATTCAGGTGTACGTGCCCCTTTGGATCACTACGTTTGTATCTTTAGGGTAAATACCCAGTAGTGCAATTGCTGGGTCATAGGGCAGTTCTATTTTCAACATTTTGAGGAACCTCCATGCTGTTTTCCAGAGTGGCTGCACCAGCTTGCATTCCCACCAAGAGTGTAGGAGGGTTCCCCTTTCTCCGCATCCTCGCCAGCATCTGTCATTTCCTGACTTGTTGATTTTAGCCATTCTGACTGGTGTGAGGTGATACCTCCTTGTGGTTTTGATTTGTATTTCCCTGATGCCCAGTGATATGGAGCACTTTTTCATGTGTCTGTTGGCCATCTGGATGTCTTCTTTGCAGAAATGTCTGTTCATGTCCTCTGCCCATTTCTTGATTGGATTATTTGTTCTTTGGGTGTTGAGTTTGCTAAGTTCTTTATAGATTCTGGACACTAGTCCTTTATCTGATATGTCGTTTGCAAATATCTTCTCCCATTCTGTCAGTTGTCTTTTGATTTTATTAACTGTTTCCTTTGCTGTGCAAAAGCTTTTGATCTTGATGAAATCCCAATAGCTCATTTTTGCCCTTGCTTCCCTTGCCTTTGGCATTGTTCCTAGGAAGATGTTGCTGTGGCTGAGGTCGAAGAGGTTGCTGCCTGTGTTCTCCTCAAGGATTTTGATGGATTCCTTTCGCACATTGAGGTCCTTCATCCATTTTGAGTCTATTTTCATGTGTGGTGTAAGGAAATGGTCCAATTTCATTTTTCTGCATGTGGCTGTCCAATATTCCCAGCACCATTTATTGAAGAGGCTGTCTTATTTCCATTGGACATTCTTTCCTGCTTTGTCGAAGATTAATTGACCATAGAGTTGAGGGTCTATTTCTGGGCTCTCTATTCTGTTCCATTGATCTATGTGTCTGTTTTTGTGACAGTACCATGCTGTCTTGATGATGACAGCTTTGTGATAGAGCTTGAAGTCCGGAATTGTGATGTCACCAACTTTGGCTTTCTTTTTCAATATCCCTTTGGCTATTCGAGGTCTTTTCTGGTTCCATATAAATTTTAGAATTATTTCTTCCATTTCTTTGAAAAAGATGGATAGTACTTTGATAGGAATTGCATTAAATGTGTAGATTGCTTTAGGTAGCATAGACATTTTCACAATATTTATTCTTCCAATCCAGGAGCATGGAACATTTTTCCATTTCTTTGTGTCTTCCTCAATTTCTTTCATGAGTACTTTATAGTTTTCTGAGTATAGACTCTGGCCTCTTTGGTTAGGTTTATTCCTAGGTATCTTATGGTTTGGGGTGCAATTATAAATGGGATTGACTCCTTAATTTCTCTTTCTTCTGTCTTGCTGTTGGTGTAGAGAAATGCAACTGATTTCTGTGCATTGATTTTATATCCTGACACTTTACTGAATTCCTGTACAAGTTCTAGCAGTTTTGGAGTGGAGTCTTTTGGGTTTTCCACATATAGTATCATATCATCTGCGAAGAGTGATAATTTGACTTCTTCTTTGCCAATTTGGATGCCTTTAATTTCCTTTTGTTGTCTGATTGCTGAGGCTAGGACCTCTAGTACTATGTTGAATAGCAGTGGTGATAATGGACATCCCTGCCGTGTTCCTGACCTTAGTGGAAAAGAATTCAGTTTTTCTCCATTGAGAATGATATTTGCGGTGGGTTTTTCATAGATGGCTTTGATGATATTGAGGTATGTGCCCTCTATCTCTACAGTTTGAAGAGTTTTGATCAGGAAGGGATGCTGTACTTTGTCAAATGCTTTTTCAGCATCTAATGAGAGTATCCTATGGTTCTTGTGCTTTCTTTTATTGATCTGTTGTATCACATTGACTGATTTGTGGATGTTGAACCAACCTTGCAGCCCTGGAATAAATCCCACTTGGTCGTGGTGAATAATCCTTTTAATGTACTGTTGAAGCCTATTGGCTAGTATTTTGGTGAGAATTTTCGCATCTGTGTTCATCAAGGATATTGGTCTATAGCTCTCTTTTTTGACGGGATCCTTGTCTGGTTTTGGGATCAAGGTGATGCTGGCCTCATAAAATGAGTTTGGAAGTTTTCCTTCCATTTCTATTTTTTGGAACAGTTTCAGGAGAATAGGAATTAGTTCTTCTTTAAATGTTTGGTAGAATTCCCCTGGGAAGCCATCTGGCCCTGGGCTTTTGTTTGTTTGGAGATTTTTAATGACTGTTTCAATCTCCTTACTGGTTATGGGTCTGTCCAGGCTTTCTATTTCTTCCTGGTTCAGTTGTGGTAGTTTATATGTTTCTAGGAATGCATCCTTTTCTTCCAGATTGTCAAATTTGTTGGCGTAGAGTTGCTCATAGTATGTTCTTATAATAGTTTGTATTTCTTTGGTGTTAGTTGTGATCTCTCCTCTTTCATTCATGATTTTATTTATTTGGGCCCTTTTTCTTTTCTTTTTGATCAGTCGGGGCAGGGATTTATCAATTTTATTAATTCCTTCAAAGAACCAGCTCCTAGTTTCGTTGATTTGCTCTATTGTTTTTTTGGTTTCTATTTCATTGATTTCTGCTCTGATCTTTATGATTTCTCTTCTCCTGATGGGCTTAGGGTTTCTTTCTTGTTCTTTCTCCAGCTCCTTTAGGTGTAGGGTTAGGTTGTGTACCTGAGACCTTTCTTGTTTCTTGAGAAAGGCTTGTACCGCTATATATTTTCCTCTCAGGACTGCCTTTGTTGTGTCCCACAGATTTTGAACCGTTGTATTTTCATTATCATTTGTTTCCATGATTTTTTTCAATTCTTCTTTAATTTCCCGGATGACCCATTCATTCTTTAGAAGGATGCTGTTTAGTCTCCATGTATTTTGGTTCTTTTCAAACTTACTTTTGTGGTTGAGTTCTAGCTTTAGAGCATTGTGGTCTGAAAATATGTAGGGAATTATCCCAATCTTTTGATACCGATTGAGTCCTGATTTAGGACCGAGGATGTGATCTATTCTGGAGAATGTTCCATGTGCACTAGAGAAGAATGTGTATTCTGTTGCTTTGGGATGAAATGTTCTGAATATATCTGTTATGTCCATCTGGTCCAGTGTGTGACACTACATAATTCTTAAACGGACTATCCACCAAGATGATCTAACAATTGTAAGTATCTATGCCCCCAGTATGGGAGCAGCCAATTACATAGAAAACTGTTCATCATGATAGGGTCATATTGATATGTATACATTAATAGTAGGAGATCTTAACACGCCTCTCTCAGAAATAGACAGATCATCGAAGCAGAAAATCAATAATGAAAGAAGAGCATTGAATGACACATTGGACCAGATGGACCTCATACAGAACATTCCACCCTAAAACAACAGAATACTCATTCTTCTCAAGTGCACATGGAACCTTCTTAAGAATAGACCACATACTGGGTCACAAATCAGGACTCAACCACTATCAAAAGACTGAGATGATTCCCTGCATATTCTCAGATCACAATGCTTTGAAAATGGAGCTCAATCACAAGGAAAAGTTTGGAAGCAACTCAAACACCTGGAAGCTAAAGACCACTTTGCTTAAGAATGCTTGGATCAACCAGGAGATAAAAGAAGAACTGAAACAATTCATGGAAACCAATGAGAATGAAGACACTTCGTTCCAAAACCTATGGGATACAGCCAAGGCAGTCCTAAGGGGGAAATACATAGCCATCCAAGCCTCCCTCAAAAAAATTGATAAATCCATAACACAGCAGCTTTATCTACACTTTAAAGAACTGGGGAATCAACAACAAATCAAACCAACTCCACACATGAGAAGAGAAATAATCAAGATTAGAGCTGAGATAAATGAGTTAGAAACCAGAGATGAAGTAGAACGTATCAATGAAACTAGTAGCTGTTTTTTTTTAAAAGAAACAATAAGATCAATAAACCAATGGCCACACTAATCCAAAAGAAAAGAGAAAAAGCCCAAATTCATAAAATTATGAATGAGAATGGAAAGATCACAGCTAACACCAAGGATGTAGAAAGAATCATCAGAAGTTATTATCAACAGTTACATGCCAATAAGCTAAGCAACCTAGATGAAATGGACGCATTCCTGGAAAACTATAAATTCACAAAATTAAACCAGGAAGAAATTGACAACCTGAATAGACTAATATCTAGTAACTAGATTGAAGCAGTGTTCAAAAACCTCCCAAAAAACAAGAGCCCTGGACCTGATGGATTCCGTGGGTAATTCTACCAAACTCTCAAAGAAGAAATAACACTTATTCTCCTGAAGCTGTTTCAAAAAATTGAAGCAGAAGGAAAACTTCCTGACTCTTTCTATGAAGCCAGCATTACCCTGATCCCCAAACCAGGCAAAGACCCTACCAAAAAGGAGAATATCACTGATCAGACCAATAGCACTGATGAATATGGATGCTAAGATTCTCAACAAGATACTAGCCAACAGGATGCAGCAGCACATTAAAAAGATTATCCACCATAACCAGGTAGGATTCATCCCTGGGCTACAAGGATGGTTCAACATTCACAAATCAATCAATGGGATACCACAAATTAATATGAGAAGAGAGAAGAACCACATGGTCCTCTCAATCAATGCAGAAAAAGCATTTGACAAAATTCAGCAACCGTTCCTGATTAAAACGCTTCAAAGTATAGGGATAGAGGGAACATTCCTGAACTTCATCAAATCTATCTATGAAAGACCCATAGCAAATATCATCCTCAATGGGAAAAATCTTGCAGCCTTCTCATTGAGATCAGGAATACGACAAGGATGCCCACTCTTACCACTCTTTTTCAACATAGTATTAGATGTCCTAGCAACAGCAATCAGACAACAAAGAGAAATACAAGGTATCCAAATTGGTAATGAAGAAGTCAAACTCTCTCTCTTCACATATGACATGATTCTTTATATAGAAAACCAAAAAGACTCCACCCCCAAACTACTAGAACTCATACAGCAATTCAGCAATGTGCCAGGATACAAAGTCAATGTACAGAAATCAGTGGCTTTCTTATACGATAACAATGAAAATACAAAAAGGGAAATTAGAGAATCCACTCCATTTACTATAGCACCATGAACCATAAGAACCTGGGAATAAACCTAACCAAAGAGGTAAAGGATCTGTATTCGAAGAATTACAGAACACATATGAAAGAAATGGAAGAAGACACAAAAAGATGGAAGACCTTTCCTTGCTCTTGGATGTGAAGAATAAACATTGTTAAAATGTCTATCCTTCCTAGAGCAATCTCTACTTTTAATGCCATTCCCATATTCCCGGTATTCCTCAAAGAGCTGGAGCAAATAATCCAAAAATTTGTATGAAATCAGAAGAGACCCCGAATCGCTAAGGAAATGTTGAAAAACAAAAATAAAACAGGGGGCGTCACGCTACCTGATTTCAAGCTTTACTACAAAGCTGTGATCACCAAGACAACATGGTACTGGCATAAAAACAGACACCTAGACCAGTGGAACAGAGTTGAGAGCCCTCAACTCTATGGGCAAATAACCTTCGACAAAGCAGGAAAAAATATACAGTGGAAAAAAGACTGTCTCTTCAATAAATGCTGCTGGGAAAACTGGGCAGCTATATGTAGAAGAATGAAACTCGACCATTCTCTTACACTGTGCACAAAGATAAACTCAAAATGGATAAAAGACCTGAGCATCAGACAGGAATCCATCAGAATCCTAGAGGAGAACTTAGGCAGTAATCTCTTCTATATCAGCCATAGCAAGTTCTTTCAAGATATATCTCCAAAGGCAAAGGAAACAAAAGCCAAAATAAACTTTTGGGACTTCATCAAAATCAAAAGCTTCTGAACTGCAAAGGAAAGAGTCAAGAAAACAAAGACACAACCCACGGAAAGGGGGAAGATATTTGCAAATGACAGTATAGACAAAAGGTTGATATCCAGGATCTATTAAGAACTCCTCAAACTCAACACACACAAAACAGACAATCATATCAAAAAATGGGCAGAAGATATGAACAGACACTTCTCCAATGAAGGCATACAAATGGCTATCAGACACATGAAAAAAATGTTCATCATCACTAGCCATCAGGGAGATTCAAATTAAAACCACATTGAGATATCACCTCACACCAGTTAGAATGGCCAAAATTAGCAAGACAGGAAACAACATGTGTTTTAGGGAATGTGGAGAAAGGGTAACCCTCTTACACTGTTGGTGGAAAGTTGGTTTAGCCTCTTTGGAGATCAGTGTGGAGATTCCTCAAGAAATTAAAAATAGAATTTCCCTATTACCCTACAATTGCACTACTGGGTATTTACTCCAAAGCTACAGATGTAGTGAAAAGAAGGGCCATCTGTATCCCAATGTTTATAGCAGCAATGGCCACGGTTGCCAAACGGTGGAAAGAACCAAAATGCCCTTCAACGGATGAATGGATAAGAAAGATGTGGTCTATATACACTATGCAGTATTATGCCTCCATCAGAAAGGATGAATACCCAACTTTTGTAGCAACATGGACGGGACTGGAAGAGATTATGCTGAGTGAAATATATCAAGCAGAGAGAGTCAATTATCACATGGTTTTACTTATTTGTGGACCATAACAAATAGCATGGAGGACATGGGGAGTTAGAGAGGAAAAGGGAGTTGGGGGAAATTGGAAGGGGAGTTGAACCATGAGAGACTACAGACCCTGAAAAATAATCTGAGGGTTTTGCAGGGGCAGGGGTGGGAGGTCGGGGTACCAGGTGGTGGGTATTATAGAGGGCACAGATTGCGTGGAGCACTAGGTGTGGTGCAAAAACAGTGAATACTGTTATGCTGAAAATAAATAAAAAATAAATTTAAAAAAGTTGGAAATAATTATCTTACAAACAAAATTTAAAGGAGTTTGTCATCACTAAAAGAGTCTTACAAGAAATTTAAATGAACAGTTTAAGTGGAAAGAAAAGGTTAAGCTAGAGGTAAGAAAATTATGAAAAAAAAACTTTAGAGGTAAACACAAACATATATTAAAGGTACTAGACAAATTACTTAAAAGCAAGTATGAAGGTTAAACACAAAGGTAATAAGTCAATTATATTTACAAAAATTAATCAAGGGATAAGCAAAATGAAAAGATGTAAGATTTGACATCATACACATAAAAAATTAAGAAGTAAAAATTTAGTGCCTTTAAGATGTGTTTAAACTTAGGTGACCATCAACTTAATATAGAATGCTATACAGAAAGTGCACAAGAAAACAGTGCCCTTGAATAAAATATAAGATTTTATAGACATATACAGAACATCCATGCAAAAACAGCAGAATGTGCATTTTTTCCATCTAAAACATTTTTCAAGATGGTTCTCATGTTATTCCACAAAGAAAGTCTGAATAAATTTAAGACAATTGAAATTAATGAAGCACATTTTCTCACCACAGTGACTTGAAACAAAAACAGTTAATTACAAAATCAATCTGTAAATAATATAAACATATGAATGCTAGACAACATGCTTCTAAACAACCAATGAGTCAATCAAAAATAGAAGAAAATCAACAAAAGAAAAACCAAAACAAAACATGGTGACAGATGAAAACAAAAATGTGATGGTTTAAAAATCTTTGACAAAAGAGATTGGAGGGAAGATTGTTGTAGAGTAGGACACTAGGTTCATCTCCTGTGATATCTATAATATCATCTTAATTAACCTAGAAATCAGACTGAAGACTGATAGAACAACTCTACACTAAAGGGAGAAAGTGACCACATGAAAGAAGGTAGGAATTGCAGAGACTTGGTTTAGAGGAGAAACAAACCACAGCTTTACAGAGGGGAGGGAGCTGTGGTTGAAGGGAAAGGCAGAAGAGAGTAGAGAACACAGGGGTATGAATCAAAATAATGCTCTCCAAAGCCATTGGCTTGGAAAGTGGGGCTGAATTTCAGTAATTCTTGCAAACAGCAGGGTTTAAAGCCTAGATATTTATAGGCCAACAGGCTTGGTAAGAAAGAACCCTGAGAGCACCTCAGTAGTTCTGGAGGAAAGCAGGCAAAAATCAAGAGTCAGACAGTTTGGTAAAAGCAATCTGAAAAACTCCTGGGACACACAGTGGGGAAATTATTCTGTCTTCTCAGAGTGCTTCCCTGATGGTCATAATTCATGGAGTTGCCTCTCCTAAAAAAAAAAAAAAAAAAAAAAAAAAAAAGCTGACCTGGACTATTTCTTTCCCCTGACCCTCAGCATCAACACAGAGCCACCTGCATTAAGCAGTGCAGTGCCTACACTTGACTGCCTAACTTGATGACACCAAATCCCACACCCCTCACTCTGGCAGGACTCCCCTTTTCAGTCAAGCTTGCCTCAATCCTAGTGTAGTGGTCCCCACCCCAGAAGACCAGCACAAACACCTACTCACACCATTCTCCCTTTCAGAGAGTTCTGCACAGCCTATGTTCTAATAAATTTATCAGTTCTCATTTCACAAGGATACCAGAGCAAATCGATTTAAAACTCTAAAGATTCAAGCCAGCAATCAAACACTGCCCACAGTGGTCAAGGAGAGCCTTTGCAGACAACTGGTCAGATGACACAGCTGCCAAAAAAATAACAGAGTGCATCTGGCACACACCAAAATCACCCCCGAAGTGCCATGCCCTGAACTCTTCTTCATAAAACCATGATTCTTAGGAGAAAGAGACATAACTGGCTTTTCTAACACAAAAAAGAAGGCAGAGACTTATACAAAATGCAAAGTTGGAGGCATTTATCCAAATAAAAGAACAAGAGAAGGTGACAGCTAGAGAGCTAAGCAAACTGATGTAAGTAACATGCCTGATGGAGAATTTAAATCAACAGTTGTAAGGATACTCACTGGGCTTAAGTGAAAAATACAATACATCAGGGAGACCTCTCCTACAGAAATAAAAGAGTTACAAAAGAATCAAACAGAGATGAAGAATACAAAAAAAATTAGATTGGAAACAGGCTTCATGCAATACACATCAGTCTGGAAGAAGCAGAGGAAAGAATTAGTGACATAGCACACAATGGGAAATAATGAGCTAAACAAGAGAGGGAAAGAATTATGGAAAAAGAGAATAGACTTAAGGAACTTAGTGACTCAAACATAGTAACATCCATATAGTAGGAGTTCTAGAAGAAGGGACAGGGGGGAGGAAGAAAATTTATTTCAGAAAACAATATCTGAAAACTTCCCTAATCTTTTGAAAAGCAGACATCTAGATCCAGCAGGCATATAAAACTCCCATCAAAATCAACTAAAGCCAGACAACATTAAGAAATATAGTAATTAAATTACAAAATACAATGATAAAAAAAATCTTAAAAGCAGCAAGACAAAATAATTCCTACCTTATAAGAGAAAACTCATAAGGCTACCTGGAGATTTCTAGGTGCTCATTGCATGGAAAGACCAAAAATGAGACTGACAAGAAAGCATCAGAGAAAATCTCCTGAAATGACAAAACAAGTAATCAAATGGCACTAAATATATATCTACCAATAATTACTTTGAATGCAAATGGACTAAATGCTCTAATCAAAAGACATAGGGTGTAAGAATGAACGAAAAAGCAAGAGTATCTATATACTGCCTACAAGAAACTCATTTTAGACCTAAAGTCTCCTGCAGATTGAAAGTGAGGGGACAAAGAAACACTGATCAAAAAACGGATGTCAAAAGAAAACCAAAGTACCATTATTTCTACCGGACACTAGATGTTAAAACAAAGACTGTAACAATAGCTAGAGAAGGCAGTATACAATAGCAAAGTTGACTATTCAAGAAGAAGATCTAACAGTTATACATATTTATGCCCCAAACTTGGGAGCAACCAAATATATAAATCAGTTAATAATAAACAAAGAAACTCATTGATAATAATAGAACAGTAGTAGGCAAATTTAACACCCCATTTATGTCAATGGACAAATCATCTAAGCAAAAAATCAACAAGGACACAGTGGTATTGGATGACACACTGGACCAGATGGGCTTGACAGATATATTCAGAACCTTCCATACTCAAGCAGCATAATACACATTCTTTACCAGTGTCCATGAGACATTCTCCAGAATAGATCTGGCCTCAACAAGGACAAACAGATTGAAATCATACCATGTGTATTTTCTAACCACAGCACTATGAAGCTTGAAGTCAACCACAAGAAAATTTTGGAAAAAATACAAATACTTGAAGTTTAAAAAGCATGCTGCTGAAGAATGAATGGGTTAACCAGGATATTAAAGAAAGAAATTTTAAAAAATACATGGAAACAAATGAAAATGAAAACATGATGGTCTAATTCATTTGGGATGCAGAGAAAGTGGTCATTAGAGGAAAGTATACATCAGTAGAGACCTACCTCAAGAAGCAAGAAAAACTTCAAATAAACAACCTAAACTTACATCTATAGGAGCCAGAAAAAGAAAAACAGACAAAGTCTAAAGCCAGCAGAATAAAATAAATAATATTATAACAGAAAAAAGCAATAAACAACAACAAAAAACAGTACAACACATCATGGAACCTAGTAGCAGGTTATTTGAAAAAAATAATAAAATTTATAATTGTGTAGTCAGAATAATCAAAAAGAAAAGAGAAAGTACCCAAATAAATAAAATCATAAATGAGAGAGGAGAAATAACAACCAATACCACAGAAATACAAGCAATATAAAATTTATATGCCAACAAATTGGACAACATAGAAAAAATGGATAAATTAGTAGAAAATATAAGCCAAAAATGAAACAGAAAGAAATATAAAACCTGAATGGACCTATAACCAGCAAAAAGTTGAATCAGTAGTCAAAAATCTCCCAATAAATAGAATTCCAGGACCAAAGAGCTTCACAGGTGAATTCTACCATACATATAAAGAAGTTAATGTCTATTCACCTCAAGCTATTCCAAAAAATTGGAAAAGAATAAAAGGAATCTCCCTGATGCCTAGTGAAGATGAACATTTTTTCATGTGTCTGATAGCCATTTGTATGTCTTCATTGGAGAAGTGTCTGTTCATATCTTTTGCCCATTTTTTGATATGATTGTCTGTTTTGTGTGTGTTGAGTTTGAGGAGTTCTTGATAGATCCTGGATATCAACCTTTTGTCTATACTGTCATTTGCAAATATCTTCTCCCATTCTGTGGGTTGCCTCTTTGTTTTCTCGACTGTTTTCTTTGCAGTTCAGAAGCTTTTGATTTTGATGAAGTCCCAAAAGTTTATTTTGGCTTTTGTTTCCTTTGCCTTTGGAGACATATCTTGAAAGAACTTGCTATGGCTGATATAGAAGAGATTACTGCCTAAGTTCTCTAGGATTCTGATGGATTCCTGTCTGACATTGAGGTCTTTTATCCATTTTGAGTTTATCTTTGTGCACAGTGTAAGAGAATGGTCGAGTTTCATTCTTCTACATATAGCTGCCCAGTTTTCCCAGCACCATTTATTGAAGAGACTGTCTTTTTTCCATTGTATATTTTTTCCTGCTTTGTCGAAGATTATTTGCCCATAGAATAGAGGGTCCATATCTGGGTTCTCTTCCCTGTTCCACTGGTCTAGGTGTCTTTTTTTATGCCAGTACCATGTCTTGGTGATCACAGCTTTGTAGTAAAGCTTCATATCAGGTAACGTGATGCCCCCAGTTTTAAACCACATTGAGATATCACCTTATACCAGTTAGAATGGTCAAAATTCACAAGACAGGAAACAACATGTGTTGGAGGGGATGTGGAGAAAGGGGAACCCTCTTACACTGTTGGTGGGAATGCAAATTGGTGCGGCCTCTTTGGAGAACAGTGTAGAGATTCCTCAAGAAATTAAAAATAGAATTTCCCTATGACCTTGCAATTGCACTCCTGGGTATTTACCCTAAAGATACAGATGTAGTGAAAAGAAGGGCCATCTGTACCCCCAATGTTTATAGCAGGAATGGCCACAGTCGCCAAACTGTGGAAAGAACCAAGATGCCCTTCAATGGATGAATGGATAAGGAAGATGTGGTCCATATACACTATGGAGTATTATGCCTCCATCAAAAAAAATGAACACCCAACTTTTGTAGCAACATGGACGGGACTGGAAGATATTATGCTGAGTGAAATCAGTCAAGCAGAGAGAGTCAATTATCATATGGTTTCACTTATTTGTGGAGTATAACAAATAGCATGGAGGACATGGGGAGTTAGAGAGGAGAAGGGAGTTGGGGGAAATTGGAAGGGGAGGTAAACCATGAGAGACTATGGACTCTATAAAATAATCTGAGGGGTTTAAAGGGGCAGGGGGTGGGAGGTTGGGGTACCAGATGGTGGGTATTATAGAGGGCATGAATTGCATGGAGCACTGGGTGTGGTGAAAAAATAATGAATACTGTTATGCTGAAAATAAATAAAAAATAAATTTAAAAAATTAAAGGAAAACTTGCAAATTAATTCTGTAAGGCCAGCATTACCCTTATTTAATAACAGATAAGGACTCTGCTGGGAAAAAAATACTACAGGTCAATATCCTGATTAACATGAATGCAAAAACTATCAACAAAACACTATCAAATCAAATTCAACAGTACATTTACAGAATCATTCACTTTGATCAAGTGGGATTTATTCCTGGTCTGCAAGGGTGGTTCAATATTCACAAATCAATCAATGTGATATACCACATTAATAACAAAAAGGATAAGGACCAAATAGTCCTTCCAGTAGATGCAGAACAAACCATCAACAAACTACAACATTTATTCATGATAAAAACCCTCAACAAAGCAGGGTTAGAGGAAACACACCTCAACATCATAAAGGCTTTGTAACAAAAACCCACAGCTGATATCATACTCAATAAAGGAAAACTGAAAGCATTTCTACAGTCAGTGAATAGACAGGGTGTCCACACTCGCCATCACTTAACATAGTACTGGAATTCCTAGTCTCAATAATCAAACTACAAAAAGAAATAAAAAGAATCCAAATTGACAAGAAAGAAGTCAAATGTTCAGTATTTGCAGGTGATATGATAATCTATACAGAAAACCAAGAGGCTCCACCCCAAAATTGCTAGAATTAATACATAAATTCTGTAAAGTCACAGGATACAAAATCAACATACAAAAATCTGTCACATTTCTTTACGTCAATAATGAACCAGCAGAAAAAAAAAAAAATCAAGGAATCAATGTCATTTAAAATTGCACAATAACCCATTAGATACCTAGGAATAAATGAACCAGAGGTAAAAGAGCTATACTCAGAAAACTGTATAACATTTAGGGATCAGAAGAACAAATGTCCTGAAAATGTCTATACTACAGAAAGCAATCTACATATTTGATAGGAATACAATCCCTATCAAAATGTCACCAGCATTTTTCACAGAGCTAGAACAATCCTAAAATTTGTATAGAACCACAAAAAAACCCTGACTGGCAAAACAATCTTTAAAAAGTAAAACAGGGGCACCACGGTGGTTCAGTTGGTTAAGCGTCTGCCTTTGGCTTAAGTCAGGATCCCAGAGTTTCAGTATTGAGTCCCACATTGCTGAGCAGGGAGTTTGCTTCTCCCTCTGTCCTTCATCCTACTTGTTCTCTTTCTCTTTCTCTTTCACAAATAAATAAAATCCTTGTAAAAAAAAAAAGAAAAAAAGAAAAACAAAGCTGGAACATCACAATTCCAGACTTTGACTTATATTACAAAACTGTACTGATCAAAAACATATGGTACTGCCACAAAAACAGACACATAGATCAATGGAGCAGAATGGAAAACCCAGAAATGAATCCACAACTAAATGGTCAATTTATCTTTGACAAAGAGGAAATGATATCTGATGGGGAAAAAGTCCCTTCAACAAATGGTCCTGGGAAAACTGGACAGCAACATTTAAAAGAATGAAATTGGACCACTTTCTTACACCAGGCATAGAAATAATTCAAAGTGGATGAGAAAGGAAACCATGAAGATCCTGGAGGAGAACACCTCTTTGAGATAAACTGTAGCAACTTCTTACTAGATACATCTCCTGAAACAAAAGAAACAAAAGTGAAAATAAACTACTAGGACTTCATCCAAATAAAAGCTTCTGCACAACAAAGGAAACAATCAACAAAACTAAAAGGTAACCTACAAAATGGGAGAAGAAATTTGAAAATTATAAATCTGATAATGGGTCAGTGTCCAAAATATATAAAGAACATACAAAACTCAACACCCAGTAAATAAATAATCCAGTTAAAAAATGGACAGAAGATTTAAAAAGACATTTTTTCCCAAGAAGATAGAGATGGCTAGTAGACACATGAAAAGATGCTCAACATCATTCATCATCAGGGATATACAAATGAAAACGTAATGAGAACTCATACAGCAATTCAGTAATGTGGCAGGATACAAAGTCAATGTACAGAAATCAGTTGCTTTTTTATATACTGACAACAAAAACACAGAAAGGGAAATTAGAGAATTGAATCCATTTACTTAGCACCAAGAACCATAAGATACCTAAAAATAAACCTAACCAAAGAGATAAAGGATCTGTACTTGAGGAACTACAGAACACTCATGAAAGAAATCAAAGAAGATACAGAAGATGGAAGACCATTCCATGCTATTGGATTGGAAGAATAAACATTGTTAAAATGTCTATACTGCCTAGAGCAATCTATACTTTTAATGCCATTCCAATCAAAATCCCACGGGTAGTTTTCAAAGAGCTAAAGCAAACAATCCTAAAATGTGTACGGAATCAGAAGAGTCCCCAAATTGCTAAGGAAATGTTGAAAAAGAAAAACAAAACTGGTGGCATCATGTTACGTGATTTCAAGCTTTACTACAAAGCTGTGATCACCAAGACAGCATGGTACTGGCATAAAAACAGACACATTGACCAGTGGAACAGAGTAGAGAACCCAGATATGGACCCTCAAATCTATGGTCAAATAGTGTTTGACAAAGCAGGAAAAAATATACAGTGGAAAAAGACAGTCTCTTCAATAAATGGTGCTGGGAAAACTGGACAGCTATATGTAGAAGAATGAAACTCAAACATTCTCTTACATCGTACACAAAGATAAACTCAAAATGGATAAAAGACCTCAACATGAGACAGGAATCCATGAGGAGAATCCTGAGACAGGAATCCATGAGGAGAACATAGGCAGTAACCTCTTTGATATCAGCCACAGTAACTTCTTTCAAGATATGTCTCCAAAGGCAAAGGAAACAAAAGCGAAAATGAACTTTTGGGACTTCATCAAGATCAAAAATTTCTGCAGAGCAAAGGAAACGGTCAACAATAAAAAAGGGGCAACCCACAGAATGGGAGAAGATATTTGCAAATGACAGTACAGACAAAAGGTTGATATCAAGGATCTATAATGAACTCCTCAAACTCAACACACACAAAACAGACAATCATATCAAAAAATGGGCAGAAGATATGGACAGACACTTCTCCAATAAAGACATACAAATGGCTATCAGACACATGAAAAAATGTTCATCATCACTACCCATCAGGGAGATTCAAATTAAAACCATACTGATATACCACCTTACACCAGTTAGAATGGCCAAAATTAGCAAGTCAGGAAACAACGTGTGTTGGAGAGAATGTGGAGAAAGGGGAACCCTGTTACACTGTTGGAGGGAATGCAAGTTGGTGCAGCCTCTTTGGAGAACATTGTGGAGCAAAACAAATGAAAATAGAGGAGATAGGCAAATAAGAGACAGATTCTTAACTATAGAGAATAAAGTCATGGTTACTGGTGATGAGGTGGGCAGTTGGACGGGTTAGAGGTAATGGGTATTAAGTAGGGCATTGGTAATGAACACTGGGTGTTGTATGTAAGTTATGAATCACAAAATTATACACCTGAATGTAATATTACACTGTATGTGAACAACCTTAAATATAAGTAAAAACTTGGAAAAATTACAGTCTTTCAAAATTGAATATGAAGAAACACAATATGTGAACAGACTGATTGATAGTAATGAACATGAACTGGCAATCAAAAACTCAGAAAACAAAATTCAGGACAAGCTGGTTTCACAGGTGAATTCTACCAAACATGCAAGGATAATTTCAACCTCTTCTTCTCAAACTACTTAAATAAATAGAAGAGGAAGAAAAATGTCCAAATTCATTGTGCAAGTCCAGCATTACTCTGATATCAAAGCCAGTCAAAATTACAGGCCAATATTCCTTATGAACATTGATGCAAAAATTATGATCACAATATTAAAAATAGAACTCTATTTACATTAAAAAATCATTCTCACCATGATCAAGTATGATTTATTCACAGATGCAATTGTGGTTTAATGACACAAATCAATAAATGTGATAAGTCAAAATAAAGAGGATGTTAGCCATATGATCTTCTCAATAGATGTAGAGAAAAATATTTGAGGAAATACAGCATTCATCCATGTAAAAACTCTCAAAAAATTCAGTTTTGAGGAGCATGCCTCCATATAAAATGGTCACAATTGAAAAATCCATGGCTAACAAAATACTCAATGGTGAAAAACTGAGATCTTTTCCTCTCTGATCAGGAAAAGACAAAGATGTTCATTTGCACCTCTTTCATTTAACATAATCCCGGAAATTCTAGCCACAGCAAACAAGTAGAAGAAATAAAAAGCATCCAAATTGGTAAGGAAGAAGTAAAATTGTCACCCTATAAAGATGACATGGTTCTGTATATAAAAACCCTAAAGACTCCAACAAAACATTATTGGAACAGGTAAATGAATTCAGTAAAGTTCAGAATGTAAAAGTTATAGAAATGTTTTATTTCTATACAGTAATAACAAAGTAACAGAAAGAAAAAAATAAGAAAGAAATCACATTTATAGTCACACCAAACTATCTAGGAATTTTTTTTTAATATTTTATTCATTTTGAGAGACAGAGAGAGAACATGGGAAGGTACAGAGGGATAATCGGGCTCCCTGACTGACACAGGGTTCAGTCCCAAGACCCCAAGATCATGACCTGAGCTGAAGGCAGATGCTTAACTGACAGAGCCACCTGTATACCCCAATCTAAAAATAAATTTACCAACAAAGTGAATGACCTATACTCTGAAAAATATAAAACATAGATGACAGAAATTGAGGATGACACAAATGACATATTTCATGTTAAAGGGCTGAAATAATTAATATTGTTAAAATGTCCATAGAACCCAAAGCAATCTACATATTCAATTCAATAACCATCAAATTCATTTTTCACAGAACTAGAACAATTCATTCTCAGATTTATGTGGACCAACAAAAGACTTCAAACAGCCAGATCAATCTGAACAGAGAACAAAGCTGGAGAATTCACAATCCCAGATTTGATGCTATACTAAAAAGCCATAGTAACCAGAACAATATGGTAGTGGAACAAAAATAGGCACATAGATCAAGAGAACAATATAGGGATCCCAGAAATAAACTCACATCTATGACAAAAGAAGCAAAATAAAGAATGGACGAAAAAGAGTCTTTTCTATAAATGGTGCTGGGAAAACTGCTCAACTAAATGCAAAGGAATGAAACTGGGCTACTTTCTTGCACCATACTCTAAAATAAACTCAAAATGGATTAAAGACCTAAATGTGAGATGAGTAACCATAGGTATCTAAAAGTTGTAATCTCTTGAACATCAGCCTTAGCAACATATTTTTGGATGTATCCTCAAGCAAGAGAAACAAAAGGCCAGATAAGCTGAACAATGTTCTAACAAACTAAATTAAAACTAAACAATGATAAAAAATATTTTGCAGAATAGAGGAAACTATCAACACAATGAAAAGGCAACCCACTAAATGGGAGAAGATATTTTCAAATGATATATCCAATGAGGGGTTAATATCCGAAGTGCATAAAGAATTTATACACCTCAACATTAAAAAAGAAATAAACTGGTTAAAAATGAGTAGAGGACTTGAACAATTTTTCCAAAGAAGACATACAGATGGATAACATACAGATGAAAGGATGTTCAACATCACTAATCATCAGGGAAATGCAAATCAAAACCACAATATAATAATATATTAGCCCAATTGGCTAATACCAAAAATCAAAGAATAAAAAGTGTTGATAATGATGTGAAGAAATGGAGCACTTACTCACCGTTGGTGGAAATGTAAATTGGTGAAACAGCTATGGAAACATTATGAAAATCCCTCAAAAAACTAAAAATGGAAATACCATATGATCTAGTAATTCCATTACTGGATATTTAACCAAAGAAAACCAAAACACTAATTTGAAACTACATTCACTTACATGTTTCCTACAGCATTATTTATGATAGCTAAATTTTGTAAGCAACCTAAGTGTCCATTAATAGATGAGTAGAAAAATAAAATATGCACACACACACACATAATGTAACATTACTCAGCCATAAAAGAAATCTTACGTAATCTTGTTTTTCATGACTCTGCAGTGATCTCAACATGGATTATGATGAATGAAATAAATATGCCTAGAAAAGACAAATGCTGTATGATTTCATTTACATGCAGATTCCTGAAAAAAAAAAAAAAGAAACAGAAAACAAAGAAACAAACAAACTAGGAACATTTATAAATATAGAAAGTAGTGGTTGCCAGAGGGGAGATGACTGGGGGTTGGGTGAAATTGGTGAATGGGATTAAAATGTACAAACTTTCTGTTATAAAGTAAATACATTATGGGAGTGTAAAGTACAGTGTAGGGGATATAGTTAATAATATTGTAATAACATTGAATGGTAACAGATGGTAACTACACATATCCTGGTGACCACTGTGTAATGCATAGAATTTTTAAATCACTCTATATACACCTCAAACTAATGTGACATTGCACGTCAACTGTGCTTTAATAACAGCAATGAAAAGACAGGAAATGGGTTTTAAAAGCCTCTTCAAAATAACTCAAATGTTAATTTTACATCATATATGTTTTATCAGTATAATAAAATATATTAATATAAAAACTGATTTTACATCCCTGTTTGAAGAAAGACCCCTTACATTTTATTAATTCTTTAAATTTATAATTCTTATAGAAATAATGGCTATAATGGATAAATAATTATTCTATAAAAATGCACTTATTGTTTTTATAAAAACTTCCAGAGTTCTTTCACATACTTAAAAAATTAATTAATTAAATGGCATCATAGTTCCAGACAAAAATAAATAATACATTTTTCATATCCTGATTCAATATAATCTTTATTTTTTAAATTATTTTCCTTCATGTGGGAGGGCCTGGTGGTGGACATTGAGGAGGGCACGTGTTGCATGGAGCACTGGGTGTGCTGCATAAACAGTGAATCTTGGAACACTGAGAAAATAAAAGAAAATTAATTTTTTATTGCTTTCAAATCTCAACTTTCCTTTTCAGTTTAATTCCTTCATTTATATAATAAATCGCAGTTTTTAATTTCCCACTTCAAAATTTTTGTTGGCAGGATTAACATATGTAATAATTGTTAATTAAACATTTGAAAATTTTTTAAATACATTAAAAAAATTTAAATTGCATATTCTGTTTATGAGAATTTTATTGTGGGTATTTTGGTCAGTTGGATAGTAAGATTTTTTTTTTTTTAATATGAAGTGATCTCAAGACCGTAATTCTCTATTGAATCTCTCTAAGTTTAATTGGTGGGTTGGGATCATAGTCCCTGTGGTGTAACCAGTATAAATAAGTCATACCCTAAATCTAGCCACATTATCCCTATAGGGAGACCCTTTTCTACTCCATTTCCTTTCTTATTTTCTCATTGCTTTAGATTTAAAATGTAGAACTTGTATCATTCTGTCAGTTTTACTGTTCTGACTCCTAAATACAAAAAAGTAGGTGAAGAAGCCAAACCTTGGCATATTACTAAGGGGGTATATGCTTCCTTTTCTCCTTCAATTGGCATTTTCATATTGCTTTTTCCAGGAATTTTCATTTTTTTTCTATTTGAATTATCCAAAATTTATAACTGGAATCACACAAAAATTCAAGCCAAAAGGGATCATCCAAGAAGAGGCTGGATCACTGATCAAAAAGGCTGGATCATATACCTGGATTATCAGGTATTATGATATATACTCTATGAATTATAATTGTTTAAAGAAAAAAATAGCAGGATTCTGTATGTAACATTTACATAAATTTTAACTATTAGAAATAACAATCACATTGAAATCTAGATGTGAACTTGATGACGTATTGCAGCTACAAATTATACTGGAATTTAAATATGTCCCTAAACCTGAATCATCTGCAATGCAAGTCAATACATGTTCATGACCATGTCAGTCTGAAGCATCAAAACATAATTTTCTTTTCCAAGTTTCCTCCAGATAAAATGACTAGATGGGATCATGTCAAGTAAACTGAGCCACTACAATCCCTTATTTTAAAGAGCAGACTTTAGTATACCTGAACTAGTAGATTTTATACCAATTGATTAATTTAACATTGTATAAATATTCTCTATAAGCCAGATAATGAAGCATAATACAATAACAACTCCTTTTGTGCCCAGTATGATTGTGCTGTAAAGAAGGATTTTATATTATTAAGATAATTATTATTGTAGCAAAATATCTAAAGCTTCATTGTTTCTATGTCTGATTTTGGTCATCACAGTGTCTCCATGGGGCCGCTTAGTGCCCCCCACATGATGAATTTTTGCTGATTGTAGATCATGAAAAGCAATATAGTGACATAATTGTATAAGAGCTAAAATATGGACAAAGAAAACTACTTTTGATATCAGAAGACTGGTTATTCTTCTGAGTTCTTACATTATGTTTACCTTTTTATACCACAGGATTAATCAACAAAGCTAACTGGTTACAGGCAAATTAAAGTCCTCAATATGTCTAGAGACTTTAAGACTCTTGAATAAAGACCCATGGCCTCCTAGAATTCTTTCATTCACTCTCGTAACATGACTACCACTCAGCAGAGCTTTGCATTGAGTTCTAGACAAAGAGTTTCAAGCTTAAAGGACAAGCAGCTCTTGAACGGTGGGAAGAGATTAGGGGCTTCAAATGTTGGGACATAGAAAGATTGTTGTTATTTCAAGTGTGGTTGTCATATTTTATTCTGAACAAATTACCTGGACTTGACATCATACAAAATATTAAACTGATATAAATCAGAATGTTTATTTTTTAGAATTCCACTTAAATCAAAAGTACACATATAGTCATTTTAAAGATAAATGAAGTAAATGCAGCCATGAAATAAAGCAATAGCCCACTTACCTGAACAGACACATCACAGTATAAAATTGACATAAAAATACACCTTCATATATTCAAAAGACATTACATAGAACTTCATGCATAATTTGAGTCTTTCATCCTCATTTTTCTTACTTATATAAAAGTGTGTGTGTGTGTGTGTGTGTGTGTGTGTTAGGAAAAGAAAGAGTGAGAGATCTTAGTGGCTGGAAAATGGAGCATTTCTGTTTAAAGTTAATACTTTATAAATGACAGGAGGTAGCAATAGAAGAAAGGGTCAAATGGCTGAGAACAGTTTACACAATATCCATAGCCATAATTTCTTAACATAAAATGGAGGGATGACTTGAAACAAATAATACATTATATGTTAATAAAAAATAATAAAAAATAAAAATAAAAAAACAAAATAAAACAAAACAAAAACAGTTAAACCTGAAGATTGTAGAGAGTACCAACTATGCTCTGCTGAAAACAAGCCTGAAACATTTTAAGGCTGATTGTATAAAAATATTTCAATTTATTTTGCATATTTAAAAGGCTATTCTTATAACTATACTTCATAATGTTATTTAAAGTTTATAAAATTAAAAAAATGGGAGAATTATTTTACATCACCTTGTTAATAATATAGTCACTATTTCCCTTCAAAATGATTACTTGAAATTTTAAAGAACTTAAAAATTAAAAGAAAACTAAAGAAATTAGTTACCCAAGAAATTAATTTACATAGAAATTTGTTTCCAACCAGAATTGGGTAAATGTTTTACTACTATACATTTTTTCAACTAGAATGGACAAATATTTCTTATATTTATATTTTTATTTTAACTGCATCCCTAATTTCACACTCCTGTTTGTCATTCTAGCAGTAAGTACTCTGAATCCTTAACATTCTTGTTTGACCTGTTTCTCTCATCCCAATAATGGACCTTTCTCTTAGAACTGCTCTTATGTCATTTCATAAATATTGGTATATTTTGTTTCTATTTTAATTTGTCTCAATTTTTCCCTTTTTATTTTTTCCTTTGACCAACTGGTTTTTTAGGAATGTGTTGTTTAAATGTCCCCCATATTTATAAATTTAAATTTTTCTTCATTTTATTATAGTCAGAAATGGTACTTTGTGATTTCAGTTTTTATAAATTAAGATTTGTTTTATGGCCTACTGTAGGATCTATAATGGAGAATGCTCTGTGTGTACTTAAGAAGAATATGTATAGTGCTGCTCTTGATGGACTGGTCTGTATATGTCTGTTGTTAGGTTCAGTTGGTCTAAAGTATAGTTCTAACATAGACCCTATGTTTCCATACTGATTTTCTATCTGGATGATCCATTCATTCTTTAAAGTGAGGTGTTGAAGTACCCTAGTATTATTCTATATTGTATTTTACTCTCTTCAGTTCTGTTAGTATTTGCTTCATATATTTAGCTTCTCTGATGTTGGGTCTATATATTGACAATATGATTGATGGTCAATTCATCCTCTTGATGAATTACCTTTATCATTAAAGAACTTCTTTGTCTCTGATGATTTATTGAAATAAGTGCATTTTATCTGCTATTCATATCCATATCTGCTATGTTTTTGGTCATTATTTACATGGAATATTATTTTTGAATCCCTTCACAATCAGCCTATATTTATACCCAAAACTAAAATAAGTCTCTTGTATGAATTGTATATTTTGATGTTGTTTGCTTATCCATTCAGACACTGTATGCCTTTGATAGGAAAATCCAATCCGTTTCTGTTTAAAGTGATTATTTATAGATGAAGATTTTCTATGGCCATCTTGTTAATTGTTATGACTCTTGTTATTCCCTTCTTCCCTCTTATTTTCTTTGTGATTTGACCACTTTTTTGTGATGGTATGTTTTAATTATTTTCACTTTATATTCTGCAGATTTACCCTTTCTGATTGTAATGAGACTTCATAAAACATAATATAGTTTAACATATAGTTAAACATCATATAGTTAAACAGCATATAGTTTAAGCTGATTACAATTTAAATTTGATCAAATACAAAAAGTCTATAATTTTACTTTTCTTCCTTACATTTGATATTATTGTTGCAATTTACACTTTTAATACTGTGTAACATATATGTAGGTTTTCATATATGTAAGTATTTTAATGTTTGTCTTTTAACTTTGTATTAAAGGTTATAGTTTATTACAATATTAGAAAATTCAGAATTTTACTGCATATTTACCTTTACCAGTGAGTTTTATATGTTCATATACTTTATGTTGTTAATTAGCATATTTTATATTGACTTGAAGAACTCTCTTCAGCATTTCTTATAGTGAAATTCTAGTGACGATCAGTTCTCTTCACTTTCTTTTTGGTAAGGGTGGAGTTTTTAAATTCTCTTTCATTTCTGAAGGGCAGTTTTCCAGGTAGATTACTTTTTTAATATATCATTTCATTATATCTTGGCCTACCAGGCCCCTGTTGAAAAATCTGCTGATAGTTTTATAGGGGTATCTTTGTATGTAATGAGTCTCTTTTATCTTATTTATTTCAAAATTTTATTTTTCTCTTGTCATATTTATTTTTATTATATTGTATCTCACTGAACATTCAACATGACTTAAATCTCCTTGGGAATCTTTGGACTTCTTACACCTGAATGTCCATATCCTTACTCAAATTTTGGAGGTTTTCAGTCATTTTTCTCTAAAAAGAATGTTCTCCTTTGCCCTCTGAGACTCCTATTATTATATTCATATTGTGTACTTTAATGTAGAAACTTTGCACTTTTTCTTTTTTTTTTTTCAATTTTTACTCCTCTGGTTAATTTCAAATGACTTGTTTTCAGGTTAATAATTTATCCTTCTTGATCAAATCTCTTTTTGAAGCTTGCTATTCAATTTTCCAGTCAATCATTGTACTCTTTAGTTATAGATTTCTTTTTATTTTTTTATGATCTCTTTTTCTTTGTTAAACATCTCATTTTGTTCATTTACTACTATTTTCCTAATTTAATTTAGTCATCTATCTGGGTTTTCTTTTAGTGTACTGAACTTATTTCAAAGAATTATTCTGAATTCTTTGTCAATCAGTTTATAGATCTTTCTTTAGGATGGGTTATTGAAGCTGAGTTAGTTTCCATTAGTAGCGTCATGTTTCCCATCATCTTCATGATCCTTGCATCTTTATGTTGGTGTCTACACATTTGAGAAAGTGGCCATTTGTTACATGATTCACATGTTCATTTTGACAGAAAAAGATCTTTATCAGTCATCTCAAACTGGTGTTCCAGTCAGGCTAAATTATAGTATAGAAAAGAGGGGCATTCTATAGTATAGAAAGAGGGGCATTCTACTAAAGTCTCTGGTTTGGTGAAGACAGTGAATCTTGAGATTAGCTAAGAACTCTATCTAAATTATGGTTCAGCAGATCAGCTGGCTGGGCTCTGTGATCTGGCACGTCTACTACCGAGGTTTATGGCTAGGCCCTCTGGATGGGAGAGATCACTGGCTAGTCACGTGGGCTTTCCAGTTAGACTCTATAGTACACCATAGCAGTTGGCTGGGTTTGCACTCAGGCGGGACTACTGACTGGGCTCCCTGGACAGGCATGGATGTATGCTGTGATTCTTGCCCAGGCAATGCCACTGGCTACATTCTGCAATTTCTTGGGAACTTAGGCTGAGCTCTTTAAGAATCAGTGTTACTGGCTAAATTCTGTGATCATACTGAGCCACAGCCTGGATTCTGTAATCATCCCTGGTCAGGCAATATCCCAGGTTTGACTCCCTTAATAGGTGATGTCACTGGCTGGGCTATGTTTTCACAAAGGCTACATTTGAACATAGCTACAGATGGACTAAATGATCAGGTAGGTCCACTGGTTGTGATTGGTGGTCCCAGAAAAAATGAGGTTTCAGGCTATGTCCCACATTTGGGTGAAACTACAGACTGGAATAAGTAGTGTTGCCCTCTCTCCTCTGTAGTCAAAGACGGTCACAAGGCTTGGAGCCACAAATGGACAGGACCACTGATTAAGGGCCTTAGTCAGAGAGAACTGCTGATTGTGCTCATTGACCATATATGGGATTGTAGTTCAGCTTCATAGATGGTTGAAGCTGCTGCCTGGGATTTTTGTCTAGGTAAGGTTGCCAGCAAGGAGATGGTTTAATCACAAATTCATATGCACCAGTTGGTGTGTTTTACACCTTTTGTGTGTGTGTGTGTGTGTGTGTGTGTGTGTGTGCGTGCGTGCGTGCAAGGGATATACTAGGTGATCTAACCCTACCAATTCCCTCAGCATTCTCAATGACATGAGAAAGAAATGGGGCTAGTGACAAATGCTCCAGAATTCCAAGGAAGTTTAATTTCTGCCTTGAAATCTCTATTCCCTTTCTTTTTTAAAAATTATTTTTTATTTATTTACAGCAAAACAGTATTCATTATTTTTGCACCACACCCAGTGCTCCATGCAATCCATGCCCTCTCTAATACCCACACCCTGTTACCCGAACCTCTCACACCCTACCCCTTCAAAACCCTCAGATTGTTTTTCAGAGTCCATATTCTCTCATGGTTCACCTCCCCTTCCAATTTTCCCCCACTCCCTTCTCCTCTCTATCTCCCCATGTCCTCCATGCTATTTGTTATGCTCCACAAATAAGTGAAACCATATGATAATTCACTCTCTCTGCTTTACTGATTTCACTCAGCATAATCTCTTACAGTCCCATCCATGTTGCTACAAAAGTTGGGTGTTCATTTTTTTTGATGGAGGCATAATACTCCATAGTGTATATGGACCACATCTTCCTTATCCATTCCTCCATTGAAGGGCATCTTGGTTCTTTCGACAGTTTGGCGACCGTGGCCATTGCTGTTATAAACATTGGGGTAGAGATGGCCCTTCTTCTCACTACATCTGTATCTTTGGGGTAAATACACAGGAGTGCAATTGCAGGGTCATAGAGAAGTTCTATTTTTAATTTCTTGACGAATCTCCACAATGTTCTCCAAAGAGGCTGAACCAACTTGCATTCCCAACAACAGTGTAAGAGGGTTCCCCTTTCTCCACATCCCCTCCAACACATGTTGTTTCCTGACTTGCTAATTTGGGCCATTCTAACTGGTGTAAGGTGATATCTCAATGTGGTTTTAATTTAAATCTTCCTGAGGGCTAGTGATGATGAACATTTTTTCATATGTCTGATAGCCATTTGTATGTCTTCATTGGAGAAGTGTATGTTTATATCTTCTGCCCATTTTTTGATATGATTGTCCGTTTTGTATTTGTTGAGTTTGAGGAGTTCTTGATAGATCCTGGATATCAACCTATTGTCTGTACTGTCATTTGCAAATACCTTCTCCCATTCCATGGGTGGCCTCTTTGTTTTATTGATTGTTTCCTTTGCTGTGCAGAACCTTTTGATTTTGATGAAGTCCCAAAAGTTTACTTTGGCTTTTGTTTCCTTTGTCTTTGGAGACGTAACTTGAAAGAAGTTGCTGGGGCTGATATCAAAGAGGTTACTGCCTATGTTCTCCTCCAGGATTCTGATGGATTCCTGTCTCACATTGAGGTTTTTATCCATTTTGAGTTTATCTTTGTACGGTGTAAGAGAATGGTCGAGTTTCATTCTTCTACATATAGCTGCCCAGTTTTCCCAGCACCATTTATTGAAGAGACTGTCTTTTTTCCACTATATATTTTTTCCTATTTTGTCAAAGATTACTTGTGCATATAGTAGCGCATCCATATATGGGCGCTAGACTGTGTTCCACTGGTCTATGTGTCTGTTTTTATGCCAGTACCATGCTGTCTTGGTGATCACAGTTTTGTAGTAAAGCTTGAAATCAGGTAGCATGATGCCCACTCTTTTATTTTTGTTTTTCAACATTTCCTTAGCGATTTGGGTCCCTTCTGATTCCATACAAATTTTAGGATTATTTGCTCCAGCTCTTTGAAAATTACTGGTGGAATTTTGATCAAATGGCATTAAAAGTATAGATTGCTCTAGGCAGTATAGACATTTTAACAATGTTTATTCTTCCAATCCAAGAGCATGGAATGGTCTTCCATCTTTTTGTGTCTTCTTCATTTTCTTTCAAGAGTATTCTGTAGTTCCTTGAGTACAGATCCTTTACCTCTTTGGTTAGGTTTATTCCCAGGTATCTTATGGTTCTTGATGCTATAGTAAATGGAATTGATTCTCTAATTTCCTTTTTGTATATTCATTGTTAGTGTATAAGAAAGCCACTGATTTCTGTACGTTGGCTTTGTATCCTGCCACGTTGCTGAACTGCTGTATGAGTTCTAGTAGTTTGGAGGTGGAGTCTTTTGGGTTTTCCATATAAAGAATCATGTCATCTGCGAAGAGAGAGTGTTTGCCTTCTTCATTACCAATTTGGATACCTTTTCTTTCTCTTTGTTGTCTGATTGCTGTTGCTAGGACTTCTAATACTATGTTGAACAAGAGTGATGAGAGTGGGCATCCTTGTTGTGTTCCTATCTCAACAGAAAGGATGCAAGCTTTTTCCCATTCAGGATGATATTTGCTGTGGGTCTTTCATAGATAGATTTGATGAAGTTCAGGAATGTTGCTTCTATCCCTATACTTTGAATCATTTTAATCAGGAAAGGGTGCTGAATTTTGTCAAAAGCTTTTTCTGCATCAACTGAGAGGACCATGTGATTCTTCACTCTTCTCTTATTAATTTGTTCTATCACACTGATTGATTTGCGAATGTTGAACCATCCTTGTAGCCCAGGGATGAATCCCACCTGATCATGGTGGATAATCTTTTTAATGTGCTGTTCGATCCTGTTTGCTAGGATCTTGTTGAGAATCTTAGCATCCAAATTCATCAGTGATATTGGTCTGAAATTCTCCTTTTTGGTAGGTTCTTTGCCTGGTTTGGGGATCAGGGTAATGCTGGCTTCATAGAAAGAGTCTGGAAGTTTTCCTTCTTCTTCCATTTTTTGAAACAGCTTCAGGAGAATAGGTGTTATTTCTTCTTTGAAAGTTTGGTTGAATTCCCCAGGGAATCCATCAGGTCCTGGGCTCTTGTTTTTTGGGATGTTTTTGATCATTGCTCCAATCTTGTTACTAGATATTGGTCTGTTCAGGTTGTAAATTTCATCCTGGTTCAATTTTGGGAGTTTATAGTTTTCCAGGAATGTGTCCATTTCATCTAGGTTGCTTAGCTTATTGGCATATGACTGTTGATAATAACTTCTGATTATTGTTTCTACTTCCTTGGTGTTAGTTGTGAGCTCTCCCTTTTCATTCATAATTGTATGAATTTGGGATTTCTCGTCTTTCTTTTGGATTAGTGTTGCCAATGGTTTTTCTATCTTATTGATGCTTTCAAAAAACCAGCGTCTAGTTTCATTTATACGTTGTACTGTATCTCTGGTTTCTACCTTATTGACCTCAGCTATAATCTTGATTATTTCCCTTCTTATGTGTGGAGTTGGTTTGATTTGTTGTTGATTCTCCCATTATTTAAGGTGTAGAGACAGCTGCTGTGTTCTGGATTTTTTAATTTTTTGAGAGAGGCTTGGATGACTATGTATTTCCCCCTTAAGACTGCCTTTGCTGTATCCATAGGTTTTGGACTGAAGTGTCTTCATTTTCATTGGTTTCCATGAATTGTTTCAGTTCTTCTTTGATTTCCTGGTTGATCCAAGCATTCTTAAGCAAGGTGGTCTTTAGCTTCCTGGTGTTTGAGTTGCTTCCAAACTTTTCCTGGTGATTGAGCTCCTGTTCAAAGCATTCTGATCTGAGAATATGCAGGGAATCATCTCAGTCTTTTGGTATCAGATGAGTCCTGATTTGTGACCCAGTATGTGGTCTATTCTGGAGAAGGTTCCATGTGCACTTGAGAAGAATGAGTATTCTGTTCTTTTAGGGTGGAATGTTCTGTATATATCTATGAGGTCCATCTGGTCCAATGTGTCATTCAATGCTCTTGTTTCATTATTGATATTCTGCTTTGATGATCTATTTCTGAGAGAGGTGTGTTAAGATCTCCTACTATTAATGTATTCATATCAATATGATTCTTTATCTTGATTAACAGTTTTCTTATGTAATTGGCTGCTCTATTGGGGGCATAGATATTTACAATTGTTAGATCATCTTGGTGGATAGTCCCTTTAAGAATGATGTAGTGTCCTTCTGGATCTCTGACTACAGTCTTTAGTTTAAAATCTAATTTATCTGATATGAGAATCGCTACCCCAGCCTTCTTTTGAGTCCCATTGGCATGAAAGATGCTTCTCCATCCCTTCCCTTTCAGTCTGGGTGTATCTTTAGGTTCAAAATGAGTCTCTTGTAGACACCATATGGATGGGTCCTGTCATTTTATCCCATCTGCATCCCTGTGCTGTTTTATGGGTGCATTTAGGCCATTCACATTGAAAGTGATTATTGATCGATACATTTTTATTGACACTGTGTTACCTTTGAAGTCTGTCTTTCTGTAGATTGTCTCTATATTTCTGTCAATTCTATTCTTAGGATTTTTCCTCTTTTATATAACCCCCCCCTTAATATTTCCTGCAGTGTCGCCTTGGTGGTTGCATAGTCTTTTAAGCCTTGCCGTTCTTGGAAACTCTTTATCTCTCCATCCATTTTGAATGTCAGTCTTGCTGGATAAAGTATTATTGGCTGCATGTTCTTCTCATTTAATGCCCTGAATATATCTTGCCAGCCCTTTCTGGCTTTCCAGGTCTCTATGGACAGGTCTGACATTATTCTGATGGGCTTTCCTCTGTAAGTAAGGAGCCTCTTTGTCCTAGTTGTTTTCAAGAGATTATACTTACAATTATGATTCCTCAATTTGACTCTTAGGTGCCTTGATGACTTTTTGGAATGTATAACCTTGGGTGGAGACCTTTCGGCTTAGTACATAAACGCTGGTTCTATTCGCGAAATTGGAAAAATTATCATGAAGAACTTGTTCCACTGTATCTTCTAGACTACTTTCTCCTCCCCTTCAGGGATTCATATAATTGTGACTTTGGAACGTTTCATGGCATCATTTATTTCCCTGATTCTGTTTTCGTGGTTTCTAAGCTGTTTGTTCCAGGCTTCCTCCTGATCCTTTCTCTCTATCTGTTTGTCCTCCAGATCACTAATTCTATCTTCTCTCTCAGTTACCCTAGCTTTGAGAGAATTTAGATTAGATTGGAACTCATTGAGAGTATTGTGAAGTTCATCCCTGGTAGCTTTCAGTTCAGCCCTAATGTTGTGAACATCCTGTCTGGTCGCTTTCAGTTCTGCCCTAATCAATTCTGTTTGGTCATCCATGGCTTTCTCCAACCTAGCTATTGCCTGTATAATTGTTAGCCCGAATTCTCTTTCTGACATATTATCTATGTTGATAGCTGTTAGCTCTGTTGCAGAAGACTCATCCCTGTATTTTTCTTCTGTTGGGCATTCCTTCTCCTAGTCATTTTGGTGAGAGATGACTGAACATATGTAGGTGGATATATCGACCATGGTGCAGTCAAGGTGCACCCTGGAACGCTTCTGAGCAATCAGGACTCCCCACCCAAACGAGAGAAGAAAGAAAAGAAAAAGAAAAAGAGAAGTGAGAAAGAGAGAGACAGAAGAAAAAAGGGATGGTAAAAGAGAAGTTTCAGCCCAAATGTGCCCCAAGGTAAGATTTATGAAGTATACAAACAAAAACAGACAAACAAAAAGACTGATAAAAGTATATGACAAATGAAAAATATATATATATGCAAATAAAGGAATCACCTCATCTAAAGGACGAACCCCAAGTTCATCCCAAGTGTAAAGATTTATATACTATCAGGACAAACACAAAAGCACAGAAACAGTGGTGGAGGAAAAAGTTGGGAGAGTGGTTATAAATTCTCAGTGTTGCGAGGAAGGTTGTTTTGATTCTTCCCGGATGTATCTTGATATCTTTGTTGAAGGAATTAACTTTCCTAAGATAAAGGGGGATAAAAATTGGTTTACCTATAGGGATAGCATTGATTGGGGAAAGGGATTACTTTGAAGTTTAACTCTATATGAATATTAGAAAATAAAAATAAAAAGGAATAAACTAGACTAAACTAAACTAAATTTTTAAAAAAATGAAATTCAAAAAATAGAAATGCAAAAGGAAAACACAGGTGTATGTATCAAAAAGTTCAGGTTAGAATATTATTATGGAATTTGATGTACTGGACATTTCACTGTGATGGCAAATACGTTAAAAAAATATCTATATAAAAAAAATGAACCAGAATAGTGGGAACAAGTTAAAAATAAAAGTTGTCCTATGAAGTAGTGGTGGTTGTTCTCTTGTAGTCTTTTTGTTTTTTTCCTTTTTTGGTTGGATTTCTGGGGGAGGGGCCTGCCACGTGGGTTTTCAGTCAATGATATTCCCTGAGTTAAGTCCTCCTGCCCCCCTCAAGGGAGTGGGCTCTGAGGAAACTTTTTTTTTTTTCAGGCTTTTGTTCTCTGGCGGGTTTTATGTTTTTTCACTTTTTTTTTTCCTCTCACCTTGACCGCTTTTGATGGTTTTTTAGTTTTAGAGGAAGACAAACTGCACCCTGACCTCCCTCTCAGAGAGAAGGCTCAGTCTGGCTACAGAGCCCAAATAAGTTCCCCCTTGGCTGCTGACAGAGCAGGTCCTGAGTCATGGTCCCTGGGGACGCAGGATCTTTTGCTTGTACCCAAAATCATGGCAGCGGAGGCTGTCTGGGTAGCTCCAGAGTGCCAGAGACATTCCAAGCAGCAATCGCACACTGAGATTTTACCACTGGCCCCGGCTGGGAGTGCCTGGTCTTTCTGGGTCTAAAAGCGCCCGGCTTTCACGCACCAGTTTCAGGGGAGGCTGTGGGTTGCGCACGCATTTCAGGCTCTGAGGATGGGGCCCAGGTCCGAAAGCACCAGGCTGGGCCTTCGTGCACCTCTTTCAGGGGAGAGTTTGGGGCACAAGTCTTAGGGTCTGAAACAATGGCGTGGGTCAACGAGAGCAGGCCGAGCCTTTGTCTACCTCTTTCAGGGAATAATGAGGGGTGCGCGCATTTCAGGCTGTATATAGCAGGGCTTATGCGTTCTGTCATCTGGCGAAGCTCCCAGCCCCTCACAGGAGCTGGACCCCTCGCGTTCTCGGGGGCGCTGTTGGCTTAGGGACCAAGACCTGGTTTCTCCGCTGCCCTCTCTCTGGCTCAGCACCAGGGAAGGCTGTCCTGGGACTGGGGCCTTAAGCCTCTGTCCCTAGCCGCCCCAATTCCCACAATTTCCCCCCGCCCCATGATCCTTTGCTCTTTTGAAGTGCTTTCAACCAGTCTCCAAATTAATGCTGGTCCCAAGATGCAGGACACTCTGGCTCATATTAGGAGTATTACTTTCCAACTGATCACCTCTGGTGGCTCCCTCCCCCTTTTGTTTATCTTCTGATATCAGTCTGATATCAGTCTGTTCCCACAGTTCCACTCTGCTTTACCTGCCCACTGGCATCTTTTGCCCCTGTAGAGATCCTGATGTGTATAATTCTGATCTCAGGCTGATTTCATGGTTGATCGGAGTTCTTTGGTAGGTAATCAGCTCACTTTAGGGTACAGGTTTCAAATGCACCTCCTCCTACTTCCCCGCCATCTTGTACACCCCCGAAATCTCTTTTCTTGACTATAGAAATCATAGGCCAAACAGTAGTGTTTACTGGGGAGGAATGGCAGAAAGTTAAACTTCTACTCTTCTTTTTTTTTTTAATTTTTAAATTAAATTTATTTATTTTCAGCATAAGAGTATTCATTATTTTTTCACCACATCCAGTGCTCCATGCAATCAGTGCCCTCTATAATACTGACCACCTGGTACCCCAACCTCCCATCCCCCGCCACTTCAAATCCCTCAGATTGTTTTTCAGAGTCCATAGTCTCTCATGATTTACCTCCCCTTCCAATTTCCCCAACTCCCTTCTCCTCTCTAACTCCCGCTATCCTCCATGCTATTTGTTATGCTCCACAAATAAGTGAAACCATATGAAAATCTAGTGTAGATGGTTTTGGTTTGCATGCTTTAGGGGGCTGTTTCAGTCTCACTCCTGGGTTTTGAGTTTTTTATGGCTGTGTTGTTGTCTGTGGATAGTTGTTAATTCATATTTCTGTAAGGGAGACTAAACTCTGGTGTCAACTATTCCATCACCTTGCTGATGTCACTTCTAAATGATTTTGTATATCCCTTTAAAAAATTATTTTTTAACTTCTACATTGGTGTGGGCATTGTGTCAAAAATTGGGGATATAACAGTGATAAAAATAGGTAAAATGCCACAATTCTTATATTTACATCCTATTATGGAGAAGAGATAATAAAGTCATGATAAAAATATGAGAAATGGTTAATGTGAATAAAAATAAAACAGGGTAAGGAGCATATGACAATTTAACATTAACTTATAAAATAAAACTTCTCTAATAATCAAATAATGGAGAAGAGACCTAAATGAATTGAAAAAATAAAAAAGACCACAATTTATCTGGTGAAAGAGACTGCCAGAGAGAGAGAATAGTAATATTTTCCCTTTACTAAGTATGTTAAACCCAATAATACTTATTGATATATCTAATAAATTTATATTGTATTCTCTTGCATTATGCTAATTTATATCATTTTATTGCTTTATTTTAAAGACTTTTTTTTACTATGGGGTTCTATGTCCATATAACTAATTTTATATATTTGTTCAGTTTTCTTTTAACAACACATTCATAGGGTATAAATTATACTTTATAAAGAGTAACATGCCCTTTGTTTTATTTCTCTTTATGCGGTTTGTACTGGTTCCCTAATATAAACAAGATAAACTACCTTTCAAATATCTTTTCTCTTTTTTTATCATCCAATCCTGACTCATATTTCCTAGTGTTTGTTACTCTCTATCTTTAAATATGCTTCGTCTTTTACTACTTGATTTATTAACCCTAAATTTTTTTTTACTGCCAAATATTAACCGTGAAGCAACCATTCAGTTTAATCTTATTTTTTTCAAATTCTTTCCTGACTCAAGCTAATTCCCATTTTACATTTCTCTGTTTTCTGACGATGACCTCTTCTGGACAAGTCATCAAATCTCTGACTCTTGTATTTCAGCCTTATGATGTTTTCCCATTGTCAAAACTACTTTATTTAGAAATTTTTTTCTGGTTGTAAATAAAGTTTCAGTATTGTATTAGGATTTAAATCTGGCTTGTGACAACAAATTTCAGATCAATCTACTTGCTCTCCTAAAAAGTTTGCTAATTATTTTTTGTTGATGTTTCCTTTTCCCTATAGTATTTTTGGTAAGAAAATGCATTTTCATATGTTATTATTTAAAGATTTAATTTGCTTTTACCATTGTTACCAGTTAGATTCCATGAAGTTGCTGTCATGGGGGAATCCTTTCCACATTTCTCAAGCTCTACTGCTTTGTCATATTCACTCCCACAATTTTCTCCATGTCTTATATCTTTCTAATTTCTAATATTATATCTTTCTAATTTCTTGTTCTTAAATTTAAGTGTAGTTTACACACTAAATTACATTGGTTTCATGTGTAAAATATAGTGATTCCACAGATTTATACATTATACTATGCTGATCACAAATATAACTATTATCTGTCATTTTACAATGTTATTACAATATCATTGACTGTATTCCTTATGCTGTCCCTTTTATTCTCCTGTCTTACTCATTTCACAACTGGAAGAATGTTTATCTCCCATTCTTCTTCACTCACTTTGCCAATTCCTTATGTCCTTGCCTTCTCTTTCCATTTATTTGTGTCATATTTGATTTCTTTTACCAGTGCTTTATAGTTTTCAGAGTACAGGTCTTTCACTGTCTTGGTTATTTGTTTTAGGTATTCTATTATTTTGGGGGCTGTTATAAATTGAGTTCTTTTCTTAATTTCTCTTTCTGCTATTTTGATATTGGTGTATAGAACCACTATCATTTTCTGGGTATTAATTTTGTTTCCTGCAAATACACTGAATTCATTTCCAGTAGTTGTGTTTTTTGGGGATTTTTCTATATATAATATCATATCATCTGCAATTAGTGACAGTTTAACTTTTTCCTTACTAATGTGGATACCTTTAATTTTTTTCTTGTTTGATTGCTGTGCCTAAGACTGCCAGTATTATGTTGAATAAGTCATGTCTCACTTCTCATTACTTTATTATCCCTGGCCATGACTGGTAAAGTGATCTCCTCAGTTTTGACAATCCTTCCTCTTAGCTCCACCATCTCCTTCCCAGGCTCTCTCCAAGCCTTTCTTTTGATTTATCTTCTGATTGCTCTTTGCATTTTGCCTATCAGACTTCTGCACAGGTATTCACATTAATGGGAAAAAAAACTCTTCTTATTAGGAAAACTAGTTTCTGATATTTTTGGAGTGCTGCTTCTGTCAGTGACCTTGAATGTTGCTCTTCTTCTTTTCTGGAACTTCTGTTCCCATTTTTGGTTTTCAGCACAGGTTTTTATAAATCACAGTACCTTTTTTTCTCTATTACATGTCATTTGCATTTGGTCGGTTTTATTTGTCTCCTGATTATAATGAAGATGTCATTTGTACTTTCTTTTGTAACTCCTTGTCGTGAATGTTTGGTATATATTTAAAAATTAAAATAGAATGAGTAAAATTATAATCTTATAATTTTATAAGATTATAAAATTAATTAAAGTTGTGTACTAGCAACCTCCTTATTTATATTAGAAAAGTTTTACTGTTTGCCTCTGTGAAGAAGGAGCTGATTGAAATTAGGGGGCACCTTGGTGTCTCAATAAGTTACGCATCTGCCTTCAACTCAGGTCATGATCTCAGGGTCCTAGGATTGAGCCCCGTATCACACTCTCTTTTCAGCAGGAAACCTGCTTCTCCCTCTCCCTTTGTCTGATGTTCCCACTGCTTGTGTGCTCTCTGCCTTTCTGCAAATCAATAAATAAAATAAATGAAATAAGAATTTTAAAAGAATACTTTTCTTTATTATGTTCAATCAGCCAGCATATAGTAATACTTTTTTAAAAAGTGTACAAAAGATTTTCACTAGGGTACTTCTGCAGAGTTCCAAATAGTAGAAAACGATGGTGACTGGGAGAGAGAAGTAGTGCATATGACAAGGAAACATTGAAAAAATACATATTTATACACCCACACATATGTGTATATGTATATAATTAAAAGAAAAAAATTTCTGAGTATATGATTAGTTAGTATGTATATCTCTCATTTTATTAGCAAAACTAATAACTAATATGATAAGCCATAAACAAAATGCCTGTAAGATCAAAGATTTTTTCACTTTTCCCTCTAAATTATTCCATCTCAAATAAAAACTTTTTTTGATAGCTACTCTAACACAGGAGAATTTTTTACTATTTGTGCCTTACCTTAAGAAGGAAAATTATGTTACATAGTTCTGAACTCAGATAAATTTCTATATTGCTGTAATAAGACAGTTATATAAACTATATAGGTTTAACATTTCATCATTTCATCTTGATTAACAAAGATATACACAAATAAACATTTCTTCTTTTTTTTTAAATTTCTTTTCAGCGTAACAGTATTCATTGTTTTTGAACCACACCCAGTGCCTCATGCAATCCGTGCCCTCTTCAATACCCACCATCAGGTTCCCCCAACCTCCCACCCCCAGCCCCTTCAAAACCCTCAGATTGTTTTTCAGAGTCCATAGTCTCTCATGGTTCACCTCTGCCTCCAATTTCCCTCAACTCCCTTCTCCTCTCCATCTCCCCTTGTCCTCCATGCTATTTGTTATTGAGAGCACCAGAACTAGAGTAGGTTTCATTTTGAGTTCCATTTTCTACTCTTTTGCATGAAAGTCTATAGCTTTGCTCTTAATGATGCCATGCATCAAATGTTAAGCCCCTAATGTCCATTGACCAGCTTTGGCTAAATATGTGTAAGTATTCATTTTAACTAAATTTTCTCATTGATTTTCACTTGGATTATGATGTAATTTTATGCATGCACGCAATTATAGGTATGGGATAATATTTGGCAATATAACTTTGATAGTAGTCTGAATATTGATCAAGATATTTGATTACATCTTAAAGTAAAATATTTGCATAAAAAGAAAACAGGAGGTGAATTATTCTCCTGCATAAGTAATTTTAATATTCAAACATATCACTTAAAAATTAACAAAATATGCAAATACATTTAAAAAATGCAAATAACAAACAACTTCCACTTAAAAATAAATATTAAAGCAATTATTTTCACAAATCACATTAGAAGCTAAAAATAATAAAATATAATTTGTTCATGGTAAGTTGACATGAATAGCTTTCAATCATGTCTGGAAGAAACATTGATTATACTACATACATAAGATTGGCAAGCTTAATGTCATACATTTTGTCAACTAGTTCTATTAGGGAAAACTTTAAAGTAAATAAATAATACTTTAAAGTATAAGTAATTGTATTTTTTTACAATGTTATCATTTATGGTAATAAATAATAACCAACTTCAATTACATTTAACAAAATAATTGCTAAAACAAGTTGTTTCTTCTAGTGTACTAGGCAGTTAACAATGATATTTGGATAAAGATAGTATAAATCAATGTTATTTTTAAAATTTAAATATATTATTTTTCAAATATTATGTACTAAAACATAATGTGTTCAAAATAAATTATAAACAAAAATAATAAATACTGGGTGACTATAAATACCATTGAAATATTTCAAAAATTAATACTCAACATTTGTTTTTTGTTTGTCTGGGCAACTCATTTATTATTTATTTATTTGTTTGTTTGTTTATTTTAATTTTTATTTGACAGAGGGAGTGAGTGAGTGGGAATGAGAGAGAACACAAGTAGGGGGAGAAGAAGCAGACTATCCACTGAGAAGGGAGCCTGATGTAGAGCTCAATTGTTTTGGTAACTCTATCTCTCCTTCTTTCTGAATGATATCTTTGCTGGATAGAATACTCTTGGATGCAGATTTTTCCCATTCTGCACTCTCTCTCTTGTGGCTTGCTAAACTTCTGTTGAGAAATCTCCAGCTTCCCTTGTAAGTTAGGACTTCTTTTTTCTTGTTGCTTTTAAGATTTTTTTCTTTAGCACAATATTTTGCAAATTTAATTGCAATATGTCATGGTGTTGGCCTGGTTTTGTTGAGTTTGATGGGAATTCTCTATGCCTCTCAGATCTGGATGTCTGTTTCCTTCCCCAGATTAAGGAAGTTTTCATCTCATTTCTTTACTTAAATTTTCTGCCCCTTTTCTCTCTTCTTCTTCTTTGGGACTCCTATAATATGAGTATTACTATGTTTTATGGAGTCACTGAATTCCTTAAGTCTATTCTCATGTTGCAGAATTCCTCTGTCACTCTTTTGTTCAGCTTCATTATTTTCCATTTTGTCTTCTGTATTATTAATTCATTCATCTGCTTTTTCCAGCTTGCTGTTCATTGCATGAAGCCTGTTTCCAAGAGAAAGTATTGTGATGGTGTTTTCATTAGTGATGTTCCCATTTGAAAGAGGGATATGTGCTCAAGGAAACAGATGGAGGAGGAATTTTCCAACAAATAACACACATTGAGAAAAGTACTATCAGTCATTACAATATGAATGTTATAAAAGGAAGATAATCATATTAGATAAACACTACAGTTTACCATTGTTTACCTTATTATCATCTTTCCCTAAAATATTAATCCTTTTATAAATTGAAGTCTACAGGACAATGGAGGAAAGCAACAACAGTTCTGAAAAGGGATTTCTTCTTCTGGGGTTTTCAGATGAGCCCCAACTAGAAAGGATCCTTTTTGTCATAATTTTGCTTTTCTACATCTTGAACATCCTGGGAAACACTGCCATCATTTTGGTATCTTGTTTAGCCCCCAAACTCCACACCCCAATGTACTTTTTCCTTAGCAATCTCTCTTGTGTGGACATTTGCTTTACCACCAGTGTTGCCCCACAGTTGCTGGTTACCATGAATAAGAAAGAAAAAAACATGAGCTATGGTGGATGTGTGGCCCAGCTCTATGTGGCCATGGGGTTGGGCTCCTCTGAGTGTATTCTCCTGGCAGTCATGGCTTATGACCGATATGCTGCTGTCTGCCAGCCTCTGCAATACACAACTATAATGCATCCTCAGCTCTGTGCATCCCTGGCCAGTGTAGCATGGCTCAGTGGACTCATAACCTCCTTAATTCAATGCTCCCTTACTGTGCAACTGCCCCTTTGTGGTCATCACAAACTGAACCATATTTTCTGCGAGGTTCCTGTGCTCATTAAGCTGGCCTGTGTGGACACAACTTTCAATGAAATAGAACTCTTTGTGGCTAGTATAATTTTTCTAATTGTACCTGTGTCACTCATCTTAGTCTCCTATGGCTTTATAACAAAAGCCATGCTGAGGATAAAATCAGCAAAAGGGCGCTGGAAGGCCTTTGGGACTTGTTCTTCCCACCTGATTGTGGTCATTATTTTCTATGGAACCATCATCTTTATGTACCTTCAACCAGCCAAAAGTAGCTCAAAAAACCAGGGAAAATTTGTCTCTCTTTTCTACACCATAGTCACCCCACTCTTAAACCCCATTATCTATACCTTGAGAAACAAAGATGTGAAAGGGGCCTTGAGAACACTGGTAATGAGAAATGTTCTTGTTTTAGAAAATATATGACTGTAGATATAACATTAGTGGGATATTCTTAGCTCACAGATTATTTGTTCTAAGTACTGGGTTGTTTTTAAACATTTCCATAAGGAATAGTAACAGACACAGAATTCTGTAAGAAGCTAACATAGTCAAGTCACCGTGGTTTTTCATTCTTTCCAAACATTTTTTGAATGAATCCAAGATCTTATGTTCTATCAACTTTTCTCTTCTTCAACCATGTTATCAAATTAATTTTCATGCACAGATTGTTTTACTCTGGAGTCCATGTGTAGCTTGTAAACCTCTGCTTATTCCTAAAAGCTCAACTGAAATGTTACTGGCACTCCCTAGCTTTCTTGAATTATCATTCACCTTACCTTTAAAAAAATTATCATAATATATGTTCCCATGAAATATGAAATATACTTTATTTCTATATTTTCAAACACTGTGTGTACATATAAACACACATAATATATATGTTGTATATCGTGTATATATGTATGTTTCCAAGTTTATAACATATTTATGCATATATATGACATAATCTATAACATACATATTATATATATGTGTGCATATATATATAATATTTATATATATACATATATATAAAGTAAACTTGGAAATTATATATAATATGTAACTGTTTCACCATTAGTTTAAACTAGAGAATGGACAAATTTCACTATGTTGGCTTATTTGTATTATGAAAAACATAAACCTAATTCAGAACTGTGATACATTGATTACATTTGTAATGTAAATTATGACTTTTTTATTAAAAAAGTGAAATGAGTAAGCTTTTATTAAGTTGATCAATTCACATATTATTTATTCCCCTTCTCTTAAAAGATTTAGAAATTGAGTGAAAGTGAAAGAAAAGTGTGTCATTCTTTCTATCTTTCTGTCCAAAGAGAGTGAAATTTGTTAACTTGCCAAATCAAGTACTTTAACAGAATTGTGCAGCTATAGGAAAATTAATTTAATCTACAATCTTTTACTTTCTTTTTTTATTATGACACAGCAAGGCAAAAAGAAGCATAAAAATATCAATGAAAATAAAAAGCATAATTCATACAGAATTTGTGTGGGTTTTCATATGATTTAAACTTGCAATGACAAAAAAGAAAACAGGATCATTTAAAATTCTTCATATCAAAATGACGTTGTCAGTCTACAAGAGCTGAAGAGAAAATTTTGACCTGTCTCTACATCCAAAGACAAGTTTAAAGACAGAAACGCTGCACACATAAGAAAAAAAAAATCAGAAAAATTTTCTAAATAAATTAGTTAAGACCTCTATAAAGATACGTTGTGAAATTTATACCCTTTAAACACCTTGATAGCAACAAAAATAATGAATATTAAATTTATGAGAAAGAAAAATCATAAAAGACTAGTTGAATTTGCCTTTTAGAATTTTCAAATATGAGTAACACACACACTAATGTGAGTAACCTAGTGGGAACAGAGTGGGACATGTTAAGGGACACAATCTTTCATTTATAATACTCAAGATGAGAAGAAGTTGTATAAATAACCTTTTTTATAGAGGCATTACTTCTTTATATCCAGAAAAGCATGGCAAAAGAAAACACAACCCACATGTCAAAGTTGGTGGGAATGCAAGCTGGTGCAACCACTCTGGAAAACAGCATGGAGGTTCCTCAAAAAGTTGAAAATAGACCTACCCTATGACCCAGCAATTACACTACTAGGTATTTACTCTAAAGACACAAATGTAGTGATCCGAAAGGACATATGCACCCAAATGTTTATAGCAGTAATGTCCACAATAGCCAAACTATGGAAAGAACCTAGATGTCCATCAACAGATGAAAGGATAAAGAAGATGTGGTATGTGTATATATACATATATATGTATATATATATGTATATATATGTATATATATAATGGAATACTATGCAATCATCAAAATAAATGAAATCTTGCCATTTGTGATGATGTGGATGGAACTAGAGGGTATTATGCTTAGCGAAATAGGTCAGTCATAGAAAGACAACTATATGATCTCCCTGATATGAGAAAGTGGAGATGCAATATGGGGGGTTTAGGGGGTAGGAAAAGAATAAAAGAAACAAGATGGGATTGGGAGGGAGACATACCATAAGAGACTCTTACTCTCACAAAACAAACTGAAGATTTCCAGGGAGAGGGTGGTGGAGTTATGGACATTGGGGAGGGTATGTGCTATGGTGAGTGCTGTGAAGTGTGTAAACCTGGCAATTCACAGACCTGTACTCCTGGGGCTAATAATACATTATATATTAATAAATATATATATTAATAAATATATATATATATAGTAATAAAAAAATTCTACTTAGAAGACAAGATGGCAGAGAAGTAGGAGAAGGCCCTGTTTCAACCTGTACCCTAAAGTGAGCTGATTACCTACCAAAGAACTCTGATCACCCATGAAATCAGCTTGAGATTAGAATTATACACTTTTGGATCTCTACCAGGGCAGAAGATGGCAGTGGACAGGTAAAGAGGAGTGGGAACATCGGACTGATATCAGAATATAAACAAAAGGGGGAGGGAGCCACCAGAAGTGACCCATTGGAAAGTAATACCCCAACACAAAATTTCCCTGTGATTAGGGACCAGCACTAACTTGGAGTCTGGTTGAAAGTACTCAAAATGAGCAAAAGATCTTAAGGGGAAATTGGTGGAATTGGGCGGTTAGGGACAGGGACATAAGCCCACGGACCCAGGACAGCCACCACTGGCAAGGAGCCAGAGAGTGCAGGGAGAAGCCAAGTCTTGGTCCCTGAGCTGCCGGCCTGCCTGAGAGCCTCGGGTGGCAGTGCCCGTGAAGGTGAGGAAGCCTGCGGTGGATGCCAGCTGGCAGAATGACAGCTTTTTGCACTCTGCATGTGTGCTGTTAGATCAGGGTCTGAGTCATGCCCCACAGCCTCCCCTGAGAGAGGTTCATGCAGGTGCCAGCTAGCTGGTGCTCTCTAGGACCCAGAGAGTCTGAGCACTCTCAGCCCTGGCCAGCATGAAAATCTCAGTGCACTGTCTCTGCTTCAGACCGCTCTGGTGGACTGGAGCTGCCCAGACAGCCAAGGCTAGTATTTCTCATGGTTTTGGGTACAAGGAGAGTTCCTGTGACCCCAGAGACCTTGATGGGGGACGTGCTGTGCCAACAGCAAAGGGGGAATTTATGTGCTCTGGAGCACCCAGAGGGGAACAGACTGAGGCTTCTCTCTGAGATAGAAGTCTGGGTACAGTTTGCTTTCCTCTAAATCTCTTAAGAACTGACAAAAGCCGCCACAGGGAGAAAAAATAAACAAACAAGCAAAAAACCAAAAAACCCTCCGGAGATCAAAATGCTTAAAAACCGGTTTCCTCAGATCCCAGGACTCAACTCTAGCAAGAATCCCTGAAAAACCATGTGGCAGGCCCCTCCCCCAGAGAGCCAGTCAAAAAAACAAAAGACAGGAGGAAAACCACCACTACTTCATAGATACAACTTTTGTTTTTAATTTATTCCCACTATTCTGGTTCTTTTCATTTTTTAATAATTTTTAAGCTATTTACCATCACAATGAGTTGCTTAGTACATGAAATTTCATAATAACCTTTTAACCTGAACTTTCTTTTCTTTTTTTTTTTTTAACGATTCATCAGTTGTTTATTACACCCAGTTCTCATCACATCACATGCCCTCCTTAATGGCCATTGCCCATTTATTCCCTTCCCCTAAACCCCTCCCCTTCTGTAACCCTCAGTTGTTTCCCAGAGTCAAAAGAGTTTCTCATGGTTTATCTCCATCTCTGATTTTTTCCCTTTCAATTTTCCCTCTCTTCCCCTATGATCCTCTGCACTATTCCTTATATTCCACATATGAGTGAACCCATGTGATAATTGTCTTTCTCTGATTGATTACTTCACTTAGCATAATCCCCTCCATTACATCCATGTCAATGTAAATGGTAAGTGGTCATCCTTGATGGCTCAGTAATATTTCATGTTTTTGCAAGGATGTGGAGAAATGAGAAACTTCTTACACTGTTGGTGGGAATGCAAGCTAGTACAGCTACTCTGGAAAAGAGTATGGAGGTTCCTAAAGAAGTAAAAATTAGAGCTACCCTACGACCTAACAGTTGCACTACTGGGTATTTACCCCAAAGATATTCTGGTAGTATATAAATGTAGTGAAAAGAAGGACATATGTTCTCCAATGTTCATAGCAGCAATATCCACAATAACAAAACTGTGGAAGGAGCTGAGATAGCCTTCAATAGAAGAATGGATAAAGAGGATGTGATTCATATTTACCATGGAATATTAACCTGAACTTTCTTGATACATATACCTCTGTTTTGCTTTTGCTTTTCTATTTTTTAATTTTTTTTAATTTAATTTAATTATTTTTTAATATTCATATAGAGATAAGCTTCTAGGTGATGCCCTTTTTCCAATCAATGCTATTCCTATAGGTAAACCAGTCTTAATCCCCCTTGATCTCAGGAAAGTTGAGTCCATTAACAATGATATCAAGATACATCCAGGAAGAAACAAAATAACCTTGCTCACAAACACTGAGAACTTACAACCACGCTCCCATCATTTTTTTTCTGTCAGTGTTTCTGTGTATATGTTTTTATTCTGGTAGTATATAAATCTTATACTTCGGGTTCATTTTGATGGGGTTCTTTTATTTATTTTTTTATTTTTATTTTTTCCCTTCTCAACTACTTTTGTCAGACTTTTAGTTTCTCTGTTTTTGTTTGCATATTTCATAAAACTTACCTTTGGGGCCCATTTGGGCTGAGCTTTCTCTTTTGTTTTATCTTTTTTTTTCCCATCTCTCTCCCTTTTTATCTTTTTTTCTTTCTTTTTGGTGGGACCTCCTGATTGCTCAGAAGCATTCCAGGGTGCACTGTGCCTGCATCACAATTGACACATTCAGTTACACATCCATTCAGACATCTCTCACCAAAATGATTAGGAGGAGGAATGCCCAACAGAAGAAAAATTCAGAGACTGGGACCTCTCCATCAGGGCTGCTGGATATGGACATGCATATTATATCAGAAATGGAATTCAGGCTAACAATTATCCAGGCAATAGCTATATTGGAGAAAGTCTTTGATGACGCCATCAGGGATGATGTTGACAATTATCTCAATGAGTTACAACCTAATCTAAATTCTCCAAAAGCAAGGGTAACTGAGGCAGAGTAGAATTAGTGATCTAAAGGACAAAGTGATAGAGAAAAAGGATCAGGAGGAAGCCTGGAACAAACAGCTTAGAAGCTATGAAAACAGAATTAGGGAAATAAGTGATGTCATGATACGTTCCAACATGAGAATTATTAGAACTCCTGAGGATGAGGAAAGAGAAAGAAGACTAGAGGATATAGTTGAAGAAATTCTCCATGAATATTTCCCCAATCTGGCGATTGGAACCAGCATTCTTATGCTAGAGGCAAAAACGCTGCCCCCAAGATCATAGAATCTAGAAAGAACTCAAGACAGCTGATTGTGAAAATGATGAATCATAATAGTAGACAGGAGCTCTTGAAAGCACCTAGAGGGGAGAAATCCCTTATGTATAGAGGAAAGCCCATCAGAATAATGTCAGACCTGTCCACAGAAACCAGGCAGGCCAGAAACAGCTGGCAAAACATATTCAGGGCACTAAATGAGAAAAACATGCAGCCAAGAATATTTTATTCAGCAAGACTGACATTCACAATGGATGGAGAGATAAAGAGGATCCAATACCAGCAAGGTTTAAGAGTATGGGACCACCAAGCTGACACTGCAGAAATATTAAGGGAGGTTATATAAAAGAGAAAAAATTCTAAGAATATCATTAAACAGAAATATATGGGGGCGCCTGGGTGGCTCAGTGGGTTAAGCCGCTGCCTTCGGCTCAGGTCATGATCTCAGGGTCCTGGGATCGAGGCCCGCATCGGGCTCTCTGCTCAGCAGGGAGCCTGCTTCCCTCTCTCTCTCTCTCTCTCTGCCTGACTCTCTATCTACTTGTGATCTCTCTCTGTCAAATAAATAAATAAAATCTTTAAAAAAAAAAAAAAAAAAGAAATATATGGAGACAATCTATAGAAACCAAAATTCACAGATAACATGATATCAATAAAAAATATCTTTCAATAAGCACTCTCAATGTGAATGGGAAAAAAATGTGCCCATAAAACGACACAGGGTTGCAGATTCGATAAAACTACAGGACCCATCCATATGTTGTCTACAAGAACCCATTTTGAGCATAAGGATACATGTAGACTAAAAGTGAAGGGATGGAGAAGCATCTTTCATGCCAAAGGGCCTCAGAAGTAGGCTGGGGTAGCAATTCACATATTAGATAAATTACATGTTATACTAAAGACTGTAGGAAGAGATACAGAAGGACACTACATAATTCTTAAAGGGTCTATCAACAAAGAAGATCTAACAATTGTATATATTTATGCCCCAAATATGGGAGGATCCAATTACAGAAGAAAACTTTTAATCAAAGAGTCATATTGATATGAATACATTGATAGTAGGAGGTTTTAACATGCCACTCTCAGTAATAGACAGATCATCAAAGCAGAAAATCAATAAAGAAACAAGAGCATTGAATGACACGTTGGACCAGATGGACCTCATAGATATATAGACAACATTCCACCCTAATACAACAGAATACTCATTCTTCTCGGGTGCACGTGGAACCTTCTCCAGAACAGACCATATACGGGGTCACAAATCAGGACTCAACTGATACAAAAAGACTGAGATGATTCCCTGCATACTCTCAGATCAAAATGCTTTGGAACTGGAGTTCAACCACAAGGGAAAGTATGGAAGAAATTCAAACACCTAGAAGCTAAATACCACCTTGTTTAAGAATGCTTGAATCAACCAGGAAATCAAAGAATAACTTAAACAATTCATGAAAACCAAGGAGAATGAAGACACTTCAGTCCAAATCCTATGGGATACAGTAAAGGCAGTCCTAAGGGGGAAATACATAGCCATCAAAGCCTCCCTCAAAAAAATTGAAAAATCCAGAATACACCAGCTGTGTCTACACCTTAAAGAACTGGAGAATCAACAACAATTTAAGCCAACTCCACACACAAGAAGGGAAATAAGATGAGAGCGGAAATCAATGAGATAGAAACTAGAGATACAGTAGAATGCAAAAATGAAACTAGAAGCTCGTTTTTGGAAAGAATCAGTAAGATCGATTAACCATTGGCCACACTAATCCCAAAGATAAGAGAGAAAGTCCAAAATAATAAAATTATGAATAAAAAGGGAGAGATCACAACTAACACCAAGGAAGTAGAAAGAATCATCAGAAGTTATTACCAACAGTTATATGCCACTAAATTAAGAAACTTAGATAAAATGGATGCATTCCTGGAAAATTATAAACTCCCAAAATTGAACCAGGAAGAAATTGACAACCTGAATAGACCAATATCTAGTAACAAGATTGAAGCAGTGATCAAAAACCTCCCAAAAAACAAGAGCCCAGGACCTGATGGATTTCCCGGGGAATTCTACCAAACTTTCAAAGAAGAAATAACACCTATTCTTCTGAAGCTGTTTCAAAAAAATGAAGCAAAAGGAAAACTTCCAGAAGGAAAAAGTTCCAGAAGGAAAACTTGAAGCAGAAGGAAAACAAAACTAGTGGAATACATTCTTTTTATGAAGTCAGCATTACCCTGATCCCCAAACAGGTAAAGACCCCACCAAAAAGGAGAATTTCAGACCAATATCCCAGATGAATATGGATGCTAAGATTCTCAACAAGGTCTTAGCAAATAGGATCCACCAGCACATTAAAAAGATTATCCACCATGACCAGGTAGGATTCATCCCTGGGTTGCAAGGATGATTCAACATTCTCAAATCAATCAATGTGATAAAACAAATCAATAAGACAAGAGAGAAGAAACACATGGTCCTCTCAATTGATGCAGAAAAAGCATTTGACAAAATCCAGCATCCGTTCCTGATTAAAACGCTTCAAAGTATAAGGATAGAGGGAACATTCCTGAACTTCATCAAACCTATCTATGAAAGACCCACAGAAAATATCATCCTCAATGGGAAAAAGCTCAGAGACTTCCTGTCGAGATCAGGAGCACTAGAAGGATGCCCACTCTCACCACTCTTGTTCAACATAGCATCAGAAGTCCTAGCAACAGCAATCAGACAACAAAGAGAAAGAAATGGTATCAACATTGGCAAATAAGAAGTCAATCTCTCTCTCCATGCAGATAACATATTTTATATAGAAAACCCAAAAGACTCCATCCCCAAACTGCTAGAGCTCACAGCGATTCAGTAATGTGACAGGATACAAAGTCAATGTGCAGAAATCAGTGGCTTCCTTATACACTAACAATGAAAACACAGAAAGGGAAATTAGAGATCTGAATCCATTTATAATAGCACCAAGAACCATAAGATACCTGGGAATAAACCTAACCAAAGAGGTAAAGGATCTGTATTCAAGGAACTACAGAACACGCATGAAAGAAATTGAAGAAGATACAAAAAGATGGAAGACAATTCCATGCTCACGGATCGGGAGAATAAACATTATTAAAATGTATATACTGCCTAGAGCAATCTGTACTTTTAATGCCATTCCGATCAAAATTCCACCAGTATTTTTCAAAAAGCTAGAGCAAATAATTCTATAATTTGTATGGAATTAGAAGAGACCCCGAATTGCTAAAGAAATGTTGAAAAACAAAAATAAAACTGGGGGCATCACATTACCTGATTTCAAGCTTTACTACAAAGCTGTAATCACCAAGACAGCATAGTACTGGCATAAAAACAGACACATACGCCAGTGGAACAGAGTAGAGAGCCCAGATATGGACCCTCAACTCTATGGTTGACAACTCTAATGTTCGACAAAACAGGAAAAAAATATATAGTGGAAAAAAGACAGTCTCTTCAATAAATGGTGCTGTGAAAATTGGACAGCTATATGTAGAAGAATGAAACTCAACCAGTCTCTTACACCATACACAAAGATAAACTCAAAATGGATAAAAGACCTCAACGTGACACAAGAATCCATCAGAATCTTAGAGGAGAACATAGGCAGTAACATCTTCGATATCAGCCACAGCAACTTCTTTCAAGATATGTCTCCAAAGGCATAAGGAAACAAAAGCGAAAATGAACTTGGGACGTCATCAAGATAAAAAGTTTCTGCACAGCAAAGGAAACAGCCAACGAAACAAAGAGGCAGCCAACGGAATGGGAGAAGATATTTGTAGAGGACAGTACAAACAAAAGGTTGATATCCAGTATCTATAAAGAACTTCTCAAACTCAACACACACGAAACAGATAATCATTGTCAAAAAATGAGGAGAAGACATGAACAGACCCTACTCCAATGAAGACACATAAATGGCTATCAGACACATGAAAAAATGTTCATCATCACTAGCCATTCAGGGAGATTCAAATTATAACCACATTGAGATACCACCTTACACCAGTTAGAATGGCCAAAATTAACAAAACAGGAAACAACATGTGTTGGAGAGGATGTGGAGAAAGGGGAACCCTCTTACACTGTTGGTGGGAATGTAAGTTAGTGCAGCCACATTGGAGAACAGTGTGGCGATTCCTCAAGAAATTAAAAATAGAGCTTCCCTAGGAGCCTGGAATTGCACTACTGGGTGTTTAATCCAAAGATATAGATGTAGTGAAAAGAAGGGCCATCTGTACCCCAATGTTTATAGCAGCAATGGCCATGGTCGCCAAACTGTGGAAAGAACCCAGATGCCCTTCAACGGACGAATGAATAAGGAAGATGTGGTCCATATACACTATGGAGTATTATGCCTCCATCAGAAAGGATGAATACCCAACTTTTGTGCAACTTGGACGGGAGTGGGACAGATTCTGCTGAGTGAAATCAGTCAAGCAGAGAAAGTCAATTATCATATGGTTTCACCTATTTGAGGATCATTACAAATAACATGGAGGACATAGGGAGATGGAGAGGAGGTGGGAGTTGAGGGAAATTGGAAGGGGAGGTGAATCATGAGAGACTATGAACTCTGAAAAACAATCTAAGGGTTTTGAAGGGGCAGGGGTAGGAGGTTGGGGAGCCAGGTTCTGGGTATTAAGGAGGACACAGATTGCATGGAGCACTGGGTGTGGAGCAGAAGCAATGAATTCTGTTATGCTGAAAAGAAATTTTTTAAAAAATGGAAAAAAAGAGGATGATGTTCCATCACATTTATGTTCCCATCTTTGTCTTCTAACATAGTATTATTGCGAAGAGTTCCAAGGCTCTCTCAATTTTAAATATTTTCTATGTAATGAGCCCTGTTGCATCCGGCGTGACAAATCGACCAGGAAAACGTGAGGGTAAGAGGATGGTGAAAAGAAATTAAGAGACAAAGAGATGGGGACAGGAGGAGCACTGAGGAGTATATCCAACAGTACCTATTTTATTCCACATCTTACAAGCATTTATAAGGCAGAACACAAAAGGAGGAGTAATACATGAGTATCTAGTCAGATGACTGCAAGTTCCTATAACAAGTTTACATTAATTGCAAGCAAATCTCGAGATGCCAGGTAGTCACAGCTAATGCCATTAGCAAGACAATCAACCAGGGAGTGGGTTATGAGAGGTACAGGAACAACAAGGTCCAACTAAGAATTCATGACCCTGACCATATTATTCCCTTCTGTAAGGAGAACGTGTGGGAAGTCACTTAGGTGAGCTCACGGCACATAGCACAGACCCTTTCTCAGTGTTACTCAACTTTCCTGTCCTTAACCCCTTATCAAGGTGTCCGGACTTTATTTATTTATTTATTTATTTATTTATTTATTAAAAGATTTTATTTATTTATTTGACATAGAAATCACAAATAGGCAGAGAGACAGACAGAGATGCAGAGAGAGAAGGGGAAGCAGGCTCACCACTGAGCAAAGAGCTCAATGCGGGGCTCGATCCCAGGACCCTGGGATCATGACCCCAAGCCGAAGGCAGAGGCTTCAATCCTCTGAGGCACCCAGGCACCCCAAGGTGTCTGGACTTTAAAGGAGACACAAGTCAGGGCCTGGTTTGATCCACGGCTCCAACAATGACGTAGTCTCCAACATCTCCCCCCTCTTTTTTAAAATAAATCAAGCATATGAATTTGTGCCTGAGTATGCAGTCATTGTTGTCCTGTATTAAACAAGGAAACTCGCCATCCTATAATCAATATAGCCAAGACTATGAATATAATGATAAAAATCCAAAAGGGATATTTCATTATATTTCCAGGATTAAACACGTGCAACCCATCCAAAACCTGAGATACTATAGTACCAGGATTTTGTACATCTAGTTGTGATGTCCTATATTAGCAATTTCCTTTTTCAACTCTGCAAGATCTAAACTTACATTACTATGAAACCATATTCCTTGCAAATGATGTTTAACAGCATCCCAAGAATAGTTCAAGGCTTTCAAGGAAGTGACACAAATATGTTGAAATCCTCCATGACATATTAAAGACATTTGAGTTCTTAACACCGATAACTGCCCCCCCCCCCGAAATTCTACCGCTTCTTCTAATCCTTCCAACCGGCTGAAAATTTTTTGGTCTGGGGGACAAGATGGCAGGGGAGTAGGAGGAAGCGCCTTTTCAGGGAGTACCCCAAAGTGAGCTGATTACCTACCAAAGAACTCCGATCACCCATGATATCAGACTGAGATCAGAATTATACACGTCTGGATCTCTACAGGGGCAGAAGATGCCAGTGGGCAGGTAAAGCAGAGTGGGAACTGCAGACTGATATCAGAAGATAAACAAAAGGGGGAGGGAGCCACCAGAGGCGACCGGTTGGAAAGTAATACCCCAATACGAGTGAGAGTGCCCTGCGTCTGGGGACCAGCATTAACTTGGAAACTGGTTGAAAGCACTCCAAAAGAGCAAAGGATCGCGGGGGGAAATTGTGGGAATCAGGGGGGCTAGGGACAGAGGCTTATGTCCCCAGTACTAGGACAGCCTCCCGGGAGCTGAGGCAGAGATAGTGCAGCAGAGAAACCAGCTCTTGGTCCCTAACCTGCCAGTACGCCCCGAGAATGCGTGGGTTCTGGCTCTTGTCAGGGGATGGGAGCTACGCCAGTCGGCAGAACTCACGAGCGCTACCACAAAGCTTGAGATACGCACACATGTCCCTCATGGTCCCCTGAGTTACAAAGGCCCAGCCGGCACTCTTTGACCCGCGCAATTGTTTCAAAGCCTAAGCCATGCGCCCCAAACTCTCTCCTGACAGTGGTGCGCAAAAGCCCAGCCTGGTGCTTATGGACTTGCACCCCGTTCTCAGTGCCTGAGATGTGCGCGGGAACAATAGCCACCTCTGAAAGAGGTGCGCGCAAGCCGGGCACTCCCAGCCCGGGCCAGCGGCAAAATCTCAGTGTTTGATCACTGCTTGGAACCTCTCTGGCGGTGGGGAGCTCCCAGACAGCTGCCACTGCCTTGGCTTTGGGTACAAGCAAAAGATCCTGCGCCCCCAGGATCTGCAAATTGGAACCTGCTCTGCCAGCGGCCAAGGGGGAACTTATTTAGGCTCTGCACCCAGACTGAGGCTTCTCTCTGAGAGGGAGATCAGGGTGCGGTTTGTTTTCCTCTAAAACTACAAAAACCATCAAAAGCAGTCAAGATGAGAGAAAAAAAAAAAAAGTGAACAAGCATAAAACCCGCCAGAGAACAAAAGCCTGAAAAAAAAACAGTTTCCTCAGAGCCCACCCCCTTGAGGGGGGCGGGAGGACTTAACTCAGGAAACATCATTGACTGACAACCCACGTGGCAGGCCCCTCCCCCAGAAAACAAACCAAGAAAGAAAAAAAAAAAAAGGACTACAAGAGAACAACCACTACTTCATGGGAAAACTTGTATTGTTCACTCATTCCCACCATTCCGGTTCTTTTTTTTTTTTTTTTTTTTTTTTACACATAGGTAATTTTTTTAACCTATTTACCATCACAGTGAGCTGTACAGTACATCAAATTCCATAATACCTTTCTAACATGAACTTTTTGATACATACACCTAGGTTTTTCTTTTGCATTTTTATTTTTTGAATTCCTTTTTTAAAATTTAATTTAGTTTAGTCTAGTTTATTCCTTTTTATTTTTATCCTCTAATATTCATATAGAGTTAAACGTCAAAGTAATCCCCTTTCCTCAATCAATACTACCCCTATAGGTAAACCAATTTTTAATCCCCTTTATCTTAGGAAAGTTGAGTCCTTAACAAAGATATCAATATACATCCAGGAAGAATCAAAACAACCTTCCTTTCACACACTGAGAATTTATAAGAACTCTCCCATCTTCTTCCACCAGTGTATCTGTGTTTTTTGTGTTTGTCCTGATAGCATATAAATTTTATACGTGGGGTTCTTTTTGACAAGGTTCTTTCTTTATTTACATATATTTTTATTTCTCTTGTCATATACTTGTATCAGTCTTTTTATCTCTTTTTGTTTGTCTACTTCATAAATCTTACCTTGGGGCCCATCTGGGCTGCACCTTCTTTTTCATCTTCCCTTTCTTTCCTGTCTCTCTCACTCTCTTTTTTTCTTTCTTCTTTTCCTTTTTTTTCTTTTTCTTTTTCTTTTCTTTTGTATCTCGTCTGGGTGGGGAATCCTGATTGCTCAGAAGTGTTCCAGGGTGTACCGTAACTGCACCACAGTTGATACATCCAGCTACATCTGTTCAGTCATCTCCCACCAAAATGACTAGGAGTAGGAATGCCCAACAGAAGAAAAATACAGAGGATGGACCTTCTGCAACAGAGCTAACGGCTATCAACATAGACAATATGTCAGAAAGAGAATTCAGGCTAACAATTATCCAGGCAATAGCTATGTTGGAGAAAGCCATGGATGACCAAACAGAATTGATTAGGGCAGAACTGAAAGCGACCAGACAGGATGTTCACAATGTTAGGGCGGAGCTTAAAGCTACCAGGGAGGGGGTTCATAACGATCTAAATGAGTTTCAATCTAATCTAAACTCTCTCAAAGCTAGGGTAACTGAGACAGAAGATAGAATTAGTGATCTGGAGGACAAACAGATAGAGAGAAAGGATCAGGAAGAAGTCTGGAACAAACAGCTTAGAAACCACGAAAACAGAATCAGGGAAATAAATGATGCCATGAAGCATTCCAATGTCAGAATTATTAGAATCCCTGAAGGGGAGGAGAAAGAAAGAAGTCTAGAAGATATATTGGAAAAAGTCCTTCATGAAAATTTTCCCAATCTCGTGAATGGAACCAGCATTCATGTACTAGAGGCTGAACGGACTCCACCCAAGATTATACATTCCAAAAAAACATCACGACACCTGATAGTCAAATTGAGGATTATAATTGTAGGTATAATCTCTTGAAAGCCGCCAAGGCAAAGAGGCTCCTTACTTACAGAGGGAAGCCCATCAGAATAATGTCAGACCTGTCCACAGAGACCTGGCAAGCCAGAAGAGGCTGGCAAGATATATTCAGGGCACTAAATGAGAAGAACATGCAGCCAATAATACTTTATCCAGCAAGACTGACATTCAAAATGGATGGAGAGATAAAGAGTTTCCAAGACCAGCAAGGGTTAAAAGACTATGCAACCACCAAGCTGACACTGCAGGAAATATTAAGGGGGGTTCTATAAAAGAGGAAAAATCCCAAGAATAGCATTGAACAGAAATATAGAGACAGTGTACAGAAAGAAAGACTTCAAAGGTAACTCAATATCAATAAAAACGTATCTATCAATAATCACACTCAATGTGAATGGCCTAAATGCACCCATAAAATGGCACAGGGTTGCAGATTGGATAAAACGACAGGACCCATCCATATGTTGTCTACAAGAGACCCATTTTGAACCTAAAGATACACCCAGACTGAAAGGGAAGGGATGGAGAAGCATCTTTCATGCCAATGGGCCTCAAAAGAAGGCTGGGGTAGTGATTCTCATATCAGATAAATTAGACTTCAAACTAAAGACTGTAGTCAGAGAGACAGAAGGACACTACATAATCCTTAAAGGGACTATCCACCAAGATGATCTAACAATTGTAAATATCTATGCTCCCAATATGGGAGTAGCCAATTACTTAAGAAAACTATTAAGAAAAAGAGTCATATTGATATGAATACACTAATCGTAGGAGATCTTAACACGCCTCTCTCAGAAATAGACAGATGATTGAAGCAGAAAATCAATAAAGAAACAAGAGCATTGAATGACACATTGGACCCAATGGACCTCATAGATATATACGGAACATTCCACCCTAAAACAACAGAATACTCATTCTTCTCAAGTGCACACGGAACCTTCTCCAGAATAGACCACATACTAGGTCACAAATCAGGACTCAACCTATACCAAAAGACTGAGATGATTCCCTGCATATTCTCAGATCACAATGCTTGGAAACTGGAGCTCAATCACAAAGAAAAGTTCAGACGGAGCTCAAACACCTGGAAACTAAAGACCACCTTGCTTAAGAATGCTTGGATCAACCAGGAGATCAAAGAAGAACTGAAACAATTCATGGAAACCAATGAGAATGAAGACACTTAGGTCCAAAACCTATGGGATACAGCAAAGGCGGTCCTAAGGGGGAAATACATAGCCATCCAAGCTTCCCTCAAAAAAAGTGAAAAATCCAGAATACACCAGCTGTCTCTACACCTTGAAGAAGTGGAGAATCAACAACAAATCAAACCAACTCCACACATAAGAATGGAAATCATCAAGATTAGAGCTGAGATCAATGAGGTAGAAACAGAGATACAGTAAAACGTATCAATGAAACTAGAAGCTGCTTTTTGAAAGAATCAATAAGATCGATAAACCATTGGCCACACTAATCCCAAAGAAAAGAGAGAAAGCCCAAATTCATAAAATTATGAATGAAAAGGGAGAGATCACAACTAACACCAAGGAAGTAGAAAGAATCATCAGAAGTTATTATCAACAGTTATATGCCAATAAGCTTAGCAACCTAGATGAAATGGATGCATTCCTGGAAAACTATAAACTACCAAAATTGAACCAGGAAGAAATCAACAACCTGAATAGACCGAAATCTAATAACGACATTGAAGCAGTGATCAAAAACCTCCCAAAAAACAAGAGCCCAGGACATGACAGATTCCTTGGGGAATTCTACCAAACATCCAAAGAAGAAATAACACCTATTCTCCTGAAGCTGTTTCAAAAAATTGAAGGAGAAGGAAGACTTCCAGACTCTTTCTATGAAGCCAGCATTACCCTGATCCCCAAACCAGGCAAAGACCTTACCAAAAAGGAGAATTTTAGACCAATATCACTGATGAATCTGGATGCTAAGATTCTCAACAAGATTCTAGCCAACAGGATCCAACAGCACATTAAAAATATTATCCACCATAATCAGGTGGGATTCATCCCTGGGCTACAAGGATGGGTCAACATTCGCAAATCAATCAATGTGATACCACAAATTAATATGAGAAGAGAGAAGAAACACATGGTCCTCTCAATTGATGCAGAAAAAGCATTTGACAAAATCCAGCATCCATTCCTGATTAAAATGCTTCAAAGTATAGGGATAGAGGGAACATTTCTGAACTTCATCAAATCTATCTATGAAAGACCCATAGCAAATATCATCCTCAATGGGAAAAAGCTTGCAGCCTTCCCATTGAGATCAGGAACGAGACAAGGATGCCCACTTCCACCACTCTTGTTCAACATAATATCAGAAGTCCTAGCAACAGCAATCAGACAACAAAGAGAAATAAAAGGTATCCAAATTGGTAATGAAGAAGTCAAACTCTCTCTCTTCACAGATGACATGATTATTTATATGGAAAACCCAAAAGACTCCACCCCCAAACTACTAGAACTCATACAGCAATTCAGCAACATGTCAGGATACAAAGTCAATGTGCAGAAATCAGTGGCTTTCTTATACACCAACAATGAAAATACAGAAAGGGAAATTAGAGAATCGATTCCATTTACTATAGCACCAAGAACCATAAGATACCTGGGAATAAACCTAACCAAAGAGGTAAATGATCTGTACTCGAGGAATTACAGAACACTCATGAAAGAAATTGAAGAAGACACAAAAAGATGGAAGACCGTTCCATGCTCTTGGATCAGAAGAATAAACATTGTTAAAATGTCTATACTGCCTAGAACAATCTATACTTTTAATGCCATTCTAATCAAAATTCGACCGGTATTTAAAGAGCTGGAGCAAATAATCCAAAAATTTGTATGGAATCAGAAGAGACCCCAAATCACTAAGGAAATGTTGAAAAACAAAAATAAAGCTGGGGGCATCACATTACCTGATTTCAAGCTATATTACAAAGCTGTGATCACCAAGACAGCATGGTACTGGCATAAAAACAGACACATAGACCAGTGGAACAGAGTAGAGAGCTCAGATATGGACCCTCACTCTATGGTCAATTAATCTTCGACAAAATGGGAAAAAATATACAGTGGAAAAAAGACAGTCTCTTCAATAAATGCTACTGGGAAAACTGGGCACCTATATGTAGAAGAATAAAACTCGACCATTCTCTTACACCTTACACAAAGATCAACTCAAAATGGATAAAAGACCTCAACGTGAGACAGGAATCTATCAGAATCCTAGAGGAGAACATAGGCAGTAACCTCTTCGATATCAGCCACAGCAACTTCTTTCAAGATATGTCTCCAAAGGCAAAGGAAACAAAAGCGAAGATGAATTTTGGGGACTTCATCAAAATCAAAAGCTTCTGCACAGCGAAGGAAACAGTCAAGAAAACAAAGAGGCAACCCACAGAAAGGAGAAGATATTCACAAATGACAGTACAGACAAAAGGTTGATATCCAGGATCTATAATGAACTCCTCAAACTCAACACACACGAAACAGGCAATCATATCAAAAAATGGGAAGAAGATATGAACAGACACTTCTCCAATCAAGACATAAAAATGGCTATCAGACACATGAAAAAATGTCCATCATCACTAGCCCTCAGGGAGATTCAAATTAAAACCACATTGAGATACCACCTTACACCAGTTAGAATGGACAAAATTAACAAAACAGGAAACAACATGTGTTGGAGAGGATGTGGAGAAAGGGGAACCCTCTTCTACTGTTGGTGCGAATGCAAGTAGGTGCAGCCTCTTTGGAGAACAGTGTGGAGATTCCTCAAGAAATTAAAAATAGAAGTTCCCTATGAACCTGCCATTGCACTCCTCGGTGCTTACCCCAAAGATACAGATGTAGTGAAAAGAAGGGCCATCTGTACCCCAATGTTTATAGCAGCAATGGCCATGGTCACCAAACTGTGGAAAGAACCAAAATGCCCTTCAATGGACGAATGGATAAGAAAGATGTGGTCCATATACACTATGGAGTATTATGCTTCCATCAGAAAAGATGAATACCCAACTTTTGTAGCAACATGGACGGGACTGGAAGAGATTATGCTGAGTGAAATAAGTCAAGCAGAGAGAGTCAATTATCATATGGTTTCACTTATTTGTGGAGCATAACAAATAGCATGGAGGACAAGGGGTGTTAGAGAGGAGAAGGGAGCGGGGGTAAATTGGAAGGGGAGGTGAATCAAGAGATACTATGGACTCTGAAAAACAATCTGAGGGGTTTGAAGTGGCCGGGGTGTGTGAGGTTGGGGTACAAGGTGGTGGGTACTATAGAGGGCACGCATTGCATGGAGCACTGGGTGTGGTGAAAAAATAATGCATACTGTTTTTCTTAAAATAAATAAATTGACTAATTAAATAAATAAATAAATAAATAAAACCTTTATATTGAAATGCCTGGGTGGCTCAGTTGGTTGGACGACTTCCTTTGGCTCAGGTCATCATCCTGGATTTCGGGATCGAGTCTCACATCGGGCTCCCAGTTCCATGGGGAGTCTGTTTCTCTCTCTGACCTTCTCCTCGCTCATGCTCTCTCACTGTCTCTCTCTCAAATAAATAAATAAAATATTTTTTTAAATTTTAAAAAATAAAAATAAAACCCTTATATTAAAAGGTATAAAAAGTTAGGTATTGGATTAATTTGTTAAATATTGTTACAATAAACCTTAGAGTTAAATGATTACACATCTTCAGAATTTTTGTGTTAATATGTAACAGGGATAGTCTGAAGGAAGCTACAATCTATTTAGATCTAAAATAAACATATTTATTAATTAAATCTACTAGGGACAACAGTGAAAATGTCTAATGCTATAATCTGATAAAAACAGGAGAGACAGAGGAAATATAGAAAGAAATGAGAACAAGAGTCAAATATATGTGTTCTGATAAACATTTGGGTAAGTTTGGGCCAAAATCATGAAAATGAAATGTGTGCTTCTTACTCAACCCTGATTCGTCAATTACTCTGCTACCATCAAAGTTTATAGAAAGTATAGGTAGCAAAATCATCTTTGGGATTCATCGAAGAGATAATATTTCTGTAACATGCTCTGAAAATTTAATAACATATTAGTAATAATTTTACTGTTTTTATATTTATAAAATGAAACCAATTGAAGGTTAGATATAAAAAATGAAAAACTAAAATAGGTAGACAAATGTGTACATAAAAGTTTATATGAACAAAGACAATGAAAAAAGTGCCACAGAAAGTAAATTAGAATTTCAAAAAGAAAAAAAAAGAACTTTCGAAGAAAAAAAGTCATAAACCATACTAAAATATTTTTAATTAGAGAATTTATCTGATTATATGATATATCAAAAGCTAAAGATCAGTAATATATAAATCTCTTACATATTTAGCAGAAAAAATACAAATATTCCAAGTTTGAAAAGTGGAACAAACATTTTTACGAAGAAACAATTACAGAAAGAAATAAATAGTAATACAAATGCAAATTAAGTTGAGATTAGATCCCCACATTTTTTTTCTTGCTGAATTATAGACCAGAAAAATGGATGATGTTGTGATGAAAGTTATAAGACCAGAAATGCTGACTGATATGTAAGGGTAGCTCTTTCATAGGTAGCTACAATATATAATTCTGAAATAAACAGTATTTTCTTAATAAAAATAATTCATCATATAGAATCTGGGGATTATTTTACATAGATATTTTTCTCAGCATTGTTTTAGGTTAGTAAAAATTTCAAGGAATATTGTATTTAAAATAACATAGAATTACTATGGGAATTATTTTGGTATGGTAAAATAATAGGGATATTTAAAAATGTTCATAAGAATTATATTTTTAACTATTAAAAATGAGAATATGTATACAAATATAAGATTTAGGGAAATATAAAACTATACATAGCATAATTTTATTATATATCCGATATATTTTATATATCTATCTGAGAGCATTTTTTAAAAAGATTTTATTTATTTACTTGACAGATAGAAATCACAAGTAGGCTGAGAGGCAGGCAGAGAGATAGAGGAGGAAGTAGGCTCCCCACTGAGCAGAAAGTCCAATGTGGGGCTCGATCCCAGGACCTTGGGATCATGACCAAAGCCAAAGGCAGAGGCTTAAACCCACTGAGCCACTCTGGTGCCCCTATCTGAGTGCATTATTTATTGAAATATATATTGTAAAGAATAGATGAAACTTTCATAGTAAATATCATATTCATAAATGTATTTTTTAAAAGATGTTATTTATTTATTTGACAGACAGAGATCACAAGTAGACAGAGAGGCAGGCAAAGAGAAGGGGGGAAGCAGGCTCCCCGCTGAGCAGAGAGACTGACGTGGGGCTCAATCCCAGGTCCCTGAGATCATGACCTGAGCTAAAGGCAGAGGCTCAACCCCCTGAGCCACCCAGGTGCCCTGTAAAAATCATATTCAATGTTGGGATTAGATGTGCCTCTATTCTTCTTTTGTTCCATATGTGTTAAATTATCTGTAGTGTTCATAATAAATTGTGAAATTAAAATGATATTTTTAAATAATTCAAATTAAATATAACAGAAAAGCACATGATATCATTGACTTGAATTTGTTTTTTTTTTCATAAAGAAAAACTGAACCCATGAGGTAGTTTCAAAAGAAAAGCCAGATGAGCAATGTGAATGTTCTTCTCCAAATGTCACAGTTTTATATAGTATTGCATTCTGATCCAGGTGAAGGTAAGTCCATGATAATTCTTAACACTAAGAAAACTATAGAAAAAAACACTAATAAAACAGAATGGACACTGTGTGGTTAAATCAGAATGTCCTCTTACACTGAAAAAAAAATTAGATCAGTTCAATTCATGATGATAGAATAGAAAAGCTGAATTTAGCTAACATATCTAGCCACATCCCATATAGACAGCTCTGTGTTTCCCCAACAGCTGAACTTCTTGGAACTTCTTGAACTTCTTGGAACTTGCATATTTCTTCAGGCATCAGACTTTTTGCTTTTCTTTTTCCCTCATGTAAAATAATCCTCCTCTGCTTCTTACATCCTCTATTGTTATCCTCAATTGCAACACATTATTATTTTTTAGAATTTAACATTGAAATAATTAAATCCTCCTGATTTACTTGCTTATGTATTCTCTGCTGTCTCTCTTGCCCACAGGCTTTGGAGCCTATATATTCTATATAATCTATATAAACTATATATAGTTTATATATATAGATCTATATCTATATTATCTATATATATATAAAATCTTTATATAAAACCTACATATAAATCTATATTATATTATATATTTATATATATCTATATTATATATATAAATCTATATAAAATCTATATAAATCTATATAAAATCTATATGCTATATAATCTATATAAATATAGATTCAATTTCTATTGTTCAAATTATATTTCATATCATAGCACAGTGCCTGCATGGCACTGACTATATACCTATGAGGTTGCTTCTGAATAAAAGCAGGACCCTGTAATGTTCTCCAAATTTCTGCATTGTTTAGCTACTTGCAAAATTTAATTTTCACAATCTAATAACTCAATTTTTTCATTTGATAGCTTTTTTTTGGTATTCTGTGCATCTCACATTTTTGTGTCCTCTGAACTATGGGAGACAGAAAATTAATATCCAGAACAGTGTCTTCAAAATTAATATCCTACCTTAGTAATTCATAAATAACACCTCTGTACTCTCTTTGCCTTCTGCACTTGCAGTAAATATTTTAAAAAATCATGCATTTCATAATTTTGTTAATATTTATTTCTCTTTTACAATACATTTTACAATACATTTCAGTTGTTTCTGATTGAAATGTATTTAGTCTGATTGATGACTGAATAGAACAATAATGACTTGTGAGGCAAAAATTATATAGCATATGTAATGCTTTCTTTTCACCACTTTAATCATGTTTAGCATTTTGTGCTTTAAAGTAGAAGGCAGTAATATACTGTCATTTCTATAATTTGTACCCTAATCTACTGATGTGAGAATTATTATAGCCATTTCTTAGATCACAATATAGACTGAAGAGTTTTAACTTATTTACCTAAAGAAATTTGAATTGCTTAAGATAAAACTTTATTTAATACCATGCATTCAGCTTAGATTTTCTTCCCTTAAAAACTGGTAAGGTGGTTCTTCAGACACTCAGAGAATAAAGGTTAAGGTCTCATTTTTTAGATTCTACACTGATAAAAGAAAGATCTTGTTTCTGGGATAATATCCATCTCCTGTGTTTCTCTAAATATCACTGAACAATACATAGAACTTCACAATACACAGGGGCACTACCTATTTGAAAAATAAAACTTTGTTTTCAACATGTCATCCCAAATATTTTAGAGAGCTACTACATGTATAGCTGAAAAGACAATCTAGAAGAAACATGCACATAATCTAAAGCCATTGTGTCAGAGTGTCTATGGAGAATGTTGTGATTTCAGATTTAGAGATAAATCTCCAGCGTAATATCTTATTTATACCTCTTTTGTGTACAAAGAACAGCCTTATAGAAGAGAAGTTGTATGTTGCTTGTCTAGCATAAGAGAAAACACACATATGTCTCCTGTCCTAAGATCCCCTGGAAAACTAATAATGCTTTTTTTCTCTTAAAAAAAAAATGACAGGATGGCTTTCAAAAATCAACTAATGAAATTTTGTTAAAATTTGTTCAAATTCCAATGCCAAAAGCACCAATGATGACCAACAGGAGTTTCCCAATGGGCTTCATTCTTCTTGGTTTCTCTGAATGGCCTCATCTAGAAATGGTTCTTTTTTGGATTGTGATCATCTTGTACACCATTATCCTCCTCTCCAACTCAACCATTATCTTGCTTTCTTGTGTGGACCCTCTTCTATACACCCCCATGTATTTCTTTCTTAGTAATCTTTCCTTCTTGGATCTCTGCTTTACAACTACTGTACCCCATATGTTGTCCAACTTGTGGGGGCCAGGAAAGATCACCTACACAGGCTGTGTCATCCAACTCTGTGTTTTGCTCTGTCTTGGTGCCACAGAATGTGTCATGTTGGTGGTGATGGCCTTTGACCACTATATTGCTATCTGCCAGCCCCTGCACTATACAATCATCATGCATCATCAGTTCTGTTGGAAGCTGGTGCTCATAGCCTGTATGTCTGGCCTGATAGAATCTGTTACCCAAATTCCTGTCACACTTAAGCTTCCCTTCTGCACCCACCACCACCTAGATGACTTTCTGTGTGAGGTTCCAGCCCTCATACGCTTGACGTGTGGAGACACATTTGCCAGTGAGTGGCAGATGACAATATCTGCTGTTCTTTTCACCATCGTGCCACTGGGATTGATCCTGACTTCTTCTGGTTACATAGCTCAAGCTTTAGGTAAAATCCAATCCAAGGACGGAAGGCAGAAAGCCATTGCCACCTGCTCCTCCCACATCATTGTGGTCTTCATGTTTTATGGAACAGTGGCACCAATGTATACATACCCTAAGAACCACTTTGCTTCAAAATACAGCAATAATATCCATCTTCTACACTGTGGTCACACCACTGTTAAACCCTCTCATCTATTCCCTAAGGAACAAAGATGTAAAGGATGCACTGTTACAACTGCTGAGAAGAGGATCACCGTAAGGAAAAAGTAGAAATTGATCTTTGAACCAGAAAGGAGGTTGAAAATCATGACATTCACACATTGTTCATAAGAGATAATCTTTGAATCATCATTTTAAAAGTGGAGTTTTGTTTCAAAGACAATAATTTATTACTTAACTTTTATTTCTATGATTTTACATGTCATTTTGTAAAGGCAATATATCTGTATAAATGCAATGCCAGTTTTTGGCACCTGATAGGTGGTAGATATATATTTTCCAAATGAGGAATACTGTTGCAGAGTTGACTTTTCAAGAAAATATGTTAATATTTATTAAGCAACATAAGCACCATGAACTTGACTGTTTTGATTCAGAAAACCAATAAAATATATATTAACTGTTACTTTTGTTTTAATTATTTCTTTTTTAAAGGAACTGTATAGGGGATCCTGGGTGGCTCAGTCAGTTAAATATCTCACTCTTGGTTTTGGCTCAAGTTATGATTTCATGGATCCTGAGACTGAGCCCTACTTCAGGGTCCATCCTCAGCAGGGAGTCACCTTGAAGATTCTCTCCATCCACCCCCGCTTATTCTCTCTCTCTCTCTTTCTCAAAAAATAAAACTGTTAAAAAATAAAAATAAAAAAGAACCATGTATTGTGGATTTTTTTTCATGCAAACCTGAAAAAAGGGGAAATTTTTCCAGAGTTTCCCTAGATCCTCATGCATGTATAGTCTTTCCTTTTTAACTTGAGTATGATAATAAAAATTTGAGTATAAAGAAGAAATGTTACCTGAATATTCTATGCTATATTCTTCCTTTATTTAAAAAATTTAGAAGACTATGCCATGACAGTGAAGTGCCTCTGTGTTATTCGAACAGTAAAGATGTACTCATATCATGATCACATATATCCCTAAATTAAATCAAACTTAACTTAGCCTCCATTTTATTACAAATAAGATACATATTTGCCAAATCTACCTTTCTATGTATATAAATTAAATAACAGTTTAAAATAATATAAGTATTAAAAAACTATGTGCTTCATCTGCTTTCTGTTCTTTCTTGTTATAAAATTAAACTATCACAACTCTGCCTAATCCAAGTGAATTTTTCCTAATGGAACTGTGATATTAAAAGATGGTTCTAGCAATTCAATACTATAATTTGATCTGGAAGTTTCTTTCCTTTTTTCTGAAATGTTCTGGGCTGTTGTGTTGTTAGAAATACCATTTATAACATGTACCTACAAGACTCTGTAACACATAACTCTCCTTTGATTTATGGCAGAATTTTAAGGCAGTTGTCAAATTTTATTACCAAGAATTAGTTAAGTAGGATGTCTGGAAGTTGCACTAATGGCAAAAAATGTGTCTTAGAGTGTGTGGCAAGAATTAATGCTATTCAGAAAAGACTCTTATAACCCTTATAATCAGTAAAGCTAAGAGAATATCAAGGTAACAACAACAGATTGTCAGTGCCTTAACAAACAACATGGGTTTATTTCATTCACTTTTGGAGTCCAGTGTGGGAACATATAACTCTCTGGGGCAGTGAACTGTGCTTGTAGGCTTAATATTCTAAGATGCTTTTTTCTTAAGATGTTTCCATATGCAATCCCATGACAGAAGATAGGGCTATAGGTCCAATCCCACAAAACTAGATATTTTTCCTCCTAGAAATTACACATACTTCTTCCCTCAGATCTCCTGAGTTGCAGCAAGGCAGATGGCCATATAAAATTTCAAGTGAGCAGAGTCTTAAGATTTTCTTATATCTCCAAAAGTGGAACAGAGAGGGGGTGAGTAATACTGAAATGCCTATCACATGCACAATAGATAAAAGAGGGACTCCGCTAAATATGTTTCCTGGAGATGGAAATAGAGAATCAAGTTTATTTGTTAAGCTATAGAAATAGGAGATTCCTTTTCAAACTAGTTGTATAAATTGGGTATTTTTGGAAAACTTAAAAGAAAATTCAGAGAAGGAAGAATCTTAGGAATGACTTCTTGTTTCACTGTTGAGTGGCCTGATGAAGTGTATGTCTTTATGTTTTCTGTTTCTCTTCTAATTTCATTATTTCTTACTCTCTTTTTGTCACCCCAAAATATAGTTAAGAGTTTTTAAGAGTTTTAAGAGGTTTTTTTTAAATCATTTGTTCCATGTCCTTCCATTTTAAAATATTTCTTTCTTTATGAGTAGGTCACACTTTGTCAGCCCTATTTACTACACTGAATAAAGCTGTTGAAATAAATTTGATCACTGTCTCATACTCAATCAATATTAATAAACATGAAGATAAGAATAAGTATTGGATTAGCTCAACATATGGAATTTTAATTATGATTTTATTTTAGACATAGGCCTAGTTTCCAAATTGAAAATTGGACAGTAGCTTCTGAAAATTGTCACTGACCTTGTCTTCCAGACTCAAAAAGTAAAAAACAATTCCAAATGAAAAATAAAAATTAAAAGGGCAAAGATGGCATTAAGCAGGGTAGAAAACTAACAGAATATTTCACCCAATAAATTGTGACGATAGACAAATATATTTTTCAAAGGCATATAAACATTTATTAAATAGACCACACCCTAGTCCATAAAATAAACCAAATATATATACTATAACTGAAACCCTAATAATGTGTCCTCTTGTAATAATTATATAAGACTGGAAATTTCAGTATTTAAGCACACAAATTTAAGTATTTTAGAGAAATATCTATTCATATGTAAATTAAGTGTACTTCTAAATAATCAACGTATAAAGAGGAGGTTTCAGTTGAGAATCCTGAGAAAATAAAACTATTAATACTGAATTCTAAACTTAAGAAAATATTCCTTTAAAAATAAGGGGAAAATAGAATTTATTTTTTGTTCTTTTTCACAATGTAGTGTTAATGAATTAAGCAAATGGCTAGTCCCATATGCATCTACACATATCTTTACAAAAACATATCTTGCTGAAAGATGTTACATGAAGCATGCTGTATACATAGTGTAGTTTCACTGAATTGAGAAAAGCTCTATCCCCACATGCTTCTACACATATGTTAAAAACTCACTGAGATAACTCCTCTGCTTAATGCATAAATACACAAGGATTAGGAGTTTGGAAAAGAAGACAACAGCAATAAAGTTTTAGAAGCAGGAAAGCAAAAGCATAAAGGTAGTTGACTTATTGAAGCTAAAAAATGCAAAATATTAAGGTAGCAATGGGCAATGCTTAAAAAGAAGTTAAATAATACTGGAAGAAACACTACAAGCTTAAAGGTGGAGTAACCTGGTATGTCTATCAGTCAGATCTTTCCAAGGAGAATAACCAGAATAGTGACTTTTGGGGGTTCTCAAATAAATGAGTGGTTGAGACCATAGCTTCACAATGCTTACCAGTTAAGATATGGTCTTGTTCAGAGAGATTCCCAATAGCAAAAATCCAAGGGTCACCAGATTTTGAAGAAATCTTCCAAAATAGAAGATAGAAATCAAAACAAATGGATATAATTTAAAAAAAAAAAAAAACAGCTTGTGCAACGAACAAAAAGACTTTTTTTCAAGAGGGAACTCTGATTAACCTGCTCAGAGAGACAAGAACATAATAAGAGATATTAAATCAGAACAAGTGGTTAAAGCTTTGGAGGAATAAAACTTACTTTTTGAACATTTAATATAGGATACCAAAGACCATGAAGTAGAACATAAAAAAAAAAGAAAAAGAGAAACTATTGGTACCACCTCAAAATAAAAAACTTATGCACAGCAAAGAAAATTCTCAACAAAACTAAAAGAAAACCTGCTGAATGGGAGAAGATATTTGCACATAACATATGTAATAAAGAGATAGTATTCAAAATAGATAAGGAACTAATGAAAGTAAAACCACAAAAATAAATAATAAATAATCTAATTACAAAAATGGGAAGAAGACCTAAACAGCCATTTCTCCAAAGAAGATAATACCAACAGACACAAATAAGATACTTAACACCACTTATCATCAGGGAAATGCATATCAAAACCACAATGAGATATCACCTCATGCCTATGAAAGGCTAAAATTAAAAACACAAAGAACAAGAGTGTTGCTGAGGATGCAGAGGAAAATGAATCCTCTTGCACTGTTGGTGGGAAAGCACACTGGTACAGTCAATATGGAAAATAGCTTTGAAATTTCTCAATAAGTTAAACGTAGAACTACCATACAATCCCGTAATCATACTACTGAGTATTTACCCAACAGAGACAAAAACACCAGTTCAAGAACCACCTCTATGGTTATTACAGCATTGTTTCCAAAAGCCAAAGTATAGAAGCTTCCAAAGTGTCTATTCATGGGTAAAGAAGATGTAGTATATATAATCAATGGAATATTACCCTGCCATTAAAAAGAATGAACTCTTGCCTCCTGCAAAGACATGAATGGGACTACATTGTATAATGGTAAACCAAATGTGCCAGTCAGAGAAAGACAAATACCACAGGAAGACACAAACTAAAAAACAGACTCTCAACTAAAGATTAGAAACTGATGGTTATCAGAAAGGATGGTGGTAGAGTATATGTGAAACAAGTGATGAGGATTGAGAGTACACTTATCACAATGAGCACTGAGTATTTTATAGAACTGTTGAATCACTATGTTGCATACATGTAACTAATATAACACTATATGTTAACTCTAGTAGGAATTAAAATTTAAAACTTAAAAAAATTCACAGAAAGACAGGAGTATGGAAAGTGAAAAAGGTAATAAAATTTGAGCTTTTGTTTGAGAGAGTCAATGCAAACAAAAAATTTTTGAAGAAAGGATTTGGAAAAAATATGGAAGTGAGAAAAATACTAAAAGTATTTTTTCAATGATATATCCTCCTATTAAATAACTTGGATTTCAAGAGTTACGGCCCCTTCAATCCCTAATATAGTTGATTAAAAGAAGCCTGTCTAGAAAAAGCATTATGAAATTTTAATATAAGTGCAAAGAATAGATTAAAACCCTCCAGGGGTGAAACAGTTCACACACAAATAGTACAATTTATATAATATTGGAATTCTCAGTAGATATACTGAATGTTAGAAGGCAAATGGAGTGAAGTTCTTATAATCATGACCCAACTGTAATCAGATAAGCTACCACAAAGCACAGATTAGAGAGAGGATTATAAATTGGGGTGCCAATCAACTGGAATGTTGATTGTACAGAATTTACTTGTCCACATAGACCAATGCATTTAAACAACCAGCTACTGAACAGCTTTAACTGCTCTGCGAAGGCACTCACTGAGTGAAGAGTGCAAGACTTACTGTGACTATGCCCACGTCAGCCTTACCTTTCCTGAAAAAGTAAATGTAACATAGGAACCTATGTTTTCCTTAAGCTCAAAGGCCTCAAGCTCATGTCAGTCATAGATCTAGCTAGCCAACAACATTATAAACCTAGCAGTCAGTCCCAAAAAAGAAATAAAAATCATTGAAATTGACAAAGAAGTCAAACTCTCCCTTCACAGATGACATGATAATTTACGTGGAAAAGCCAAAAGGCTCCACCCCAAGATTGCTAGAACTCAAAGCAATTCAGCAATGTGGTAGGATATAAAATCAATGCACAGAAATCAGTTGCATTTCCATACACTCACAATTTGAGTGAAGAAAGAGAGAGTAAAGAATTGATCTCATTTACAATTGCACCAAAAACCATACGATACCTAGGAATAAACCTAATCAAATGGGTAAAGTATCTTTGCTCTAAAAACTACAGAACACTTATGAAAGAAATTGGGAAGACACAAAGAGATGGAAAACATTCCATGCCCATGGACTGAAAGAACAAATTTTGTTAAAATGTCTATGATACCAGAGCAACATACACATTCAATGCAATGCCCATCAAAATACCATGGACACTTTCCACAGACCCAAAGCAAATAATCCTAAAATCTGAATGGAACCAGAAAAGGCTCTGAATAGCCAGAAGAATGTTAGAAAAGAAAACCAAAGCTGTGGCATCACAATGCCTGACTTCAAGCTATATTATAAAGCTGTGATCAATACAGCAAGACAGTATGATACTGACACAAAAACAGACATATGGATCAATGGAACATAATAGAGAAGCCAGAAATAGGTCCTCACACCAAGGTCAACTAATCTTTGACAAAGCAGAAAAGAATATCCAATGGATAAAAAAAAATCTCTTTAATAAATGGTGCTGGGAAAATTGGACAGGCACATGTAGAAGAATGAAGTGGATCATTTTCTTACAGCATACATGAAGATAAACAAACTGGATAAAAAAACCTCAGTGTGAGACAGGAATCCATCAAAATTCTAGAGGAGAACATAGGCAGCAACTTCTTCCACCTTGGTCACAGCAACTTCCTTCAGGACACATCTCCAAAGGCAAGTGAAACAAAAGCAAAAATGAACTTTTGGGACTTCATCAAGATAAAAACTTCTGCACAGCAAAGGAAACTGTCAACAAAGCTAAAAAGAAATCTACATAATGCAGAAAATATTTGCAAATGACATTACAGATAAAGGGTTAGTATCTAAATTCTATAAAAAAACTTCTCGTGGTGATGCAACATGGGGGCTTAAGTGGGTAGGAGAAGAATAAATGAAACAAGATGGGATTGGGAGGGAGACAAACCATAAGTGACTCTTAATCTCACAAAACAAACTGAGGGTTGCTGGGGGGAGGGGGTTTGGGAGAAGGGGGTGGGATTATGGACACTGGGGAGGGTATGTGCTTTGGTGAGTGCTGTGAAGTGTGTAAACCTGGTGATTCACAGACCTGTACCCCTGGGGATAAAAACATATGTTTATAAAAAATAAAAAATTAAAAAAAAAAAACTTTTCAAACTCAACACCCCAAAAAACAAATAATCCAGTCAAGAAATTGGAACAAAAAATGAGCAGACACTTCTCCAAAGAAGACACACAAATTACCAAAAGATACATGAAAAATGAAAAAATGCTTCATAATCACTTGATGTCAGGGAAATATGAACCAAAACCACAACGAAATACCACCTCACACCAGTCAGATTGGCTAAAATTATTAAGGCAGGAAGCAACAAATGTTGGCAACAATGTGGAGAAAAGGGAACTTTCTTACTCTGTTGGTGGGAATGCAAGGTGGTATAAGCACTCTGGAAAACAGTATGGAAATTCTTCAAGAAGTTAAAATGGAGCTACCCTATGACCCAACAATTGCACTACTAGGCATTTACTACAAAGATATAAACATAGGGATCAAAAGGGGCACTTGTGCCCCAATGTTCATAGCAGCAATGTCCATAATAGTCAAACTGTGGAAGGAATCAAGTGGTTCTCCTTCAACAGATGAATGCATAAGAAGATGTGGTGTATATATATATATATATATATATATATATACATAGATATACATAGATATATTCACATAAAATGGAATATTATTCAACCACCAGAAAAGATTAATATTTATCATTATTATGATAATATTAAATATAATACCCTCCACTCTGGAGGGTATTATGCTGAGTGACATAAGTAAATCAGAGAAAGACAGTTATGATACAGTTTCACTCACATTTAGGATATAAGAAACAACTTAGAGGACCATAGGGGAAGGGAGGTAAAACAGAATGGGAAGTCATCAGAGAGGGAGAAAAACCATGATAGACTCTTAATTCTAGGAAACAAACTAAGGGTTACTGGAGGGGATGTGGGTGGGGTGATGGGGTAACTGGGTGATGGGCATTAAGGAGGGCATGTGATCTGATAAGCATAAAATATTGATAAAATATTAAACACTACATCTGAAACTAATGAGGTATTATAAATTAGTTAACTGAATTTAAATTAAAAATAAAAATAAAACTAGAAGTCAACCATAAGTAAAATTGTAGAAAGACAACAAATATATGGAGGTTAAACAACAGGCTACTAAATTATAAATGAGAATACATGGAAATAAGTAAAAATGGAAACACAATTGTCCAAAATCTTTGAAATGTGGCAACAGTAGGGAAATATATAACAATACAGGCCTACCTTAAGAAGGAAGGAAAATCTCAAAGCACTAGTCTTTTACCTAAAGGAGCTAGGAAGAAAAAAGGTCTAAAGCCAGCAGAAGGAATGAAGTAATAAAACTAGAGCAGAGATAAATGATACAGAAACTTTAAAAAAAAATGAAACAAATGAAAAAAGGATCTGGTTCTTTGAAAAAATGAAGTAACTTGAAAAATGCCTGTCCAGACTTATCAAAAAGAAAAGAGAAAGGGCTCAAAAAAAAAAAAAAAAGATCACAAATGAGGAGAAACAACACCACTGCAGAAGTACAATCAAAAGAGAATATTATGAAAAACTATATGTCAACAAGTTGGACAACCTGGAAGAAGGAGATTATTCCTAGAAACATATAAACTACCAAAACTTAGACATAACAAAACCAGCAAAAAAAAAAAAAAAGAAAATTGAATCAATAATCAAAAAACTCCCAAGAAACAGAAGTCCAGGACCAGATGACTTTACAGATGAATTCTACTAAACATTTAAAAAACAGTTAAAACCGATTCTTCTCAAACTATCCCAAAAATTAGAAGAGAAAAGAAAACGTTCAAACTAATAATATGAATCCAAAATTACTTTGATAGCAAAACCAAATAAAGATGCCACCAAAAAAGAAATTATAGGCCAATATCCCCAATGAACATAGATGCCAAAATTCTCAATAAAATACTAGTAAACTATGGAGACTAAACAGCACTCTTCTAAAGAATGAATGGGTCAACAAGAAATTAAAGAAGAATTGAAAAAAATCATGGAAACAGATGATAATGTAAAAAAAAAAAAAATGGTTCAAAATCTGTGAGACACAGCAAAAACAGTCCTGAGAGGAAAATCTATAGTGATACAAGCCTTTCTCGAGAAAAAAGAAAGGTCTCAAATACACAACCTAAGCCTATACCTTAAGGAGCTGGATAAAGAACAACAAAGAAACCCTAAACCCAGCAAGAGAAGAGGAATCATAAAGATCAGAGCAGAAATCATGAAATAGAAGCAAACAAAAAAAAAAACACAATAGAACAAATCAATGAAATTAGGAGCTGGTTCTTTGAAAGGATCAATAAGATTGATAAGCCCCTGTCCAGACTGATCAAAAAGAAAAGAGAAAGAAGCCAAATAAATAAAATCATGAATGAAAGAGGAGAAATTACAACCCACACCAATGAAATACAAACAATTATAAGAACATATTATGAGTAACTATATGCCAACAAATTTGACAATCTGGAAAAATGGATGCATTCCAAGAGACATATAAACTACCACAACTGAACCAGGAAGAAATAGAAAACCTGAACAAACCCATAACCAGTAAGGAAATTGAAGCAGTCATCAAAAATCTCAAAACAAACAGGACCCCAGGGCCAGATGTCTTCCCAGGAACTTCTACCAAACATTTTTTTTTAATTTTTTATTTTTTATAAACATATATTTTTATCCCCAGGGGTACAGGTCTGTGAATCACCAGGTTTACACACTTCACAGCACTCACCAAAGCACATACCCTCCCCAATGTCCATAATCCCACCCCCTTCTCACAAACCCCCTTCCCCCAGCAACCCTCAGTTTGTTTTGTGAGATTAAGAGTCACTTATGTTTTGTCTCCCTCCCATTCCCATCTTGTTACATTTATTCTTCTCCTACCCACTTAAGCCCCCATGTTGCATCACCACTTCGTCATATCAGGGAGATCATATGATAGTTGTCTTTCTCTGCTTGACTTATTTTGCTAAGCATGATACGCTCTAGTTCCATCCATGTTGTCTCAAATGGCAAGATTTCATTTCTTTTGATGGCTGCATAGTATTCCATTGTGTATATAAACCACATCTTCTTGATCCATTCATCTGTTGATGGACATCTAGGTTCTTTCCATAGTTTGGCTATTGTGGACATTGCTGCTATAAACATTCGGGTGCACGTGCCCCTTTGGATCACTACGTTTGTATCTTTAGGGTAAATACCCAGTAGTGCAATTGCTGGGTCATAGGGCAGTTCTATTTTCAACATTTTGAGGAACCTCCATGCTGTTTTCCAGAGTGGCTGCACCAGCTTGCATTCCCACCAACAGTGTAGGAGGGTTCCCCTTTCTCCGCATCCTCGCCAGCATCTGTCATTTCCTGACTTGTTGATTTTAGCCATTCTGACTGGTGTAAGGTGATATCTCATTGTGGTTTTGACTTGTATTTCCCTGATGCCGAGTGATGTGGAGCACTTTTTCATGTGTCTGTTGGCCATCTGGATGTCTTCTTTGCAGAAATGTCTGTTCATGTCCTCTGCCCATTTCTTGATTGGATTATTTGTTCTTTGGGTGTTGAGATTGCTAACTTCTTTATAGATTCTGGACACTAGTCCTTTATCTGATATGTCGTTTGCAAATATCTTCTCCCATTCTGTCAGTTGTCTTTTGATTTTGTTAACTGTTTCCTTTGCTGTGCAAAAGGTTTTGATCTTGATGAAATCCCAATAGCTCATTTTTGCCCTTGCTTCCCTTGCCTTTGGCATTGTTCCTAGGAAGATGTTGCTGTGGCTGAGGTCGAAGAGGTTGCTGCATGTGTTCTCAAGGATTTTGATGGATTCCTTTCGCACATTGAGGTCCTTCATCCATTTTGAGTCTATTTTTGTGTGTGGTGTAAGGAAATGGTCCAATTTCATTTTTCTGCATGTGGTTGTCCAGTTTTCCCAGCACCATTTATTGAAGAGGCTGTCTTTTTTCCATTGGACATTCTTTCCTGCTTTGTCGAAGATTAGTTGACTGTAGAGTTGAAGGTCTATTTCTGGGCTCTCTATTCTGTTCCATTGATCTATGTGTCTGTTTTTGTGCCAGTACCATGCTGTCTTGATGATGACAGCTTTGTAATAGTGCTTGAAGTCCAGAATTGTGATGCCACCAACGTTGGCTTTCTTTTTCAATACCCCTTTGGCTATTCGAGGTCTTTTCTGGTTCCATATAAATTTTAGAATTATTTCTTCCATTTCTTTGAAAAAGATGGATGGTACTTTGATAGGAATTGCATTAAATGTGTAGATTGCTTTAGGTAGCATAGACATTTTCACAATATTTATTCTTCCAATCCAGGAGCATGGAACATTTTTCCATTTCTTTGTGTCTTCCTCAATTTCTTTCATGAGTACTTTATAGTTTTCTGAGTATAGATTCTGTGCCTCTTTGGTTAGGTTTATTCCTAGGTATGTTATGGTTTTGGGTGCAATTGTAAATGGGATGGACTCCTTAATTTCTCTTTCTTCTGTCTTGCTGTTGGTGTAGAGAAATGCAACTGATTTCTGTGCATTGATTTTATATCCTGACACTTTACTGAATTCCTGTACAAGTTCTAGCAGTTTTGGAGTGGAGTCTTTTGGGTTTTCCACATATAGTATCATATCATCTGCGAAGAGTGATAATTTGACTTCTTCTTTGCCAATTTGGATGCCTTTAATTTCCTTTTGTTGTCTGATTGCTGAGGCTAGGACCTGTAGTACTATGTTGAATAGCAGTGGTGATAATGGACATCCCTGCCGTGTTCCTGACCTTAGCGGAAAAGCTCTCATTTTTTCTCTATTGAGAATGATATTTGCGGTGGGTTTTTCATAGATGGCTTTGATGATATTGAGGTATGTGCCCTCTATCCCTACACTTTGAAGAGTTTTGATCAGGAAGGGATGCTGTACTTTGTCAAATGCTTTTTCAACATCTATTGAGAGTATCCTATGGTTCTTGTTCTTTCTTTTATTGATGTGTTGTATCACATTGACTGATTTGCGGATGTTGAACCAACCTTGCAGCCCTGGAATAAATCCCACTTGGTCGTGGTGAATAATCCTTTTAATGTACTGTTGAGTCCTATTGGCTAGTATTTTGTTGAGTATTTTCGCATCTGTTCTACCAAACATTTAAAGAAGAATTCATTCCTATTCTCCTGAAACTGTTCAAAAAAATAGAAATGGAAGGAAAACTTACAAACTCATTTTATGAGGCCAGCATCACCTTGATCCCAAAACCAGACAAGCATCCCATCAAAAAAGAGATTTACAGACCAATATCCTTGAACACAGATGCAAAAATTCTCACCAAAATACTAGCCAATAGAATCCGACAGAACATTAAAAGGATGATTCACCATGACAAGTAGGATTTATTCCAGGGCTGCAAGGTTGGTTCAACATCCACAAATTAATCAATGTGATACAATACATTAATAAAAGAAAGAACAAGTTGCCCCACATGATGCCCTCAGTAGATGCTGAAAAAGCATTTGACAAAGTACAGCATCCCTTCGTGATCAATACTCTTCAAAGTGTAGGGATGGAGAGCACATACCTCAATATTATCAAAGCCACCTATGAAAAACCCACCGCAAATATCATTCTCAATGGAGAAAAAATGAGAGCTTTTCTGCTAAGGCCAGGAACACAGCAGGGATATCCATTATCAGCACTGCTATTCATCATAGTACTAGAAGTCCTAGCCTCAGCAATCAGACAACAAAACGAAATTAAAGGCATCCAAATGGGCAAAGAAGAAGTCAAACTATCACTCCTTGCAGATTATATGATACTCTATGTGGAAAACCTAAAAGACTCCACTCCAAAACTCCAAGAACATGTACAGGAATTCAGTAAAGTGACAGGGTATAAAATCAATGCACAGAAATCAGTTGCATTTCTTTACACCAACAAGAAGACAGAAGAAAGAGAAATTAAGGAGTCAATCCCATTTACAATTGCACCCAAAATCATAGATACCTATAAATAAACCTAACCAAGGAGGCAAACAATCTATACTCAGAAAACTATAAAGTACTCATGAAATAAATTGAGGAAGACAAAAAGAAAATGTTTCATGCTCATGGATTGGAAAAACAAATATTGTGAAAATGTCTATGCTACCTAAAGCAATCTACACATTTAATGCAATCCCTATCAAAATCCCATCCATTTTTTTCAAAGAAATGGAACAAATAATCCTAAAATTTATATGGAACCAGAAAAGAACTCGAATAGCCAAAGGTATATTGGGAAAGAAAGCCAAAGTTGGTGGCATGATAATTCCAGACTTCAAGGTCTATTACAAAGCTGTCATCATCAAGACAGTATGGTACTGGCACAAAACCAGACACATAGATCAATGGAACAGAATAGAGAGCCCAGAAATAGTCCCTCAACTCTATGGTCAACTGATCTTCAACAAAGCCAGAAAGAACGTCCAATGGAAAAAAGACAGCCTCTTCAATAAATGGTGTTGGGAGAATGGGACAGCCACATGCAGAAAAATGAAACTGGACCATTTCCTTATACTACACACACAAATAGACTCAAAATGGATGAAGGACTTCAATATGAGGAAGGAATCCATCAAAATCCTTGAGGAGAACACAGGCAGCAACATCTTCTACCTCAGCCACAGAAACTTCTTCCTAGGGACATTGCCTAAGGCAAGGAAAGCAAGGGCAAAAATGAACTACTGGGACTTCATCAAGATCAAAAGCTTTTGCACAGCAAAGGAAACAGTCAACAAAACCAAAAGACAACTGACAGAATGGGAGAAGATATTTGCAAACGACATATCAGATAAAGGGCTACTATCAAAATCTATAAAGAGCTTAGCAAACTCAACACCCAAAGAACAAATAATCCAATCAAGAAATGGGCAGAGGGGAGAGTTGAGACAAGATGGCAAGGACCTAACAGGAGGGACCGTTTCAACTTGTACCCTAAAGTGAGCTGATTACCTACCAAAGAACTCTGATCACCCATGAAATCAGCTTGAGATTACAATTATACACTTCTGGATCTTTACAGGGGCATAGACACCAGTGGGCAGGTAAAGCAGAGTGGGAACATTGGAATGATATTGGAAGATAAACAAAAGGGGGCGGGAGCCACCAGAAGTGACCCATTGGAAAGTAATACTCCAATATGAGAGTGCCCTGAGACTGGGGACCAGAATTAACTTGGAGTCTGGTTGAAAGCACTCAAAAAGAGCAAAGGATCATGGGGGGAAATTGTGGGAATTGGGGCGGTTAGGAACAGGGGCTTAAGTCCCCAGACCCAGGACAGCCACCCTTGGGGCTGAGCCAGAGAGAGGGTGGCAAAGAAACCAGGTCTTGGACCCTGAGTCATGAGTGTACCTAAGAGCGCCTGGGTAGTGGCTCCCGTGAGGGGCTGGGAGCCTCACCATCCATCAGAACCACAGCCTTTTGTACTCTCCATGTGCACGTAGCACTGTGTTATCAGAGTCTGAGTCACACCCCACAACCTCCCCTGAGAGAGGTGCATGCAGGCGCCAGACCAGCACTCTCAGACCGAGAAAGTCTGAGCACTCCTAGCCCAGACCAGTGGGAAAATCTCAGTGTGCTATCATTACTTGGGACCTCTCTGGTGGTCTGGAGCTGCCCAGACAGCCACCACTGTCATGGTTTTTGGTACAAAGAGGAGTTCCTGCGTCCACAGGGACCGCAACTGGGAACGTGCTCTGCCAGCAGCTGAGGGGGAATTTATGTGCTCTGGAGCACCTAGCGGTATTGGAAGACTGAGGCTTCTCTCTGAGAGGGAGGCCTGGGCGCAGTTTGCTTTCCTCTAAACCTCCAAAAAACATCAAAAGCTGTCAAGGCGAGAGAAAACAAATGGACAAACAAACAAACAAAAAAACTCCAGAGAACAAAGGCCTGAAAAACCGGTTTCCTCAGAGCCCACCCCCTTGATGGGGGCAGGAGGACTTAACTCAGGGAATACAGCCTGAAAACCCCCATGGCAGGCTTCTCCCCCAGAAAGCCAACCAAAAAAAAAAAAAAAAAAAAAAAAGGACAAGAGATCAAGCACCACTACTTCATTGATACAACTTTTATTTTTAATTTGTTCCCACGATTCTGGTTCATTTGTATTTATAGATAATCTTTTAACTTATTTACCATCATAGTGAGATGTCCAGTACATCAAATTACATAATACCCATTTAACCTGAACTTTTTTGTCACGCTCTCCCTGCCCGCAGAGATAACGCAACACACACACAGGTCGATGCACAAGCTCTTGTTTATTCCCTGGTCGATCTTTCTCCTCCCCTCACCTTCTTTCTCCTTTTTCTGTGGGGAAGTTCCCTTGCCTTATATAGGGCATAACAGCCAATTACAGGGGTGTTCACGTGAACAGGGAGTATACAGCCATTCACAGGGCTGTTCACGTGGAGGTATCTGGGGCTTGCAGGCAGTGGCGGCACACGGGGCTCATGTGATGAGCGCGAAGTCACGTGTGGCCAGGGCGGATATTTTTTAGGCTGTCCCTACTGCTCTGGCACCATCTTAGGGGCGCGACCGGTTCCATCTTGGGGGCGTGACCCCAACAGCTCCCCCTTCTTTATTTATTTGTATGGATAAGGGACCGTGCCTGTCTTAGGTTGGGACAATCAACTTGCGCCCTTACCCATCATCAAATACTGCAGAGCATGCTGCAGCTTCTGTCTTAGGTTGGTACGCCGTTATCGTCCTCATTACCCGTCATTGACTACCGGTCCAGCATGATAAGCCATACTTGGGGTGAGCTACCATGCTCTGTGGCTACCAAGGCTTGATGTACAGCCTGCCGGTCTCTGGCTAATGTGCGTTGGAGGGCCCTTATCCAACGCAGCGCCAGGAGGAGGACAAAGAGCACAATACAGCTGAGTGCAATAGTCCCAAACCAGGATTTCCCAAAAGCCACCACTGCCTGCGTAGTTTGTAGGAATTGGGAGGCCATGAGAGGGTTGACTCTCATGGCATTGATCTGCAGAATCTCCAACTGGAGGGAGGCTGTCAGGTTGTGGAATTTGGCTGACCAGGTGCCGTTGAGCATCTGAGATAATTCTCCTGAGAGGTTCGCTGCTCGGGAGAGATTAGAATACAAGTTAGATGTGATGCATATGCCTGATAAGGGCTGGATACAACTGGTGGAGAGAATTTGGATGTACTCGTCCTGTCAGGCGTTCTGGAACCCAAACCGGAGTCGGCTGGTCCTGAGGGAAAACACAAACGGAACCACGGACCCATCGTAGGACTGGGTCCGGACCCTTCCATAGTCCTGTCAGAATGTCTTTCCATTTTACCCAATCATTGAGATTGACCTCCTGACGCGAGTGGCGATCTGCTGCCGATCGTCCTATTGCGTCCATGACCAAAAAATTTAAAGTAAAGAGAGCGGTATTGAGTTTGTCCTTAGGGGACTTGTAGGTGGCCCTTATTCCCCCTTTTTGTTTTATTAATTGATTTTTCAGGGTCAAGTGTGCATGTTCGACAATTCCTTGCCCTTGAGGGTTGTAGGGTATGCCTGTGACTAGATGTATGTGAAATGTATCAGCAAAATTTTTAAAGCTGTGTGATGTGTAAGCAAGCCCGTTGTCGGTTTTGATTTGTTTTGGGATGCCCCAAGAGGCAAAGTTTTTCAAGCAATGTTGAATGACATCTCTTACCTTTTCTCCTGTATGTAAGGAGGCCATAATGACCCCCGAGTATGTGTCTACTGAGACATGTACATATTTTAAGTTGCCGAATTCAGGGATGTGTGTAATATCCATTTGCCACACATGATTGGGTAGTATTCCACGTGGATTTACTCCAAGGGAGGGTGCTGGGATGAGAGGGGAACAGTGCCGGCAAGACTTAACAATCTGTTGAGCAAGGGTTTTCTGTATTTGAAATTTTCTGTGGAGTGTAGTGGAATTTAACAAATATGTGTGTATTCCAAGGGGATGTCGAAGGGCGAAGATGCCCAGCATCCAGTTGTTCCTTTATTAAACCTTTGGCTGCCTCTAATTTTTCTTTAGTTAGGGGCCACTGAAGAATCCAGCGAGGCCTATCATCTTTCCATTTTAAAGGTATGGCATGTTCAGTGGCCCCTATTAAAAACCCAGACCTTGATTCTTCTGGAAGTGCTCTGAGAGTGGTATCGTTTGAGTTATGCCTTGCTCTTGTTTCCCTAACCCTAGGCCCATTGACTGCATCATTCCCTTGACAGGACCATTGAACAAATTCTTCCTGGTTAGTTTTGAATCCATTTGTGCTAGGATATCGCGCCCCCAAAATGATATAGGTAGGGCACAAATGTATGGTTGGAACAGTCCGATATGGACTTCTCTGTCCTTCCATTGCAATGTTGCTGCACTTTGGTCGGGGCTTTGTGCAACTCCCAGGCCCTGTAGTGTTTGGTTGGCTTTGACTATAGGCCAATCTTTAGGCCAGTCAAGGGACCTTATAATGCTTTTGTCAGCTCCGGTATCGAGCAGACCCAGGAAGTCCCTTCCTCGAATGGTTAGGGTTAATAACGGCCTGTCCTGTAATCCCAGGGTTAAACAAGCGAGAGGCTCTCCAGAGGAACCAAAACCTTTAGTTCCTCGGGGGGTGTTCCTATATGCATAAAGATCATGTTGGCTAGGTAGAATAAGCATTTGAGCTATCTTATTTCCTGGGGTTATGACCGTTATGCCTTTTGGGGAGGATACCATAATTTTCACTTGTCCTTGAAAATCAGAATCAATAACACCTGGGTGCACAATTAATCCCTTCAAGGTAGTGGAACTCCTTCCTAACAGGAGGCCGACTGTCCCTTGGGGGTTGTGGTCCCTGCCAATCTGATTCCACCGTCTGCATCCCCATGTCAAGAGTTAAGACCAATCTGGAGGTGGCACAAATGTCCAATCCTGCGCTTCCTACTGTGGCCCTCCTTGGCTCGTAAGTGGATGCCAGCTCATGGGCACTTGTTGTATCACTCCGTACATTTGTTGTGGGCCCCGGAGTGAAGGGCCCGAATTCCCGTTTTTTTGTAGCTTAGGATTAGGACCTAGGAAATTTCCCTCCCTATCTCTTACGGAGGTGCAAGTATTACTCCAATGATTCCCTTTCTTACATCTAGGACAGAGCTTGGGATTTTTGCTTTGTTTGGCTTTCTCAGAGCGCCGTTTGTTTGGACATTGCGCTTTCCTGTGGCTGAATTGCCCACAGGAAAAGCAGGCACCCGGATTAGACCAAGATGGCTTCTGAAAACCATAACTTGAAAGGCCCTGGGTAATGGCTGCCGCAAGGACCTGCCCTTGTAGGACTATGGGCATGGCTTGTTCCGCATCCCCGAAAATGCGGGAAGCTGTCTGGAGTAGACGATCTACAAAATCGGCATATGGCTCATTATTGCCTTGAATGACTTTTGATAATTGTCCCTGTAAACCTCTGGTACTCTGTAGGGTTTTCCAAGCTTTTGTAGCTGCAGTGGCTATTTGTAGGTAGATGGCAGGGTGGTATTGGGCTTGAACATGAACAGTGACATAATTTCCTAAACCCATTAGCATGTCTACATTCCAGTCTGGGTGGCCGGCGGCTGCATTGCGCCTGGCAGTGTCCGTGCTGTATTCCTGCCAGGCTGTTTTCCACATCAGATATTGGCCCCCTGATAAGGTCGCTCTAGCCAAGTTTGTCCAGTCCCCTGGGCTCAAATTGAGCCCTGCTAGGGACTCTAATAAGGATACTGTGAAGGCGGCCTGAGGACCATATGTGTTAACTGCTTCCTTTAATTGTTTCACAAGCTTAAAGTCTAAGGGCTGATGAAACCTTTGGTTTTGAGCGTCCTCCAGAATGGGGAAGGAAGCCCTTGAGAGATCTGCCCAAGAAGAGGAGGTTTGACAGGAGCATGCGCCCTTACAGGAACCTGAATAGGGAGAGGGTGGCGCTGTGGGCTTGATCCTATCAGGAAGGGTTGCATGACCTATTTTTAGTTCTTTTACCTTCCTTTCTAATTCCTCCCCACTGAACTCCTCCTCTTCACCATTTTCACTGTCAGTTTCAGAGGAACTAGAAATTTCCGACCCCATTATCTTTACCTTTACAGTCGAGATCCGCGAACATACAACTGCTGTCCCTTTGTGGTTGCTCTTCAGCAAACTTCTAACACCTTTACAGTTGCGATCCGCGAATATACAGCTGCTGTCCCTTTGTGGTTGCTCTTCAGCAAACTTCTAACCTTTCCTTTGTGGTCATCCTAGTGACGAACGTGCAATATGACGAGGGGGAAAAAGTACTCATGTATTGCCTTCTCTCTAAAACGCTAAGTTTAAAAGGCTGCACAACTTCTATTCCATGGAATCTTCCTGTTAGAACTACCACTTCTAAAAATCAAGTAAACAAAATGGAAACATTGTATTTCACTCTGACAAAACTGTTCGATGTGAGATCAATGCACATAAGATTAAAAAGTTAAATATGCCTCAACATTATCAGTAAATAAGAACATATCTCAACCAGTATCAGAATTTCTACCTTCACTGTATCTTTGCTATTTTTAAATATACTCACAATTCCTGGGTGCCGGCACCAAATGTAGCACTCTTCCTGCCCGCAGAGATGACGCAACACACACACAGGTCGAGGCAAAGCTCTTGTTTATTCCCTGGTCAATCTTTCTCCTCCCCTCTCCTTCTTTCTCCTTTTTCTGCGGGGAAGTTCCCTTGCCTTATATAGGGCATAACAGCCAATTACAGGGGTGTTCACGTGAACAGGGAGTATACAGCCAATCACAGGGGTGTTCACGTGAACAGGGAGTATACAGCCAATCACAGGGCTGTTCACGTGGAGGTATCTGGGGCTCGCAGGCAGTGGCGGCACACGGTGCTCATGACGAGCACGAAGTCACGTGTGGCCAGGGCGGATATTTTTTAGGCTGTCCCTACTACTCTGGCGCCATCTTAGGGGCGCGACCAGCGCCATCTTGGGGGCGTGACCCCGACACTTTTTGATATATGTACCTGTGTTTTTCTTTTGCTTTTCTATTTTTTAATTTTTTTAATTTTATTTTAGTTTAGTTTATTCTTTTTTATTTCTTTTTTTTACACCTTCACTTCAGTTTTTTATTTTTATTTTTTTCAATTTATTTATTTGCAGAAAAACAGTATTCATTATTTTTTCACCACACCCAGTGCTCCATGCAATCCATGCCCTCTATAATACCCACCACCTGGTACCCCAACCTCCCACCCCCCCTCCACTTTAAACCCCTCAGACTGTTTTTCAGAGTCCATAGTCTCTCGTGATTCACCTCCCCTCCAATTTACCCCAACTCCCTTCTCCTCTCTAAAACCCCTTGTCCTCCATGATATTTGTTATACTCCACAAATAAGTGAAACCATATGATAATTGACTCTCTATGCTTGACTTATTTCACGCAGCATAATCTCTTCCAGTCCCATCCATGTTGCTACAAAAGTTGGGTATTCATCCTTTCTGATGGAGGCATAATACTCCATAGTGTATATGGACCACATCTTCCTTATCCATATCCATATACAGTTAAGCTTCAGGGTAATCCCCTTGCCCTAATCAATGCTACTGCTATAGGTAAAAAAGTTTTTAATCACCTGTTATCTTAGGAAAGTTGTGTCCTTTAACAAAGATATCAAGATACATCCAGAAAGATTCAAAATAACCGTCCTCGCCCACACTGAGAATTTATGACTACTCTCTCATCTTTATCTTCTGCCAGTGTTCCTGTATATTTGTGTTTGTCCTGGTAGTGTATAAATCTTATATTTGGGGTTCTCTTTGACGAGGTTCTTTTTTTGTTGTTGTGCTTTTATATATATATTTTTTTCTCTTGTCATCCACTTTTATCAATCTTTTTGTTTGTCTGTTTTTGTTTGTATACTTCATAAATCCTACATGGGGGTCCATTTGGGCAGGGCCTTCTCTTTTATTTTATCTTGCTTTGTTTTCTTCTCTCTCTCTCTCTCTTTTCCTTTTTTCTGTCTTTTTTCTTTCATTTGGGTGGAGACTCTTGATTTCTCAGAAGCATTCCAGGGTGCACCTTGCCTGTACCACAGTTGATACATTCAGCTACATCCATTCAGCCATCTCTCACCAAAATGACTAGGAGAAGGAATGCCCAACAGAGGAAAAGATCAGAGGCTGTGCCTTCTGCAAGAGAGCTAATGGCTATCGATGTAGACAGTATGTCGGAAAGGGAATACTGGCTAACAATTATCCAGTCAATAGCTAGGTTGGAGAAAGTTATGGAAGACAAAATAGAATTGATTATGGCAGAAGTGAAAGCCACCAGGGATGATGTTAACAAAGCCCTCAATGAGTTCCAATCTAATATAAATCTCTAAAAGATAGGGAAACGGAGACAGAAGATAGAATTAGTGATCTGGAGGACAAACAGAGAAGAAGGATCAGGAGAAAGCCTTGAAAAAAAGGCTTAAAAGCCACAAAAACAGAATTAGGGAACTAAAGGATGGCATGAAACATTCAAAATTATTCATATACTGAATTATTGAATTATTGGAATTGCTGAGAGGGAGGAGAAAGAAAGAAGACTAGAAGATAGAGTTGAACAAATTCTCCATGAAAATTTTCCCAATCTTGAGAATGGAACCATTCTTATGTTAAGTGTTCTTAACATAAGTGTTCTTATGTTAGAGGCAGAAAGGTCTGCCCCCAAAATTACAGAATCTAGAAAAACCTTAAGACACAGAATAGTGAGAATGATGAATCATAATTGTAGACAGGAGCTCTTGAAAGCAGCTAGGACAAAAAAAAATCCCTTACAAACAGAAGAAAGCCCACAGAATAACGTCAGACACGTCCACAGAAACCTGGTAGCCAGAAAGGGCTGGCAAGACATATTCAGGGCACTAAATGAGAAGAACATGCAGCCAAGAATACTTTATCCAGCAAGACTGACATTCAAAATGGATGGATACATAAAGAGTTTTCAAGACCGGCAAGGCTTAAAAGAGTATGTGACCACCAAGCCGACAAGCAGGAAATATTAAGGGGGATTCTATAAAAGAGGAAAAATCCTAAGGATATAGATGAACAGAAATGTATGGAGACAATCTACAGAAAGAAAGATTTCAAAGGTAACACGATGTCAATAAAAACGTATCTATCAATAATATTCTCAATGTGAATGCCTTAAATGCTCCCATAAATGACACAGGGGTGCAGATTGGATAAAAGGACAGGACCCATCCATATGCTGTCTACAAGAGACCTATTTCAAATCTAAGGATACACCCAGACTGAAAGGGAAGGAATGAAGAAGTATCTTTCATGCCAGTGGGCCTCAAAAGAAGGCCAGGGTAGCGATTCTCATATCAGACAAATTAGATTTTAAACTAAAGACTGTAGTCAGAGGTACAGAAAGACAACACATCATTCTTAAAAGGACTATCCACCAAGTAGATCTAACAATTGTAAATATTTATGCCCCCAATATGGGAGCAGACAATTACATAAGAAAACTGTTAAATCAAGATAAAGAGTCATATTGATATGAATACATTAATAGGAGGAGATCATAACATGCCACTTTCAGTAATAGACAGATCATCCAAGCAAAAAATCAATACAGAAACAAGAGCATTGAATGGCACATTGGACCAGATGGACCTCATAAAGATATACGGAACATTCCACCCTAAAACATCAGAATACTCATCCTTCTCGAGTGCACATGGAACCTTATCCAGAATAGACCACATACTGGGTCACAAATCAGGGCTACAACAATTCCAAAAGACTGAGAATATTCCCTGCATATTCTCAGATCTCAATGCTTTGAAACTGGAGCTCAATCACAAGGAAAAGTTCAGAAGGAACTCAAACACCTGGAAGCTAAAGACCACCTAGCTTAAGAATGCTTGGATCAACCAGGAGATCAAAGAAGAACTGAAACAATTCATGGAAACCAATGAGAATGAAGACACTTTGGTCCAAAACCTATGGGATACAGCAAAGGCGGTCCTAAGGGAGAAATACATAGCCATCAAAGTCTCCTGCAAAAAAAAAAAAAAAAAAAGGAAAAATCCAAAACACAGCAGCTGTCTCTACACCTTAAAGAACTGGAGAATCAACAACAAATAAGCCAACACCACACACAAGAAGGGAAATAACCAAGATTAGAGCGGAGATCAATGAGATAGAAAATAGAGATACAGTAGAACGCATCAATGAAACCAGAAGCTGGTTTTTTGGAAGAATCAATAAGATTGATGAACCATTGGCCAAACTAATACAAACTAATACAAAGAAAAGAAAGAAGGCTCAAATTCATAAAACTATGAATGAAAAGGGAGAGATCACAACTAACACCAAGGAAATAGAAACAATCATCAGAAACGATTATCAACAGTTATATGCCAGTAAGTTAAGCAAGCTAGATAAAATGGATGCATTCCTGGAAAACTATAAGCTCCCAAAATTGAACCAGGAAGACATTGACAACTTGAAGAGACAGATATCTACTAACGAGATTGAAGCAGTGATCAAAAACCTCCCAAAGGGGACCAGCATTAACTTGGAGACTGGTTGAAAGCACTCCAAAAGAGCAAAGGATGGAGGGGAGAAATTGTGGGAATCAGGGAGGTTAGGGACAGGGGCTTAAGTTTCTGGTCCCAGGACAGCCTCCCCTGGCACTGAGCCAGAGATTCACTGAGCCAGATAGAGTGCAGTGGAGAAACTAGGCCTTGGTCCTGAGCCGCCAGTGTGCCCAAGATTGCATGGGGTCTGGCTCCTGTGAAGGGATGGAAGCCATGCCGGACAGCAGAATGCACGAGCCCTGCTACAGAGCCTGAGATACGCATGCCCCTCATCCTCCCCTGAAAGAGGTACAAAGGTCCAGCCGGCGCTCTTTGACCGGCGCCATTGTTTCAGAGCCTCAGACGCGTGCCCCAAAATCTCCCCTGAGAGAGGTGCGCGAAGGCCCAGCCTGGTGCTTTTGGACCTGTGCCCCCTTCTCAGAGCCTGAGATGCATGCAAGACCCACAGCCTCCCCTGAAATTGGTGAGCGCAAGCCAGGTGCTCTTAGACCCAGAAAGACCAGGCACTCCCAGCCCGGGCCAGTGGGAAAATCTCAGTGTGCGATCGCTGCTTGGAACCTCTCTGGTGGTTTGGAGCTGCCCAGACAGTCGCCCCTGCCATGGTTTGGGGTACAAGCAAAAGATACTGTGTCCCCAGGGACCGCGACTCAGAACCTGCTCTGCCAGCGGCCAAAGGGAAATTTATATGGGCTCTGCAACACCCACAGAAGAACAGACTGAGGCTTCTCTCTGAGAAGGAGGTCAGGGTGCAGTTTGCTTTCCTCTAAACCTACAAAAACTATCAAAAGCGGTCAAGGCAAGAGGGAAAAAAAAAGTGAACAAACATAAAAACCGCCAGAGAACAAAAGCCTGAAAAAAACGGTTTCCTTAGAGCCCACCCCCTTGAGGGAGACTGGAGGACTTAACTCAGGGAACATCATTGACTGAAAACCCACGTGGCAGGCCCCTCCCCCAGAAAACCATACAGGAAAGAAAAAAAAAAGAAATAAAGACTATAAGAGAACCACCACCACCACTTCTGCTGCTGCCCCTCGGAACAATTTGTTACTTAAACTGTAACCTCTGGAGGATTTTACTAGTTGCCAAGCACATTTAGATATGGCCTTAAGAAATACATATACTGGCAACAGGTCTTCGGGGAGAAGGACGATATCCGACTGTGAAGCTGGGCAGCTGGGGATGGCTGGCTTGCTCAGGGCGGAGCACCACCCCTTCACAGAAGCTGGGCAGCTGGGGATACCTGGCTCGCTCAGGGCGGAAGGCCGCCCCTTCACAGAAGCCAGGCAGTCAGGCACACCTGGCCCGCCCAGGGCAGAACGCTGCCTGCTTCAGGGAAGCCAAGCACACGGGAACACCTGGTCAGCTCAGGGTGGAACAAAAACCACCTGCTTCCCTTTTCCGTTATCGCTCCTTTCTCTTCCCAGAAGTGCCCTTTGTTAGTTAGATAAGTCCTTTGAATGTGCTTGTTTAACTATAAACTCTATCCTACTCCTTGCTTGTCTGCAAGACTGGATTAATGTTTGACCTTCATCAGTCCTTCTGTTGGCTATTGTTTCTGTCCAAAAAAGTGAGACTGTGGAGTTGCTCCTGGCAGCAGTCCTTTGTGACTGTCGTCCCCTGCTCCCAATCTCCTGCAGTTGACTTGTTTGTACCTAATTCTCCCATCACCAACTGGAAGCAGCAACTTCATAGGACAACTTTTATTTATAATCTGTTCCCACAATTCTAACTCTTTTTTTATATAGATAATTTTTAACTTATTTACCATCACAGCGAGCTGTCCAGTACATCAAATTCCATAATAACCATCTAACCTGAACTTTTTGATACATACACTTCTGTTTTTCTTTTGATTTCTACTTTTTGAACTTCATTTTTTTCAATTTTAGTTTAGTATACTCTAGTTTATTTCTTTTTTTCTTTTCATTTCTAATATTCATATAGAATTAAACTTCAAAGTAATCCACTTTCCCAATGAATACTACCACTATAGGTAGATCAATTTTTAATCCCCCTTTATCTTAGGAAAGTTGAGTCCTTTAACAAAGATATCAAGATACATACAGGAAGAATCAAAACAACCTTCCTCGCCCACACTGAGAATTCATAACCACTCTCCCAACTTTTTCTTCCACCACTGTTTCTGTGTTTTTGTGTCTGTCATGATAGTATATAAAAATTACAGTTGGGTTCTTTTTGAAGAGGTTCTTCCTTTACTTGCATATTTTTTTCTATTGTTACATAATTTTATCAGTCTTTTTGTTTGTCTGTTTTTCTTTGTATACATCATAAATCTTACCTTGGGGCCCATTTGGGCTGAACCTTCTCTTTCATCTTCCCTTTCTCTCCTCTCACTCTCTCTCTCTCTCTTTTTCTTTTTCTTTTCTTTTTTCTCTCATTTGGGTGGGGAATCCTGATTGCTCATAAGTGTTCCAGGGTGCACCCTAACTGCACCATGGTCGAAACATCCAAATACATCTGTTCAGTCATTTCTCACCAAAATGATTAGGAGGAGAAATGCCCAACAGAAGAAAAATACAGAGGATGGACCTTCTGCAACAGAACTAACGGCTATCAACATAGACAATATGTCTGAAAGAGAATTCAGGATAACAATTATCCAGGCAATAGCTACGTTGGAGAGAGCCATGGATGATGAAACAGAATTGATTAGGGCCAAGCTGAAAGCGACCAGACAGGATGTTCACAATGTTAGGGCTGAGCTGAAAGCTACCAGTGATAAACTTCACAATGCTCTCAATGAGTTCCAATCTAACCTAAATTCTCTCAAAACTAGGGTAACTGAGACAGAAGATAGAATTAGTGATCTGGAGGACAAACAGATAGAGAGAAAGGATCAGGAGGAAGCCTGGAACAAACAGCTTAGAAACCACGAAAACAGAATCAGGGAAATAAATGATGCCATGAAACGTTCCAACATCAGAATAATTATTGGAATCCCTGAAGGGGAGGAGAAAGAAAGAAGTCTAGAAGATATAGTGGAACAAGTTCTTCATGAAAATTTTCCAAATCTCGCCAATGGAACCAGCGTTCATTTACTAGAGGCCAAACGGTCTCCACCCAAGATTCTAGATTCCAGAAAACATCAAGGCACCTAATAGTCAAATTGAGGAATCATAATTGCAGGGATAATCTCTTGAAAGCCGCTAGGACAAAGAGGCTCCTTACTTACGGAACAAAGCCCATCAGAATAATGTCAGACTTGTCCACAGAGACCTGGAAAGCCAGAAAGGGCTGGCAAGGTATGTTCAGGGCACTAAAGGAAAAGAGCATACAGTCAAGAATACTTTATCCAGCAAGACTGACATTCAAAATGGATGGAGAGATAAAGAGTTTCCAAGACCGGCAAGGATTAAAAGATTATGCAACCACCAAGCTGACAATGCAGGAAATATTAAAGGGGTTCTTTTATAGGAAAAATTCTAAGAATAGCATTGAACAGAAATATAGAGACAAACTACCAAAAAAAGACTTCAAAGGTAACACGATGTCAATAAAAATGTATCTATCAATAATCACACTCAATGTGAATGGCCTAAATGCACCCATAAAATGGCACAGGGTTGCAGATTGGATAAAATGACAGGACCCATCCATATGTTGTCTACAAGAGACCCATTTTGAACCTAAACGTACATCCAGATTGAAAGTGAAGGGATAGAGAAGCATCTTTCATGGAAATGGGCTCCAAAAGAAGTCTGGGGTAGTGATTCTCATACCAGATAAATTAGATTTTAAACTAAAGACTGTAGTCAGAGATACAGAAGGACAACACATCATTCTTAAAGTAACTATCCACCAAGATGATCTAACAATTGTAAATATCTATGCCCCAATATGGGAGCAGTCAACTACATAAGAAAAATGTTAATCAAGATAAAGAATCATATTGATATGAATATATTAATAATAGAAGATCTTAACACGCCTCTCTCAGAAATAGACACATTATCGAAGCAGAAAATCAATAAAGAAACAAGAGCATTGCATGACACACAGGACCAGATGGACCTCTAGATATATACAGAATATTCCACCCTAAAAAAAACAGAATACTCATTCTTCTCAAGTGCCCATGGAACCTTCGCAAGAACAGACCACATACTGGGTCAAAAATCAGGACTCAACGGATACCAAAGACTGAGATTATTCCCTGCATATTCTCAGATCACAATGCATTGAAACTGGAGCTGAATCACAAGGAAAAGTTCAGAAGGAATTCAAACACCTGGAAGCTAAAGACCACCTTGCTTAAGAATACGTGGATCAACCAGAAGATCAAAGAAGAACTGAAACAATTCATAGAAACCAATGAGAATGAAGACACCTCGGTCCAAAACCAATGAGATACATCAAAAGAGGTCCTAAGGTAGAACTACATAGCCATCCAAGCCTACCTCAAAAAAACTGAAAAAAAAAACCAAAACACAGCAACTGTCTCTACACCTTACAGAACTGGAGAATCAACAATAAATCAAACCAACCCCACACATAAGAAGGGAAATATTCAACATTGGAGCTGAGATCAATGAGGTAGAAACCAGAGATACAGTAGAACGTATCAATGAAACTAGAAGCTGGTTTTTTGAAAGAATCAATAAGATTGATAAACCACTGGCCACACTAATCCAAAAGAAAAGAAAGCCCAAATTAATAAAAATTATGAATGAAAATGGAGAGATCACAACGAACACCAAGGAAGTAGAAACTATCATAAGAAGTTATTATCACAGTTATATGCAAATAAGCTTAGCAACCTAGATGAAATGGATGCATTCCTGGAAAACTATAAACTCACACAATTGAACCAGTAGAAATTGACAACCTGAATAGACCGATATCTAATAACGAGATTGAAGCAGTGATCAAAAACCTCCGAAAAAACAAGAGCCCAGGACCTGACGGATTCCCTGGGGAATTCTACCAAACTTTCAAAGAAGAAATAACACCTACTCTCCTGAAGCTGTTTCAAAAAATTGAAGCAGAAGGAAAACTTCCGGATGCTTTCTATGTAGCCAGCCTTACCCTGACCCCAAAACAGGCAAAGACTCTACCAAAAAGGAGAATTTCAGACCAATATCACTGATGAATATGGATGCTAAGATTCTCAACAAAGTCCTAGCAAACAGGATCCAACAGCACAATTAAAAGGTTATCCAGCATGCCCAGGAGGGACTCATCCCTGCGCTACAAGGATGGTTCAACATCCACAACTCAATCAATGTGATAGAACAAATTAATATGAGAAGAGAGAAGTACCACATGGTCCTCTCAATTGATGCAGAAAAAGCATTTGACAAAATCAACCATCCATTTCTGATTAAAACGTTTCAAAGTATAGGGATAGAGGGAACATTTCTGAACTTCATCAAATCTATCTATGAAGGACCCACAGCAAATATCATCCTCATGGGAAAAAGCTTGTGTCCTTCCCATTGAGATCAGGAACACGACAAGGATGCCCACTCTCACCACTCTTGTTCAACATAGTATTAGAAGTCCTAGGAACAGCAATCAGAGAACAAAGAGTAATAAAAGGTATCCAAATTGGCAATGAAGAAGTCAAACACTCTCTCTTTGCAGATGACGTATTCTTTATATGGAAAACACAAAAGACTACACTCACAAACTACTAGAACTCACACAGCAATTCAGCAACATGGCAGGATACAAAGTCAATGTACAGAAATCACTGGCTTTCTTATACACTAACAATGAAAATACAGAAAGGGAAATTAGAGAATTGATTCCATTTACTATAGCACCAAGAACCAAAAGATACCTGGGAATAAACCTAACCAAAGAGGTAAAGGATCTGTACTCAAGGAACTACAGAACACACATGAAAGAAACTGAAGAAGACACAAAAAGATGGAAGACAATTCCATGCTTTTAATGCTATGCTGATCAAAATTCCACCGGTATTCTTCAAAGAGCTGGATCAAATAATCCAAAAATTTGTATGGAATCAGAAGAGACCCCGAATCACTAAGGAAATGTTGAAAAACAAAAATAAAACTGGTGGCATCACGTTGCCTGATTTCAAGCTTTACTACAAAGCTGTGATAACCAAGACAGCATGGTACTGGCATAAAAACAGACACCTAGACCAGTGTAATAGAGTAGAGAGCCCAGATATGGACCCTCAACTCTATGGGCAAATAATCTTTGACAAAACAGGAAAAAATATACAGTGGCAAAAAGACAGTCTCTTCAATAAATGGTGCTGGGAAAACTGGGCAGCTATACGTAGAAGAATGAAACTCGACCATTCTCTTACACCATACACAAAGATAAACTCAAAATGGATAAAAGACCTCAATGTGGGACAGGAATCCATCAGAATCCTAGAGGAGAATATAAGCAGTAATCTCTTCGATATCAGTCACAGCAACTTCTTTCAAGATATGTCACCAGAGGCAAAGAAACAAAAGCAAAAATGAACTTTTGGGACTTCATCAAAATCAAAAGTTTCTGCACAGCAAAGGAAATAGTCAAGAAAACAAAGAGGCAACCCACGGAACGGGAGAAGATATTTGCAAATGACAGTACAGACAAAAGGTTGATATCCAGGACCTATAAAGAACTCCTCAAACTCAGCACACACAAAACAGATAATCATATCAAAAAATGGGCAGAAGATATGGACAGACCCTTCTCCAATAAAGACATACAAATGGCTATCAGACACATGAAAAAATGTTCATCACCACTAGCCATCAGGGAGATTCAAATTAAAACTACATTGAGATATCACCTTACACCAGTTAGAATGGCCAAAATTAGCAATACAGGAAACAACATGTTTTGGAGAGGATGTGGAGAAAGGGGAACCCTCTTCCACTGTTGGGAATGCAAGTTGGTGCAGCCCCTTTGGAGAACAGTGTGAAGATTCCTCAAGAAATTAAAAATAGAACTTCCCTATGACCCTGCAATTGCACTCCTGGGCATTTACACAAAAGATACAGATGTAGTGAAAAGAAGAGCCGGCCATCTGTACCCCCAATGTTTATAGCAGCAATGTCCACGGTCACCAATCTGTGGAAAGAACCAAGATGCCCTTCAATTGATGAATGGATAAGGAAGATGTGGTCCATATACACTATGGAGTATTATGCCTCCATCAGAAAGGATGAATACCCAACTTTTGTAGCAACATGGATGGACTGGAAGATATTATGCTGAGTGAAATCAGTCACGCAGAGAGAGTCAATTATCATATGGTTTCACTTATTTGTGGAGTATAACAAATAGCATGGAGAACATGGGGAGTTAGAGAGGAGAAGGGAGTTGGAGGAAGTTGGAAGTGGAGGTGAACCATGAGAGACTATGGCCTCTAAAAAACAATCTGAGGGGTTTGAATTGGCAGGTGGGTGGGAAGTGGGGGTACCATGTAGTGGGTATTATAGAGGGCATGGAGCACTGGGTGTGGTGAAAAAATAATGAATGCTCTTATGCCGAAAATTTTTAAAAAATTATTTAAAAAACCAGTTATATGCCAATAAGCTAAGCAACCTAGATGAAATGGATGCATTTCTGGAAAACTATAAACTCCCAAAATTGAACCAGGAGGAAATTGACAACCTGAATACACCTATATCTTGTAACGAGATTGAAGCGGTGATCAAAACCTCCCAAAAAACAAGAGCCCAGGACCTAACGAATTCCCTGGGGAATTCTACCAAACTCTCAAAGAAGAAATAACACCTATTCTCCTGAAGCTGTATCAAAAAACTAAAGCAGAAGGAAAACTTCCAGACTCTTTCTATGAAGCCAGCATTACCTTGATCCCCAAAACAGGCAAAGAAGCTAACAAAAAGGAGAATTTCAAACCAATATCACTGATGAATATGGATGCTAAGATGCTCAACAAGATCCTAGCAAACAGGATCCAACAGCACATTAAAAAGATTATGGACCATGACCAGGTGAGATTCATTCTAGAGATACAAGGATGGTATAACATCTGCAAATCAATCAATGTGATAGAACAAATTATTGAGAAAAGAGAGAAGAACCACATGGTCAACTCCATTAATGCAGAAAAAGCATTTGACAAAATCCAGCATCCATTTCTGATTAAAATGATTCAAAGTATAGGGATAGAGGCAACATTCCTGAACTTCGTCAAATCTATCTATGAAAGACCTACAGCAAATATCATCCTCAATGGGAAAAATCTTGCAGCATTCCCATTGAGATCAGGAACACGAAAAGGATGCCTACTGTCACCACTCTTGTTCAACATAGTATTAGAAGTCCTAGAAACAGCATTCAGACAACAAAGAGAAATAAAAGGTAATGAAGAAGTCAAACTCTCTCTCTTCACAGATGACATGATTCTTTATATGGGAAACCAAAAAGACACCAACCCCAAACTACTAGAACTCATACAGCAATTCAATAACGTAACAGGATACAAAGTCAATGTGCAGAAACCAGTGGCTTCCTTATACACTAACAATGAAAATACAGAAAGAAAAATTAGAGAATCGATTCCATTTACTATAGCACCAAGAACCATAAGATACCAGGGAATAAACCTAACCAAAGAGGTAAAGGATCTGTACTCGAGGAACTACAGAACACTCATGAGAGAAATTGAAGAAGACCCAAAAAGATGGAAGACCATTCCATGGTTTTGGATCTGAATAATAAAAATTGTTAAAATGTCTATACTGCCTAGAGAAATCTATACTTTTAATGCGATTCTGATCAAAATTCCACCAGTATTCTTCATAGAGCGGGATTAAATAATCCAAAAATTTGTATGGAATCAGAAGAGACCCCGAATCACTAAGGAAATGTTGAAAAACAAAAATAAAACTGGTGGCATCACGTTGCCTGATTTCAAGCTTTACTACAAAGCTGTGATAACCAAGACAGCATGGTACTGGCATAAAAACAGACACCTAGACCAGTGTAATAGAGTAGAGAGCCCAGATATGGACCCTCAACTCTATGGGCAAATAATCTTTGACAAAACAGGAAAAAATATACAGTGGCAAAAAGACAGTCTCTTCAATAAATGGTGCTGGGAAAACTGGGCAGCTATATGTAGAAGAATGAAGCTCAACGATTCTCTTACATGGTACCCAAAGATAAACTCAAAATGGATAAAAGACCTCAATGTGAGACACGAGTGCATCAAAATCCTAGAGGAGAACATAGGCAGTAATCTCTTCAATACCAGCCACAGCAACTTCTTTCAAGATATGTCTCAAAGGCCAAGGAAACAAAAGCGAAAATAAACTTTTGGGACTTCATCATATTCAAAAGTTTCTGCACAGCAAAGAAAACAAAGAGGCAACCCACGGAATGGGGAAAGATATTTGCAAATGACAGTACAAACAAAAGGTTTATATCCAGGATCTATAAAGAACTCCTCAAACTCAGCACACACAAAACAGATAATCATATCAAAAAATGGGCAGAAGACATGAACAGACATTTATCCAATGAAGACTTACAAATGGCTATCAGACACATGAAAAAATGTTCATCATCACTAGCCATCAGGGAGATAAAAATTAAAACACTTTGAGATATCACCTTACACCAGTTAGAATGGCCAAAATTAGCAAGACAGGAAACAACATGTGTTGGAGGGGATGTGGAGAAAGGGGAACCCTCTTCCACTGTTGTGTTATAAAGCAAGTTGAATGCAAGTAGAATGCCACAATTCCCACTGTTGGTGGGAATGCAAGTTGGTGCAGCCTCTTTGGAGAACAGTGTGGAGATGCCTCAAGAAATTAAAAATAGAACTTCCCTATGACCCTGCAATTGCACTCCTGGGTATTTACCCAAAAGATACAGATGTAGTGAAAAGAAGGGCCATCTGTACCCCCAATGTTTATAGCAGCAATGGCCTCGGTCGCCAAATGTGGAAAGATCCAAGATGCCCTTCAATGGACTTATGGATAAGGAAGATGTGGTCCATATACAATATGGAGTATTACGCCTCCATAAGAAAGGATGAAGAGCCAACCTTTGTTTCAACATAGACAGGACTGGAAGAAATTATGCTGAGTGAAATAAGTCAAGCAGCGAGAGTCAATTATCATTTGGTTTCACTTATTTGTGGAGTATAACAAATAGCATGGAGGACATGGGGAGTTAGAGAGGAGAAGGGAATTGGGGGAAATTGGAAGGGGAGGTGAACCATGAGAGACTATGGACTCTGAAAACAATCTGAGGGGTTTGAAGTAGTAGGGGGGTGGGAGGTTGGGGTAACAAGGTTGTGGGTATTATAGAGAGCATGGATTGCATGGAGCACTGGGTGTGGTACAAAAATAATGAATACTGTTATGCTGAAAATATATAAAAAATAAATTAAAAAAAAAACTTCCCAAAAAACAAGAGCTCAGGACCTACCAGATTCCTTGGGGAATTCTACCAAACTTACAAAGAAGAAATAATGCCTATTCTCCTGAAACTGTCTCAAAAAATTGAAGCAGAAGGAAAACTTACAGACTCTTTTTATGAAGCCAGCATTACCCTGTTCCTTAAACCAGTTAAAACCACACCAAAAAGGATAATTTTACACCTACATCACTGATGAATATGGAGGCTAAGATTCTCAACAAGATCCTAGCAAATAGGATCCAACAGCTCATTAAAAAGATGATCCACCATGACCAATCCCTGAATTGCAAGGGTGGTTCAACATTCGCAAATCAATCAGTGTGACATAGCAAATCATCAAGAGAAGAGAGAAGAACCACATGGTCCTCTCAATTGATGCGGAAAAAGCATTTGACAAAATTCAGCATCCATTCCTGATTAAAATGCTTCAAAGTATAGGGATAGAGGGAACATTCCTGAACTTCATCAAATCTAGCTATGAAAAACACACAGAAAATATCATCCTCAATGGGGAAAAGCTCACAGCCTTCCCCTTGAGATCAGGACACGACAAGGATGCCCACTCCCATCACTCTTCTTCAACATAGTATTAGAAGTCCTAGCAACAGCAATCAGACAACAAAGAGAAATAAGACGTATCCAAATTGGCAATGAAGAAGTCAACCTTTCACTCCTCACAGATGACATGATGCTTATATGGAAAACCAAAAAGACTCCACCCCCAAACTACTAGGACTCATACAGCAATTCATTAATGTAGCAGGATACAAAGTCAATGTACAGAAATCAGTTGCTTTCTTATACACTAACAATGAAAACACAGAAATGGAAATTAGAGAATCGATTCCATTTACTATAACACCAAGAATGATAAGGTACCTGGGAATAAACCTAACCAAAGAGATAAAGGATCTGTAGTTGAGGAACTACAGAATCCTTGTGAATGAAATTGAAGAAGACTCAAAAAGATGGAAGACCATTCCATGCTCTTGGATTGGAAGAATAAACATTGTTAAAATGTCTATACTGCCTAGAGAAACCTATACTTTTAATGCCATTCCAATCAGTATTCTTCAAAGATTTGGAGCAAATAATCCAAAAATCTGTATGGAATCAGAAGAGATGCCGAATTGCTAAGGAAATGTTGAAAAACAAAAATAAAACTGGGGGCATCACATTACCTGATTTCAAGCTTTACTACAAAGCTGGATCACCAAGACAGCATGGTGCTGGCATAAAAACAGACACCTAGACCAGTGGAACAGAGTAGAGATCCCAGATATGGACCCTCAACTCTATGGTCAAATAATCTCCAAAAAAGCAGGAAAAATATACAGTAGGAAAAAGTCTCCTTAATAAATGGTGTTGGGAAAATTGGACAGCTATATATATGGAGAAAAATGAAACTTTACATATTACACCATACACAAAGATAAACTCGAAATGGATAAAAGACCTCAATATGAGACAGGAATTCATCAGAACCCTAGAGGAGAACATAGGCAGTTATCTCTTTGATATCAGCCACAGCAACTTCTTTCAAGATATGTCTCCAAAGGCAAGGGAAACAAAAGTGAAAATGGACTTTTGGGACTTCATCATGATCTAAAGCTTCTGCACAGCAATGGAAACAGCCAAAAAAACAAAGAGACAACCCACAGTATGGGAAAAGATATTTGCGAATGACAGTAGAGACAAAAGGCTGATATCCAGGATCTATAAAGAACTTCTCAAACTCAACACACACAAAACAAATAAGCATGTCAAAAAATGGGCAGAAGAAAATGACAGTACAGACAAAAGATTGATATCCAGGATCTATAAAGAACTCCTCAAACTCAGCACACAAAAAACAGACAATCATATCAAAAAATAGGCAGAAGATATGGACAGATACTTCTCCAATGAAGACATACAAATGGCCATGAGACACATGAAAAAATGTTCATCATCACTAGCCCTCAGGGAGATTCAAATTAAAACCCCATTGATATATCCCCTTACACCAGTTAAAATGGCCAAAATTAGAAAGACAGGAAACAGCGTGTGTTGGAGAGGATGTGGAGAAAGGGAAACCCTCTTCCACTGTTAGGAATGCAAGTTGGTGCAGCCACTTTGGAGAACAGTGTGGAGATTCTTCAAGCAATTAAAGGTAGAACTTCCCTATGACCTGACCCTGCAATTGCACTACTGGGTATTTACCCCAAACATACAGATGTCGTGAAAAGAAGGGCCATCTGTACCCCAATGTTTACAGCAGCAATGACCACGGTCGTCAAACTGTGGAAAGAACCAAGATGCCCTTCAACGGACGAATGGATAAGGAAGATGTGGTCCATATACACTATGGAGTATTATGCTTCCATCAGAAAAGATGAATACCCAACCTTTGTATCAACATCGACAGGACTGGAAGAGATTATGGTAGTGAAATAAGTCAAGCAGAGAGAGCCAATTATCATATGGTTTCACTTTTTGTGGAGCATTACAAATAACGTGGAGGACATAGGGAGATGGAGAGGAGAAAGGAGTTGAGGGAAATTTGAAGGGGAGATGAAACATGAGTGACACTGTACTCTGAAAAACAACCTGAGGGTTTTGAAGGGGTGGGGGTTGGGAGGTTGTGGAGCTAGGTGGTGGGTATTATAGAGGGCTCGGATTGCATGGAGCACTGGGTGTGGTGCATAAACAATGAATTCTATTTTGCTGAAAAGAAAAAAAAATGGGCATAGGACATGAACAGACATTTCTGCAAAGAAGACATCCAGGTGGCCAACAGACACATGAAAAAATGCTCCACATCACTCGGCATCCAGGAAATACAAATCAAAACTACAATAAGATACCACCTCACACCAGTCAGAATGGCTAAAATTAACAAGTTAGGAAATGACAGATGCTGATGAAGATGTGGAGAAAGGGGAACCCTCCTACACTGTTGGTGGGAATGCAAGCTGGTGAGACCACTCTGGAAAACAGCATGGAGTTTCCTCAAAAAGTTGAAAATAGACCTACCTTATGATGCAGCATTTGCATTACTGGGTATTTACCCTAAAGATACAAACGTAGTGATCCGAAGGGGCACATGCACCCGAATGTTTATAGCAGCAATGTCCACAATCGCCAAACTGTGGAAAGAACCTAGATGTCCATCCACAGATGAATGGATAAAGGAGAGTGGTATATATATACAATGGCATACAATGCAGCCATCAAAAGAAATGAAATCTTGTCATTTTCAACGACATGGATGGAACTAGAGGGTATTATGCTTAGTGAAATAAGTCAATCGGAGAAAGACAACTATCATGATCTCCCTTATATGAGGAAGAAGTGGAGAAGCAACGTGGAGAGTTTGAGGGGTAGGAAAAGAATAAATTAAACAAGATGGAATCAGTAGGGAGGCAAACCATAAGAGACTCTTAATGTCACAAAACAAACCAAAGTGGGGCCGGGGAGAGGGGGTTAGGGAGAGGGTGGTGGGGTTATGGACATTGGGGAGAATATGTGCTATGGTGAGTGCTGTGAAGTGTATCAACCTGGCGATTGTACCCCTGGGACTAATAATACATTATATGTTTATTAAAATTAAAAAAAAATACTAGTAAACTGACTCTAGTACACTTTAAGAAAAACATTTACCATGATGAACTGGGAATTATACCTGGGTTGCAAGATTGATTCAATATTCACCAATCTGTCATTAATAAAAGGATAAGTACCATATGATCCTTTCAATAGATACAGAAAAAGCATTTGACAAAATGCAATATACATTCACGATTTAAAAAAAAAAAAACCTCATGAAAGTAGTGATAGAATGAACATCCCTCAACATCATATAGGCCATATACAAAAGACCCACAGCTAATAAAAGGGGAAAAACTGAGACCTTTACCCCTAAGGTCATAAACACAACAGGGATGTGCACCCTCACAACTGTTGCTCAGCACAATAGTGGAAAACCTAGTCAGCAATCAGACAACAAAAAGAAATAAAAGGCATCCAAATCAGTAAGGAAGGAGTCAAAATTTTACTATTTGCAGATGACATGACATTCCATGTAGAATAACCCAAAGACTCCACCAATAAAATTGCTAGAACTGATACATGAATCCAGCAAAGTCACAGGATATAAAATCAGCATACAGAAATCTGTTGCCTTTCTTTTTTTTAACTATCTATTTAAGATGAGCAGGGGGGAGGGGAAGAAGGACAGGGAGAAGGAGGCTCCCACTGAGCAGGGAGCATGACATGGGGCTCAATCCCAGGAACCTAGAATCATGACCTGAACTGAAGACAGATGCTTAACCATCTGAACCCCCAGGCAACCCTGTTGCATTTCTAAATACCAATAATGAAGCAGAAGAAAGAAATAAGGAATCAAACCCATTTATTATTGCACCAAACACTATAACATACCTAGGAATAAACCTAACCAAGAAGGTAAAGATTTGTACTCCGAAAACTATAAAACACTTATGAAAGAAATTGAAGAAGGCACACACACCAAAAGGAAAAACTAATGAATTGGAAAAACAAATCCTGTTAAAATGTCTATACCACCTGGGCGCCTGGGTGGCTCAGTGGATTAAGCCACTGCCTTCGGCTCAGGTCATGATCTCAAGGTCCTGGGATTGAGCCCCCCATCAGGCTCTCTGCTCAGCGGGGAGCCTGCTCCCCACCCCGCCCTACTCTGCCTACTCGTGATCTCTCTCTCTATCAAATAAATAAATAAAATCTTTAAAAAAATGTCTATACCACCCAAAGCAGTCTACATATTCAATGCAATTCTTATCAGAACAATACCAGCATTTTTCACAGAATAAGAACAAACAATCCTAAAATTTCTATTGAACCATAAGAGACCCCGAACAGTCAAAGTAATGCTGGAGGCATCACAGTACCTCAAACTGTATTATAAAGCTGTAATCATTAAGACATTATGGTACTGACTCAAAAACAGACACATAGAACAAGGGAACAGAATAGGGAATCCAAAAATGGACCCACAACACCATGGTCAACTAATCTTCAACAAAACAGTTAAGTATGTCCAATAGAAAAATGACAGGGGAAAGCTGGGAAGATGGCAGAGGAGTAGGGGACCCTATTTTAACAAGTCCCCTGAATTTAGCTGGATATGTACCAAACCATTCTGAACACCCGTGAAATCAGACTGAGATGTAGAAATATATATCTGTATCTCTACAAGCAGAAAATCTCCAGTAGTTGTGAGGTATGAAGGGCAGAGCCATGATTCTGTGGGTTGATATTGGAAGATAAACAGAAGGAGGAAGGAGCCTCCAAAAGCTGGCACCAGGTAGGTGATATAACACTGGAGTGCAAAAGCAGTCCATGCTGGGGATCAGGCACAGACTCACAGACCAGTAGCAGTGGAGAGAGGACCAGGAGCCGAGGGTACAGGTGTGCTACATGTGGGCAGCTCATTGTTTTAGAAGCACAAAGGGCAAGGCCAAGCCTGGGCTACTTGGACAACCACTGAGAGAGTTGCTATCAGGCCCAGTCCACTGGGGAGGCTACAATTTTTAGCAGTGCAGACAGAAACAGAGACTGTGTGTCCTGAAGAGCTCAGTAAATAGCAGACTATGATTTCTCTGCTCTGAGCCAGAGATTTGGGTGTAATTAGTTCTTCTTTGATTCTCCAAAGAGACAAAGAGATGCAGAAATCCACCGAGAACAAAAGCTGAAAATACCAGTTTCCACCGAGCCCACCCTCTCAACAGAGGTCAGGGCAACTCTGCCCAAGCAGGGGTTGCCTGAGTAATACCACAGCAGGCCCCTCATCCAAAACACAGGTTGGAAGAACAAGAGAACAAAAACATTAGAGCCCCTATAAAACAGGTGCATCTTGCTTGGGTAGTGGTTAATACTTTGGACATTATACAGCCCCTCAACCACTCCTCAACAGAATTACTAAGAGGGGGAACCTCCAACCAAAAAGAAAAGATTTAGAGAATGTGGCCTCTGCCACAGACCTGATAGATTTGGATATGAGCAAGATGTCAAAGAGAGACTCCAAAGTAGCAATTCTGAAGTCAATATCTAGACTTAAGAACACTATTAGAGACAATAGGGAATCTCTAATGGCAGAAATGAGATCTAATCATGCGAAACATAAAATTGCTATGATGGACGTTGGGGAAAGTATGTGCTATGGGGAGTGCTGTGAATTGCGTAAGAGTGATGAATCACAGATCTGTACCCCTTAAACAAATAATTTTTTTAATATTTTAAATTTATTTTCAGTGTAACAGTATTCATTGTTTTTGCACCACACCCAGTGCTCTATGCAATCACCACCTGGTTCCCCAAAACTCCCACCCCCCATCCCTTCAAAACCCTCAGATTGTTTTTCAGAGTCCATAGTCTCTCATGGTTCACCTACTCTTCCAATTTCCCTTAACTTCGTTCTCCTCTCCATCTCCCCTTGTCCTCCATGCTAATGATGCAACCACTTTGGAGAACAGTGTGGAGATTCCTCAAGAAATTAAAAATAGGGCTTCCCTATATCCCTGCAATTGCACTACTGGGTATTTACCTCAAAGATACAGATGCAGTGAAAAGAAGGGCCATCTGTACCCCCAATGTTTATAGCAGCAATGGCCACGGTCGCCAAACTGTGGAAAGAACGAAGATGCCCTTCAACAGATGAATGGATAAGGAAGATGTGGTCTATAGACACTATGGAGTATTATGCCTCCATCAGAAAGGGTGAATACCCAACTTTTGTAGCAACATGGACGGGACTGGAAGAGATTATGCTGAGTCAAGTAAGTCAAGCAGAGAGAGTCAAATAACAAATTATATGTTAATTTAAAAAAAGAAAGAAAAAAGAAATTACCAAGTAGGAAAAAAAAAATGGTATGGATGAGATGTGGTCTAAACTGGATACCCTGACAGCTAGGGTAAATGACAAAGAATTCTCACTAATTTTAGTGAGCAAGAGGATAAGATTATACAAAAGAAGAAAGCTGAGGAGGCCTGGAATTAATACCTAAAATCCCAAGAGATCAGACTGAGAGAGATTAATGACATCATGAAGTGCTCCAATGTCAGAATTATTCGGATCCCTGAGGGGGTGGAGAGAGAGAGAGAGAGAGGATCTAGAAGATGATTTTGAGCAAATAATTTCTGAGAACTTTCCTAATCTGGAGAAGGAAACAAGCATTTCATGTCCTAGAGGCAGGGAGGACCCTTCCCAAAATCCGTGGGAACACATCTATGCCCTGACATGTAATAATAAAATTTTCAAATCATACAAATGAGGAAGAAATCCTGAAAGCAGCTAGGGGGAAGAGATTTCTTATATACAGAGGAAGGAACATCAGAATAATGTCAGACCTGTCCACAGAGACATGGCAAGCCAGAAAGGTCTGGCAAGACATATTCAGGGTACCAGATGAGAAGAACATGCAGCCAAGGATACTTTGTCCAGCAAGGATGCCATTTAGAAAAGATGGAGAGACAAGGAGCTTCCAGGACTGACAGAAACTAAAAGAATCTGTGACAACCAAGCTGTCCTGCAAGAAATATTAAAGGGTATTCTATAAAAGTAGAAAAACCCTAAGGTAATATAGAACAGAAATTTATAGAGACAATCTATCAAAATAGAGTCTTACAGACAACGTTATGGCACTAAAATCATATCTTTCAATAGTCATTCTCAATGTATATGGCCTAAATGCCCCCCCCCCACGAAATAGCACAGAGTTGCAGATTGGATAAAAAGACATGATCCATCTGTATGCTGTCTACAAGAGATTCATTTTGAACCTAAAGATACATCCAGACTGTAAGTCAGGGGATAGAGAATGATTTTTCATGCCAATGGACCTCAAAAGAAAGCTATGGTCAAGAATTCTTAAATTCTTATATCAGAATTGTTAAATTAATTCTTAAACTAATGAAGAATTTAAGTTAAAGACTCCAGCAAGAGATGCAGAGGTACACTATATCACACTTAAAGTGTTTATCCAACAAGAAGATCTAACAATTATAAATATTCATGTCCCAACATGGGAGCAGCCAACTATAAAAACCAACCATTAACCAAAATATTCATATTTTTTATTCTGTTATATTAGTCACCATATAGTATATCATTGTTTTCGGATTTTTTTTAAAAAAATTTATTTATTTATTTGACAGAAATCACAAGTAGGCAGAGAGGCAGGCAAAGAGAGAGGAAGGGGAGCAGGCTCCCTGCTGAGCAGAGAGCCCAATGCAGGGCTCGATCCCAGGATTCTGGGATGATGACCTGAGCCGAAGGCAGAGGCTTTAACCCACTGAGACAGGAGGCCTCATCATTGGTTTTTGATGTAGTGTTCTATAATTCATTGATTGCATGTAACACACAGTGCTCCATGTAATATGTGTCCTCTTTATTATACATTATCGGGCTAACCCATCCCCTCAACCCCCACCTCTCTAAAACTCTCAGTTTCTTCCTCAGAGTCCATAGTTGCTCATGGTTCATCTCCCCATCTGATTTCCCCCCCCATACATTTTCTCCTACCTTCTAATCTCCTCCATGCTGTTCCTTGTATTTCATAAATAAGTGAAACCATATGAAAGTTGACTTTCTCTGCTTGACTTATTTCACTTAGATAATATCCTCTAGTCCCATCCATGTTCATGCAAAAGTAGGGTATTCATCCTTTCTGATGGCTAAGTAATATTTCATTGTATATATGGAAAACATCTTTATCCATTAATCTATTGAGGTGTATCTCAGATCTTTCCACAGTTTGGATACTGCTGCTATGAACATTGGGGAGCATATGGCCTTCTTATCACTACATCTGTGTCATTGGGGTAAATACTCAGCATTGCAATTCCTGGGTCATAGGATGGCCCTATTTTTAATTTTCTGAGGAACCTCCATACTGTTTTCAAAAGTGGCTATACTACCTTGCAATCCCACCAACAGTGTAAGAGAGTTTCCCTTTCTCCACAACCTCTCCAACATTTGTTGTTTCTTGCCTTGTCAGTTTTTGCCATTCTAACTGGTGAAATGTGGTATCTCAATGTAGTTTTGATTTTAATTTCCCTTGTTTTGAACATTTTTTCAAGTATCCACTAGCCATTTGTGTGTCTTCTTTGGAGAAGTGTCCTTTCATGTCTTCTGTTCATTTTTTGACTTATTTGTTTTTTGGGTGATGAGTTTGAGAAGTCCGTTACAGATCTTGGGTACCAGACCTTTATCTGTAATGTCATTTACAAATATATTCTCCCATTCCATGTGTTGCCTCTTTATTTTGTTGACTGTCTCATTTGTTATGCAAAATTTTTTTATCTTGATGAAGTCTCAGAAGTTCATTTTTACATTTGATTCCCCTGCCTTTGGAGACGTGTCTTGAAAGAAGCCGCTGTGACTAATGTTGAAGAGCTTACTGCCAATGTTCTCTAGGATTTCAATGGACTTGTGTCTCCATGAGGTTTGTCATGCAGTTTGAGTTTATCTTTGTGTATGGTGTAAGGGAATGGTCAAGTTTCATTCCACTATATAGAGCTGTCCAATTTTCCCAGCACCATTTATTGAAGAGACTGTCCTTTTACCATTGAATATTTTTTCCTTTTTGTGGAAGATTACTTGACCATATCTAGGATATATATTCTGTTCTATTGATCTATGTGTCTGTTTTTGTGCCAGTATCATTCTGTCTTGGTGATCACAGCTATTTAATATAGCTTGAAATCAGACAACGTGATACCCCTTGCTTTGGTTTTATTTTTGAACATTTCCTTGGTGACTTCAGGTCTTTTCTAGTTCCATACAAATTTTAGGACTGTTTGTTCCAGCACTTTGAAAAATGCAGATGGTACTTTGATGGGGTTGGTGTTGAAAGTATAAATTGCTTAAGGCAGTATAGACATTTTAACAATGTTTATTCTTCCAATCCATGTGCATAAAATGTTTACCTAACTATTTGTGTCTTCTGCAATTTCTTTCGTAAGTATTCTGTAGTTTCTACAGTATGGATCCTGTACCTTTTTGGTTAGGTTTATTCCAAAGTGTCTTATGGGTTTTGGTGCTATTGTTAATCAAATAAATTCTCTAATTTCCCTCTCTACAGTTACATTGTTAGTGTAGAAGAAATCAACTTATATCTGTGCATTGATCTTGTATCCTGCCACATTACTGAATTGTTGAATGTGTTCTAGAGATATTGGGGGAAGAGGCTTTTGGATTTCCCACATAAAGTATCATGTCATCTGTGAAGAGGACTTCTTCTTTGCCAATTTGAATACCTTTTATTTCTTTTTGTTGTCTGATTGCTGTTGCTAGGACTTCTAGTAGTATGTTGAACAATAGTGGTCAGAGTGGGCATCCTTGTCGTGTTCCTGATCTTAGAGGAAAGGCTGTCAGCTTTTCCCCCATTGAGAATGATATTCACTGTGGGCTTTTCAAAGATGGATTTTATGAAATTGAGGGATTTTGTCTCTATCCCTACACTCTGAACAGTTTTATTCAGGAAAGGATGCTTTATTTTGTCAAATACTTTTTCTGCATCGATTAAGAAAATTATATAATTCTTGTCTTATCTTTTATTAGTGTATTCTACTGCATTGATTAATTTGTGAGTATCTAGTTAAACTTGCATCCCAGGAATAAATTCTATGTGGTGGTGATGGGTTACCTTTTAATATTCTGTTGAATCTTATTGGTTAGGATCTTGTTGAGTATTTTAGCATCCATGTTCATTAGGGATATGGATCTGAAAATCTCCTTTTTGATGGAGTCTTTTCCTGGTTTTGGGATCCAGGTAATACCGGCCTCATAGAACCAGTTTGGAAGTTTTCCTTCCATTTCTATTTTTTGAAACAGCTTTAAGAGAATAGATGCTACTTCTTCTTTGAACATTTGGTAGAATTCCCCAGGGAATCTGTCAGGTCAGGGGCTCTTGTTTTTTGGGAGGTTTTTGATCACTGCTACAATTTCATTCTATTTGGGTTGTCAATTTCTTCTGTTTTCAGTCTTAGTGCTTTATAAGTTTCTAGGAAGGTATCTATTTCTTCCATGTTTCTTAATTTATTGGCATATAGCTGTTGATAATAATTTCTAATGATTGCTTCTATTTCTCTGATGTTAGTTGTGATCTCTCCCTTTTCATTCATAATTTTATTAATTTGGGTCCTTTCACTTTTCTTTTGGATAAGTCTGGCCAGTGATTTATCGGTCTTATTAATTCTTACAAAAAGCCAGCTTCTAGTTTCGTTGATGTGTTCTACTGTATTTCTGATTTCTAATTCATTCATCTCTGCTTTAATCTTAATAACCTCCTTCTCATGCGTGGGTGGTCTACTTTGTTGTTGATTCTCCAGTTCTTTAAAGTGTAAAGAGAGTTTGTGTATTTGGAAATTTTTCTAGTTTTTTGAGTAAGGCTCGAATGGCTATGTATTTCCCTCTTAGGTTTGCCTTGCTGTATCACATACGTTTTGGACTGATGTGCTTTCATTCTGACTGGTTTTCTTGAATTGTTTAGGTTCTTTGATTTCCTGGTTGGTCCAAACATTCTTGAGAGGGATGGTCTTCAGCTTCCAAGTGTTTGAATTACTTCCAAACTTTTTGATCTGAGTTTGTTTCCAAGTGTTGTGGTCTGATAATACATAGGGAATAATCTCAGTATTTTGGAATTGGTTGAAAACAGAATTGTGACCCAGTATGTGATCTATTCCAGAGAAAGTTCCATGTGTGCTTGAGAAAAATGAGCATTATGTTGTTTTAGGGTAGAATGTTCTGTATGTATCTTTCAGGTCCATCTGGTCCAGAGTGTCATTCAAAGCTCTTGGTTCTTTGTTGATTTTCTGCTTAGATGAACTGTCAGTTGCTTAGTGTAGTGTTGAGAGCTCCTCCTATTCTTTTTTGTGTGTGTGCTGATTACTATATTTATTTTTTAATTTTTTCTAATCTATTTAATTTAATTAATTTATTTATTTTACTGATTTTTAAGATTTCTTTTCAGTGTTCCAGAATTCATTGTTTATGCACCACACTCAGTCATACATGCAATATGTGCCCTCCTTAATACCCACCACCTGGCTCTCCCAACCTTCCACCATTCTGCCCCTTCAAAACCCCCACATTGTTTGCAGAGTCCATAGTCTCTCATGGTTCGTCTCCACCTCCAATTTCCCCCAACTCCCTTCTCCTCTCCATCTCCCAATGTCCTCCATGTTATTCCTTATGCTCCACAAATAAGCAAAACTGTATGATAATTGACTCTTTCTGCTTTAATTATTTCACTCAGCATTATCTCTTCCAGTCCCATCCACATTTATATAAAAGTTGGGTATTCAGCCTTTCTGATGGAGGCATCATACTCCATACTATATATGGAATATATCTTCCTTATCCATTTGTCCATTGGAGGGCATCTTGGTTCTTTCCACCGTTTGGTGACTGTGGCCATTGCGACTATGAACATTGGGGTACAGATAACCCATCATTACATTACATCTGTATCATTGGGGTAAACACCAAGTAGTGCAATTGCAGGGTCATAGGGAAGCTCTACTTTTAATTTCTTAGAGAATATCCACACTGTTCTCCAAAGTGGCTGCACCAACTTGCATTTTCACCAACAGTGTAAGAGGATTCCCTTTTCTCCACATCCTCTCCAACACACATTGTTTACTATCTTGTTAATTTTGGCCATTCTAACTGGTGTAAGGTGGTATCTCAATGTGGTTTTAATTTGAATCTCTCTGATGGCTCATGATGATGACCATTTTTTCACGTGTCTGTTAGCCATTTGTATATCTTCATTGGAGAAGTGTCTGTTCATGTCTTCTGCCCATTTTTTGATGTGATTATCTGTTTTTTGTGCCCACAGTTTGAGTTCCTTGTAGATCCTAAATATCAGCTCTTTGTATTGTCATTTGCAAATATCTTCTCCCACTCTGTGGGTTGCCTTGTTGTTTTGTGGACTATTTCCTTTGCTGTGCAGAAGCTTTTGATCTTGATGAAGTCCCAAAAATTCATTTTCCCTTTGGCTTCCTTTGCCTTTGGACACATATCTTGAAAGAAGTTGCTGTGGCTGATATCGAAAAGGTTACTGCCTATGTTCTTCTCTAAGATTATGATGTATTCCTGTCTCACATTGAGGTCTTTTATCCATTCTGAGTTCATCTTTGTGTACAGTGTAAGAGAATGGTCGAGTTTCATTCTTCTACTTATAGCTGTCCAATTTTCCCAGCACCATTTATTAAAGAGACTGTCTTTTTTTTTCCACTGTATATTTTCTCCTGCTTTGCCCAAGATTATTTGACCGTACAGTTGCAGGTCCATAGGTGGGCTTTCTACTCTGTTCCTCTGGTCTATGTGTCTGTTTTTATGCCATTACCATGCTCTCTTGATGACCACAGCTTTGTAGTAAACCTTGAAATCAGGCAACGTGATATCGCCAGTTTTGTTTTTCTTTCTTAACATTTCCTTAGCAATTTGGGGTCTCTTTTGATTCCATACAGATTTTAGGATTATTTGATCCATCTCTTTGAAAAATACCAGTGGAATTCTGATTGGAATGGCATTGAAAGTATAGATTATTCTAGGCAGTATAGACATTTTAACAATATTTATTCTTCCAATCCAAGAGCATGGAATGGTCTTCCATTTTGTGTGTGTGTCTTCTTCAATTTCTTTCATGAGTGTTCTGTAGTTCCTCGAGTACAGATCATTTACCTCTTTGATTAGGCTTATTCTCAGGTACCTTATCATTCTTGGTGCTATAGTAAATGGAATCGATTCTCTAATTACCCTTTCTGTAATTTCATTGTTAATGTATAAGAAAGCAACTGATTTCTGTACATTGATTTTCTATCCTTCCAGAGTACTGAATTGCTATATGAGTTCTAGTAGTTTGGGGTTGGAGTCTTTTGGGTTTTCCATATAAAGTGTCATGTCAACTGCAAAGAGAGAGAGTTTGACTTCTTCATTGCCAATTTGGATACCTTTTATTTCTCTTTGTTGTCTGATTGCTGATGCTAGGACTTCTAATACTATGTTGAACAAGAATGGTGAGAATGGGCATCCTTGTTGTGTTCCTGATTGAGGCTCATTCTCATTGAGGATGATATTTGCTGTGGGTTTTTCATAGATAGATTTTATGAAGTTCAGGAATGTTCCCTCTATCCCTATACTTTGAAGTGTTTTAATCAGGAACAGATGCTGGATTTTGTCAAATGCTTTTTCTGCATCAATTGGGAGGACCATGTGGTTCTTCTCTTCTGTCACACTGATTGATTTGAGAATGTTGGACCACACTTGCAATCCAAGGATGTATCCCAACTGGTCATGGTGGATAATCTTTTTAATGTACTGTTGGATCCTATTAGCTAGAATCTTGTTGAGAATCTTGGCATCCATATTCATCAGGGATATTGTCCAAAATTCTCATTTGGGTGGGGTCTTTGCCTGGTTTGAGGATCAGGGTAATGCTGGCTTCATGAAAAGAGTCTGGAAATTTTCCTTCTGCTTCAATTTTTTGAAACAACTTCAGGAGAATAGGTATTATTTCTTCTTTGAAAGTTTGGTAGAATTCCCCAGGGAATCAATCAGGTCCTGGCTCTTGTTTTTTGGGAGGTTTTTGATCACGTTCAATCTCGTTACTAGATGTCTGTCTCTTCAAGTTGTCAATGTCTTCTTGGTTCAATTTTGGAAGTTTATAGTTTTCCAGGAATTCATCCATTTCATCTAGGTTGCTTAACTTACTGGCATATAACTGTTGATAATAATTTCTGATGATTATTTCTATTTCCTTGTTGTTGTGATCTCTCCCTTTTCATTCATAATTTTATTAATTTGGGCCTTCTCTCTTTTCTTTTGTATTAGTTTGGTCAATGGTCTATCGATCTTATTGATTCTTTCAAAAAAAAAAAACCAGCTTCTAGTTTCATTGATGCATTCTACTGTATCTCTAGTTTCTATCTTGTTGATCTCTGTTCTAATCTTGATTATTTCCTTTCTTGTGTGTGGAGTTGGCTTAATTTGTTGTTGATTCTCTAGTTCTTTGAGGTATAAAGACACTAGTGTATTCTGGATATTTCAGTTTTTTTGAGGGAGGCTTGGATGGCTCTGCATTTCCCCTTTAGGACCATCTTTGTGTCATAGGTTTTGGATTGAAGTGTCTTCGTTATCACTGGTTTCCAAGAATTTTTTAAGTTCCACTTTGATTTTCTGGTTGATTCAAGCATTCTTAAGCAAGGTGGTCTTCAGCTTCTAGGTGTTTGAATTCCTTCCAAACTTTTCCTTGTGGTTGAGCTCCAGTTTCAAAGCATTGTGATCTGATAATATGCAGGGAATAATCTCAATCTTTTGGTATTGGTTCATCCCTGATATGCGACCCTGTATATGAGCTCCTCTGGAGAAGGTTCCATGTGCACTTGAGTGAATGAGTATTCTGTTGTATTAGGTTGGAATATTCTGTATATATCTATGAGGTCCATCTGGTCCAATGTATCATTCAATGCTCTTGTTTCTTTATTGATTTTCTACTTGGATGATCTGTCTATTGCTGAGAATGGTGTGTTAAGATCTCCTATTAATGTATTCATATCAATATGACTCTTTATCTTGATTAACAGATGGTCTGCTTCCATGTTGGGGCATAAATACTTACAATTTTTAGATCTTCTTGATGGATAGACCTTTTAAGAATGATGTAGTATTCTTCCTTACCTCTGACTACAGTCTTTGGTTTAAAATCTAATTTGTCTGAAATGAGAATCGCTACCCCAGCCTTCTTTTGAGGCCAATTGGTATGAAAGATGCTTCTCCATCACTTCCCTTTCAGTCTGGAGGTATCCTTAGTTTCAAAATGGGTCTCCTGTAGACAACATATGGATGGGTACTTTCGTTTTATCCAATTTGTAACCCTGTGCTGTTTCATGGGCACATTTAGGTCATTCACATTGAAAGTGATTATTGAGATATACCTTTTGATTGACATGGTGTTACCTGTGAAGTCTTTGTTTCTATAGACTGTCTCCATTAATTTCTGTTCAATGATGTTCCTCTTTTTTTTTTCCTTTTTTATAGAACCATCCTTAATATTTCTTGTAGTGTCAGCTTGGTGGTCACTTACACTTTTGAACCTTGCTGGTCTTAGAATATCTTTATCTCTCCTTCCATTTTGATTGTCAGTCTTGCTGGATAAAGTATTCTTGGCTGCATGTTCCTCCTATTTAGAGCCCTGAATAAATCTTGCCAGGCCCTTTTTGGATTTCAGGTTTCTGTTGACACGTCTGACATTATTCTAATGGGTCTTCCTCTGTACATAAGGAATCTCTTCTTCCTAGCTTCTTTCAAGAGCTCCTGTTTAAAAGTATGATTCATCATTTTCAAAATCAGGTGTCTTGAGGTCTTTCTAGAGTCTATGATCTTGGGGGCAGACCTTTCTGCCTCTAGGACATGAACGCTGCTTCCATTTGCCAAATTGGGAAAATTTTCATGGAGAATTTGATCAACAATATCCTCTAGTCTTCTTTCTTTGTCCCCCCCCCCAACCAGGGATTCCAATAATTCTGACGTTGGAGTTTTCATGGCTTCATTTATTTTCTTAATTTTGCCTTCATGTCTTCTAAGCTGTTTGTTCCAGGCCTCCTCCTGATCCTTTTTTGCTCAGTTTGTCTTCCAGATCACTAATCCTATCTTCGGCCTCAGTTACCCTAGCTTTTAGAGAATTTAGATTAGATTGGAACTCATTGAGAGCACTGTTAGTCTATTCCCTGGTGGCTTTCACTTCTGCCTTAATCAATTCCATTTTGTCATTAAGGGCTTTCTCCAACCTAGCCATCGCCTGGATAATTGTTAGCCTGAATTCCCTTTCTGACATACTGTTTATGTCCATATCCAAGAGCTCTGATGGAGAGGGTACAGTCTCTGAATTTTTTCTCTGTTGGGCATTCCTCCTCCTAATCATTTTAGCGAGAGATGGTTGAGGGGATGTGTAGCTGTGTAACCATGGTTGATACATTCAACAGGCAAGGTGCAACTTGGATTGCTTCTGAGAAATTGGGAATCCCCACCAAAAAGAAAGAAAAAGAAAAAAAGAGAGAGAGAGACAGGAAAAGAAAAAGAAAAAATAAAAGAGAAGACCCACCCTGAATGGACCCCAAAGTTAAAATTCATAAAGTATACAAACAAAAATGGACAAACAAAAAGACCAACAAAAGTAAATGACAAGAAAAGAAGGGAAAAAAAGGAACCCAGCCAAAATGAACCCCAAGTATAAGATTTATATTTTATCAGAATAAAAACAAATACACAGAAACAATGACAGAAGAAAAAGATGGGAGGGTGGTTATAAATTGTCAGTGTGGGTGAGGAAGGTTATTTTGATTCTTCCTGGGTGTTTCTAAAGGATCAACTTTCCTGAGATAAAGGGGGATTAAAACTGGTTTATATATAGGGATAATACTGACTGAGAAAGAGGATTAACGTGAATCTTATCGCTATATGAATATTTAAAAAAATAGAAAAGCAAAACAAAAACACAAGTATATGCATCAAAAAAGTTCAAGTTAAAAGGTTATTATGGGATTTGTTGTATTGAATATCTCACTGTGATGGTAAATAGGTTAAAATATTAAAAAATTGAAAAGAAAGAGAATAGTGAGAACTAATTAAAAATAAAAGTTTTATCTATGAAGTAGTGGTGGTTGTCCTCTCATTTTTTGTTTTTGTATTTGTTTTTGGCTGGCATTCTGGGGGAGGAGCCTGTGACGTGGTTTTTCAGGCAGTCTTTCTAGATTTGAGTCCTCCTGCCCCCTATCAAGGAAGGGCCTGGGCTCTGAGGAAACTGGTTTTTCAGGCTTTTGTTCTCTGTAAGTGTTTTTTTTTTCTTTTTTCCCCTCCACTTGGTGGCTTTGAAGGACCCCAGGTCAGAACTATACTATAGCCTATAAGTTTTAACATTCTTTTTATAACCAGCTTATGCTAACTAAGAAACTGTGGCCAGCTGACCATAGATAAGGGAGTCAGCAAGCAGCATAACAGGATAACGAAAAGCAAAAATCTGTGTTTAACCCAGCTGTTTCTGGCTTCTGTATAATAATGCTTCTAATGCTCTGCTAAGAAATGAAAAATTGCTTAAACCCTCGCTTGCTGTGTAATCAAATAAAGTTATACCCTTCCCTTGTTAAGAATTTCCCCTACTCCTAAGTCTCCCGTACTAAGGCTGGAGACATGCGGTTCAGCACGTACGTTGATAAGGGTTGTCTCCCGTACCAAGGCCGGGGACAGGCAATTCAGCACGTACCCTCTACTGTACACTATCTGAACGGTGACTGGCCAGAATGTAGGTCTTCCAAAGCCAATCCGCTAACACCAAGTATGCCTTTTCCAAATGTTCAAGTTATCAGCCTATCAGCTCCGTCCCATCCAAAACTTGTTTGTACCTGTCTATAAAAATCCTGCACCACCCCAGCCTGGTGTGCTCAGCTAGCAGGAGCTGCTGACCACCCGCAGGCGCCCGCGCTACAATAAAGAACCTCTTGCTGTTTGCATCCTGTGGCAGTGTTGAATTCTTGGGTAAGGGGATCCGCGGGTCTTTCAGCTTTTGGTGGTTCTTTGAAGGTAGAGGAGAGCAAACTTCACCCAGACTTCTCCGTCTCAGAGAGAAACCTCAGTCTGTTCTCCTCTGGGTGCTCCAGAGCACATAAACTCCCCCTCCGTAGAGCACAACCCCAGTCATGGTCCCAGGGGTCCCAGGAGCTCCTGCTTGTACCAAAAACCATGAAAGGTACTAGTCCAGAGAGCTGGCTTCCAGTGGCTGCCTCCACCACAGCTGTCTGGGAAGATCCAGACCACCAGAGAGGTCCCAACCAGAGATAGCACACTGGGATTTTCACACTGGCCAGGGATTGGGAGTGTTCAGACCCTTCAGGTCCTAGAGAGCACCAGCTAGCGCCCACATGGATCTCTCTCAGGGGAGCATGTGGAGCGAGACTCTGACCACGGTAGTGCCGCACACGTGCAGAGTGAAAAAAGCTGTGTTTCTAGAAAGCACCAGCTGGCGTCCACACCAGACTCTCTCACACATGCTGGCGACTCAAGGACCAATGCCTGACTACTTTGCCACACTCTCTCTGGCTCAGCGTCAGTGGTGGCCATCCTGGGCCCGTGGGCTTAAGCTCCTGCACCTAACCACCCTCTTCTGCCAATTTCCCCTTAAGATATTTTGCTCATTTTGAGGAGTTTCAACCAGACTCCAGGTTAATGCTGGTCCCCCGTCACAGGGCACTCTCATATTGGGGTACTATTTTCCAATGGATCACTTCTGGTGGCTCCCTCCCCCTTTTGTTTATCTTCCAATAATAGTCTGATGTTCCTACTCTGCTTTACCTGTCCACTGTCATCTTCTGCCTCCATAGAGATCCAGATCTGTATAATTGTAATCTCAGGCTGATTTCATGGGTGATCAGAGATCTTTGGTAGAGAATTAGCTCACTTTAGTGGACCGGTTGAAACAGTGCCTCCTAATTCTCTGCCATCTCGCCTCCTCCCCTGGTAATCTCCTCCTCTTTTTATTTTTTTTTTCTTTTTGTCTTTTTTTAATTTATTTGACAGACAGAGATCAGAGGTAGGCAGAGAGGCAGGCAGAGAGAGAGGAAGGAAAGCAGGCTCCCTGCTGAGCAGAGAGCCCAACCCAGGGCTTGATCCCAAGACCCTGGGATCATGACCTGAGCTGAAAGCAGAGACTTTAACCCAGAGCCACCCAGGCGCCCATCTCCTCCACTTAATGTATTATTATCAATATGTCTTTTTATTTTGGTTAACAGTTTGCTTAAGTAGTTGTCTGCTCCCAATATTTACAATTGTTAGATCTTCTTGTTGGAGAAACCTTTGCGAATGACACAGTGTCCTTCTGAATCTCTAACTACATTCTTAAGCTTAACATTTAGTTTGTTTGTTAGGAGAATTACTACCCCAGCCTTCTTTCGAGGTCCATTGGCTTGAAAGATGGTGCTCCATCCTTTCACTTTCAGTCTGGATGTATCTTTGGATTCAAAATGAGTCTCTTGTAGACAGCATATGGATGGGTCATGTCTTTTTATCCAATCTACAACCCTGTGCCATGTCATGGAAGCATTTAGGCCATTCTATGTTGAGAGTGATTACTGAAAGATATGATTTTATTGTCATCATGTTGCCTGTGAAGTCCTCGTTTCTATAGATTGTCTCTATAAATTTCTGTTCTATATCACTCTTTGGGTCTTTCTCCTTTTCTAGAACACCCCTTAATATTTCCTGCAGAACTGCAGTAGTGATCACATATTCTTTTAGTTTCTGCCAGTCCTGAAAGGTCCTTGTCTCTCCATCCATTCTGAATGACAGCCTTGCCAAATAAGAATTCTTGGCTGGAGACAAGATGGCGGGAAGTAGGAGAATGAGCCCTTTCAACCTGTACCCTTAAGTGAGCTGATTACCTTCCAAAGAACTCCAATCACCCACGAAATCAGCCTGAGATCAGAGATCAGAATTATACACGTCTGGATCTCTACTGGAGCAGAAGACGCCAGTGGGCAGGTAAAGCAGAGTGGGACTGACATAGGAAGTAAAACAAAAGGCGGAGGGAGCCACCAGAGATGACCCATTGTTAAGTAATATCCCAATACGAGAGTGCCCTGTGCCTGGGGACCAGCATTAACTCGGGAGTCTGGTAGAAAGCACTCAAAAAGAGCAAAGGATCACTGGGGGAAATTGCGGGAATCGGGATGTTAGGGTCAGGGCTTAAGTCCCCAGACCCGGACAGCCACCCTGGCGCAGAGCCAGAGAGAGTGCGGCAGAGTAACCAGGTCTCAGTCCCTGAACCACCAGTGCGCCTGAAAGTGCTTGGTGACCGGCTCCTGTGAGGGGCTGGAAGCCTCGCCAGCCAACAGAAGCACAGCCTTTTTGCAGTCCCAACTCGAGTGCCCTGCCATGCCATCAGAGTCCGAGTCATGCCCCGCGCCCTCGCCTGAGAGAGGTGCACACAAACGCCAGCCAGGTGCTCTCAAACCGGAAAGAAAAGGCACTCCCAGCTCTGGCCAGTGGGAAAATCCCAGTGTGCAATCGCTGCTTGGAACTTCTCTGGCAGGCTGGAGCTGCCCAGACAGCCACTGCTGCTGTGGTTTTGGGTAAAAGCAAAAAATCCTGAGTCCCCAGGGACCGCGACTGGGAACCTGCTCTGCCAGCGGCCAAGGGGGGATTTATTTGGGCTCTGCAGTTAGACTGAGGCTTATCTCTGAGAGGGAGGTCAGGGTGCAGTTTGCTTTCCTCTAAACCTACAAAAACCATCAAAAGTGGTCAAGGCGAGAGAGAAAAACAAAAGGGAACAAATAGAAAAACCTCCAGAGAACAAAAGCCAAAAAAAAAAAAAAACCAGTTTCCTCAAAGCCCACCCCCTTGAGGGGGGGCAGGAGGACTTAGCTGAGAGAACTTCAGGGACTGAAAACCCACGGGGCAGGCCCCTCCCCCAGAAAACCAAACAGGAAAAAAAAAAAAAAAGATGAGAAGAGAACAACCACCACTACTTCATAGGACAATTTTTATTATTAATTCGATCCCACTATTCTGGCTCTTTTTTTTTATATAGTTAATTTTTTATTATTCTATAGATAATTTTTTAACCTATTTACTGTCACAATGAGATGTTCAGTACATCAAATTCCATAATAACCTTCTAACCTGAACTTTTTGATACATACACCTGTGTTTTCCTTTTGCATTTCTATTTTTTAAATGTCCTTTTTTTTTAATTTTAGTTGAGTTTAGTTTAGTTTATTCTTTTTTTTAATTTTTATTTTCTAATATTCATATAGAGTTAAACTTCAAGGTAATCCCCTTTCCCCAATCAATGCCATCCCTATAGGTAAACCAATTCTTAATCCCCCCTTATTTTAGGAAAGTTGAGTCCTTTAACAAAGATATCAAAATACATCCAGAAAAAATCAAAACAACCTTTCTCACCCACACTGAGAGTTTACAACCACTTTCCCATCTTTGTCTTCCACCAGTATTTCTGTGTTTTTGTGTTTGTCCTGATAGTATATAAATCTTACCCTCAGGGTTCTTTTTGATGAGGTTCTTCCTTTATTTGCATAGATATATATATGTTTTTTTCTCTTGTTATATACATTTATCAGTCTTTTTGTTTGTCTGTGTCTGTTTGTATACTTCATAAATCTTATCTTGGGGCCCATGGGGGCTGAACCTTCTCTTTCATCTCACCTTTCTTTCCTGTCTCTCTCCCTCTGTCTTTTTTTCTTTTCCTTTTCTTTTTCCTCTCATTTGGGTGGGGAACCCTGATTGCTCAGAAGCATTCCAGGGTGCACCTTGACTGCACCACAGTCGATACATACAGCTAGACCCATTCAGCCATCTCTCACCAAAATGACTATGAGGAGGAATACCCAACAGAAGAAAATTACAGAGGATGGACCTTCTGCAACAGAGCTAACGGCTATCAACATAGACAATATGTTGGAAAGAGAATTCAGGCTAACAATTATCCAAGCAATAGCTAGGTTGAAGATAGCCATGGGTGACCAAACGGAATTGATTGGGGCCAAACTGAAAACAACCAGAGATCATGTTTTCAATATTAGGGAAGAGCTGAAAGCTACCAGGGATGAGCTTCACAATGCTCTCAGTGAGATCCAATCTAATCTAAATTCTCTCAACGCTACAGTAACTGAGAAAGAAGATAGAATTAGTGATCTGGAGGACAAACAGATAGAGAGAAAGGAACAGGAGGAAGCCTGGAACAAACAGCTTAGAAGCCACAAAAACAGAATCAGGGAAATAAATGATGCCATGAAACGTTCCAACATCAGAATTATTGGAATCCCTGAAGGGAAAGAGAAAGAAAGAAGTCTAGAAGATATAGTGGAACAAATTCTTCATGAAAATTTTCCGAATCTCGTGAATGGAACCAGCCTTCATGTACTAGAGGCCGAAAGGTTTCACCCCAAGATTACAGATTCTTGAAAGTCCTTGAGACACCTAATAGTAAGAATGAAGAATTATAATTGTAGGCAGAACCTCTTGAAAGCAGCTAGGACAAAGAAGATCCTTACTTACAGAGGAAAGCCCATCAGAATAACGTCAGACCTGTCCACAGAGACCTGGCAAGCCAGAAAGGGCTGGCAAGATATATTCAGGGGACTGAATGAGAAGACCATGCAGCCAAGAATACTTTATCCAGAAAGACTGGCATTCAAAATGGATGGAAAGATAAAGAGTTTCCAGGACTGGCAATGCTTAAAAGACTATGCAACCACCAAGCTGATACTGCAGGAAATATTAAGGGGGCTTCTTTAAAGAAGGAAAAAGCCTAGGAATAGCATTGAACAGAAATATAGAGACAATCTACAGAAAGAAAGACTTCAAAGGTAACAAGATGTCAATAAAAACGTATCTATCAATAATCACCCTCAATGTGAATGGCCTAAATGCGCCCATAAAATGGCAGAGGGTTGCAGACTGGATAAAACGACAGGACCCATCCATATGTTGTCTACAAAAGGCCCATTTTGAACCTAAAGATACACCCAGACTGAAAGGGAAGGGATCGAGAAGCATCTTTCATGCCAAGGGGCCTCAAAGAAAGGCTGGGGTAGTGAACCTCATATCAGATAAATTAGATTTTAAACTAAAGACTTCAGTCAGAGATCCAGAAGGGACTTAAAGGGACTGTCCAACAAGATGATCTAACAATTGTAAATATCTATGCCTCCAATATGGGAGCAGCCAATTACATAAGAAAATAGTTAATCAAGATAAAGAGTCATATTGATATGAATACACTAATCGTTGGAGATCTTAACATGCCTCTCTTAGAAATAGACAGATCATTGAAGCAGAAAATCAATAAAGAAACAAGAGCATTGAATGACCCATTGGACCAGATGGACCTCATAGATATATACAGAACATTCCACCCTAAAACGACAGAATACTCATTCCTCTCAAGTGCACATGGAACTTTCTCCAGAATAGACCACATACTGGATCACAAATCAGGACTCAAGTGATACCAAAAGACTGAGATTATTCCCTGCACATTCTCAGATCAAAATGCTTTGAAACTGGAGCTCAATCACAAGGAAAATTTCCGAAGGAACTCAAACACCTGGAAGCTAAAGACCACCCTGCTTAAAAATGCTTGGATAAACCAGACAAGGATGCCCACTCTCACCACTCTTGTTCAACATAGTATTAGAAGTCCTAGCAACAGCAATCAGACAACAAAGAGTAATAAAAGGTATAAAAATAGGCAAGGAAGAAGTCAAACTCTCTTTCTTCGCAGATGACATGATTCTTTATATGGAAAACCCAAAAGACTCCACCCCCAAACTACTAGAACTCATACAGCAATGTAGCAACGTGGCAGGATACAAAGTCAATGTGCAGAAATCAGTGGCTTTCTTATACACTAACAATGAAAATACAGAAAGGGAAATTAGATAATCGATTCCATTTACTACAGCACCAAGAACCATAAGATACCTGTGAATAAACCTAACCAAAGAGGTAAAGGATCTGTACTCAAGGAACTACAGAACACTCATGAAAGAAATTGCAGAAGACAGAAAAAGTTAGGTAAACATTCCATGCTCTTGGATTGGAAGAATAAACATTGTTAAAATGTCTATACTTCCTAGAGCAATCTATACTTTTAATGCTATTCCGATCAAAATTCCACCGGTATTCTTCAAAGAGCTGGAGCACATAATCCAAAAATTTGTATGGAACCAGAAAAGACCCCGAATCGCTAAAGAAATGTTGAAAAACAAAAATAAAACTGGGTGCATCACGTTACCTGATTTCAAGCTTTACTACAAAGCTGTGATCACCAAGAGAGCATGGTACTGGCATAAAAACAGACACATAGACCTGTGGAACAGAGTAGAGAGCCCAGATATGGACCCTCAACTCTATGGTCAAATAATCTTCGACTAAACAGGAAAAAATATACAGTGGATAAAAGATAGTCTCTTCAATAAATGGTGCTGGGAAAACTGGGCACCTATATGTAGAAGAATGAAACTCGACCATTCTCTTACACCATACACAAAGATAAACTCAAAATGGATAAAAGACCTCAATGTGAGACAGGAATCCATCAGAATCCTAGAGGAGAACATAGGCAGTAATCTCTTCGATATCAGCCACAGCAACTTCTTTCAAGATATGTCTCCAAAGGCAAAGGAAACAAAAGCGAAGATGAACTTTTGGGACTTCATCAAAATCAAAAGCTTCTGCACAGCAAAGGAAACAGTCAAGAAAACAAAGAGGTAACCCACGGAATGGGAGAAGATATTTGCAAATGACAGTACAGACAAAGGTTGATATCCAGGATCTATAATGAATTCCTCAAACTCAACACACACAAAACAGACAATCATATCAAAAAATGAGCAGAAGACATGGACAGACACTTCTCCAATAAAGACATACAAATGGCTATCAGACACATGAAAAAATGTTCATCATCACTAGCCATCAGGGAGATTCAATTTAAAACTACATTGAGATATCACCTTACACCAGTTAGAATGGCCAAAATTAGCAAGACAAGAAACAACATGTGTTGCAGAGGATGTGGAGAAAGGGTAACCCTCTTCCACTGTTGGTGGGAATGCAAGTTGGTGCAGCCTCTTTGGAGAACAGTCTGGAGATTCCTCAAGAAATTAAAAATAGAACTTCCCTATGACCCTGCCATTGCACTCCTGGGTATTTACCCAAAAGATACAGATATAGTGAAAAGAAGGGCCATCTGTACCCCAATGTTTATAGCAGCAATGGCCACGGTCGCCAAACTGTGGAAAGAACCAAAATGCCCTTCAACGGAGGAATGGATAAGGAAGATGTGGTCCATATACACTATGGAGTATTATGCCTCCATCAGAAAGCATGGGTACCCAACTTTTGTAGCAACATGGATTGGACTGGAAGAGATTATGCTGAGTGAAATAAGTCAAGCAGAGAGAGTCAGTTATCATATGGTTTCACTTATTTGTGGAGCATAACAAATAGCATGGAGGACAAGGGGAGTTAGAGAGGAGAAGGGAGTTGGGGTAAATTGGAAGGGGAGGTGAACCAAGAGAGACTATGGACTCTGAAAAACAATCTGAGGGATTTGAAGTGGCTGGGGAGTGGGAGGTTGGGGTACAAGGTGGTGGGTATAATAGAGGGCACAGATTGCATGGAGCACTGGGTGTGGTGCAAAAATAATGAATACTGTTATAGTGAAAATAATAAATAAATTTTTTTAAAAAAGAATTCTTGGCTGCATGTTCCTCTCATTTAGTACTCTCAATATGTCTTGCCAGCCCTTTCTGGCTTTCCAGTTCTCAGTGGACAAGTCTGAAATTTTTCTGATGCTCTTCCCTCTGTACATAAAGAATCCCTTCCCCCAACTCCCCTTAGATGGTTTCCTTGTTTCTACAATATGTCGGTTTTACTATTACATGTTGGGGAATTGATCTGTTCTCTTGATATTGGGAAAGGTCCTCTCTGCTGCTAGGACACAACTGTTTGTTTCATTCCCCAGATTAGGGAAATTCTTGGGTACAATTTGCTCAGATATATCTTCTAGTACTCTCTCTCTCCTGCACCTTAGGGATTCCAATAATTCTGACTTTGGAACATTTCATGGTATCATTTACTTCTCTATTTTGTTTTCATAGATTTTAAGCTGTTTTTTCCAGGACTCCTCTTGTTCCTTCTTTTCTATTAATTTGTCTTCTAGATCACTAATTTGTTCTTCTGCCTCATTTACCCTAGCTGTTAAAGTATCTAGATTAGATTGGATCTCATTGAAGCAGGTTTAAGTTCTGCCAGATCAGGTCTCATTTATGCCCTTAGAGAATCTATGTTGTCATTAATGACAACATAGTTTTCTCCATCCTAGCTATTGTTAACTGTTACCCTGAAGTCTATTTCTGATATCTTGCTCATATCCATATCCATTAATTCTGTGGCAGAGGTCACAGTCTCTGAGTTTTTCCTATGTTGAGGGTTCCTCCTCTTAACCATTCTGTTGAGAGGTGGTTGAAGGAATGTACAGAGTCCAAATTATTGACCATAATCTAAGCAAGTTATATAGGGACCTTAAGGTTGTCAGCCTCTTGCTCTTCCAGCCTGTCTTCTGGTGGAGGGGTCTGCCCAATGTAACCCTGGCAACTCTGATTGGGCAGAATTTCCCTGATCCCTGTGGGGAAATGGGCTTGGTGAAAACCGATTTGGGGGGGCTTTGCTCTCTGTTGGATTTCTCTGGCTGCTTTCAGCCCCCCCCCCCAAGAGTCAGAGCAGGACTGACCATATCCAAATCACTGTCTCAGAACAGGGAGATCACAGTCTACCCCTCCATGAATTCTCCAGGCCTCACTGTCCTCACTTCTGTCTGTGCTGCCAAAAACTACAGCATCCTGGGTTGTTCACCCCATGACAGTTCTCCAGCCTTCACTTCCAGGCCCAGGCATGTCTCTGCCTTTTGTTCTTCTAAAGCCATCAGATGCTCCCAGTTTGCATACACATGTGTGTGTCAGTCTGGGGGGTGCTGCCCTAAAGTCTTTTCCTCAATGCTACCTATCTGTGAGTCTGTGCCCTGTCCTGAGTGAGTGAGGCTTTTGCACTCCAGTAATACAGGATCCCAGAGGTTCCCTCCCCATTCTGTTTATCTTCCAATATCTGCCCACAAAATTACAGCTCACCACTTCATACCTTGAGACCAACCGCCTGAGATATTCATTGGTAGAGATCCAGATATATCTTTTTACATCACAGGCTGATTTCATGGGTGTTCAGAATGGTCTTGTATATATCCATCTCAATTCAGGGGACCAGTTAAAATATGGTACTCTACTCCTCCCCCATCTTTCAAGAATCTTATTAATAATAATACTTTAATGGTAAGAGGCCTCAATACTTCAACAGTAGAAGGATACTCTTTGTTTGTTTGTTTGTTTGTTTGCTTTTTTAAAAAATTTTTAATAAATGTATAATGTATTATTAGCCACAGGGGTACAGGTCTGTGAATCGCCAGGTTTACACACTTCACAGCACTCAACATAGCACATACCCTCTCCAATGTCCATAACCCCACCACCCTCTCTCTACCCCCTTTCCCCCAGGCACCTTCAGTTTGTTTTGTGACATTATGAGTCTCTTATGGTTTGTCTCCCTCCCGATCCCATTTTGTTTCATTTATTCTTTTCCTACCCCTCAAACCCCTACATTGCATCTCCACTTCCTCATATCAGGGAGATCATATGATAGTTGTCTTTCTCTGATTGACTTATTTCAATAAGCGTAATATCCTCTATTTCCACCCATGTCGTTGCAAATGGCAAGATTTTATTTCTTTTGATGGCCACATAGTATGCCATTGTATATATATACAACTCTTCTTTATCCATTCATCTGTGGATGGACATCTAGGTTCTTTCCATAGTCTGGCTGTTGTGGACATTCCTGCTATAAACATTCAGGTGCATGTGCCCTTCAGATCACTACGTTTGTGTCTTTAGGGTAAATACCCAGTAGTGCAATTGCTGGATCATAAGGTAGGTCTATTTTCAACTTTTTGAGGAAACTCCATGCTGTTTTCCAGAGTGGCTGCACCAGCTTGCATTCCCACCAACAGTGTAGGAGGGTTCCCTTTCTCTGCATCCTCACCAGCATCTGTCATTTCCTGACCTGTTAATTTTAGCCATTCTGACTCATGTGAGGTGGTATCTCATTGTGGTTTTGATTTGTATTTCCCTGATGCCGAGTGATGTGGAACACTTTTTCATGTGTCTGTTGGCCATGTGGATGTCTTCCTTGCAGATATGTCTGTTCATGTCCTCTGCCCATTTCTTGATTGGATTATTTGTTCTGTGGGTGTTGAGTTTGCTAAACTCTTTATAGATTTTGGATACTAGCCCTTTATCTGATATGTCATTTGGAAATATCTTCTCTCATTCTGTCAGCTGTTTTTTGGTTTTGTTAACTGTTTCCTTTGCTGTGCAAAAGCTTTTGATCTTGATGAAGTCCCAGGAGTTCATTTTTGCCCTTGCTTCCCTTGCCTTTGGTGATGTTCCTAGGAAGAAGTTGCTGCGGCTGAGGTTGAAGAGGTTGCTGCCTGTTTTCCTGCTTTCTCAAAGATTAGTTGACCATAGAGTTGAGGGTCTATTTCTGGGCTCTCTATTCTGTTCTATTGATCTATGTGTCTGTTTTTGTGCCAGTACCATACTGAATAGACAGATAATCTAAGCATAATATCAACAAAGAAGCAAGAGCTTTGAATGACACATTGGGCCAGATGGACTTCATAGATATATACAGAACATTCCACCTTAAGATAACAGAATACTCACTCTTCTTAAATACACATGGAACTTTCTTCAGGATAGATCAAACTGGGTCACAAATCAGGTCACAACTGATACCAAAAGATTGAGATTATTCCCTGCATATTCTCAGACAATAGTGCTTGGAAACTGGAACTCAACCACAAGAAGACATTTGGAAGGAGTTCAAATACTTGGAAGCCAAAGGCCATCCTACTCAAGAATGTTTGGGTCTACCAGAAAATCAAAGAACTTAATTCATGAAAACCAATGAGAATGAAAATACATGTATCCAAAAACCTATGAGATACTGCACAGGAAGTTCTAAGGAGGAAATACATAGCCATCCAAGCCTCACTCAAAAAACTAGAAAAAATCGTGAATGCACAAGCTAACCTTACAACTAAAGGGACTGGAAACTAAGCAGGAGAAGAGAAATAATAAGAATTAGAGCCGATGTAAATTAATTAGAACCCAGAAAACAGTACAGCAAATCAACAAAATGAGAATCTGGTCCCTTGAAAGAAATAATAAGATCATTAAATATCTGGCTGGACTTATTCCAAAGAAAAGTGAAAGGACCCAAATTAATAAAATTATAAGTGAAAGGGGGGAGATCAGAAATAACATCAAAGAAATAGAAACAATCATTAGAAATTTTTATCAACAGCTATATGCCAATAAATTAAGCAACATGAAAGAAATAGATACCTTCCTGGAAAATTATAAACCATCAAAACTGAATCAGGAAGAAATTGACAACCTGAATAAACTGATATCTAGTAACAAGATTGAAGCAATGATCAAAAACCTCCCAAAAAACAAGAGCCCGGTCCTGACAGATTCCCTGGGGAATTCTACCAAACATTTATAGAAGAAATAACACCTATTCTACTAAAGCTGTTTCCAAAAATAGAAATTGAAGGAGACCTTCCAAACTAGTTATATGAGGCCAGTATTACCCAGATCCCAAAACCAGGAAAAGACTCCATCAGAAAGGAGAATTTCAGACCCATATCTCTAATGAACATGGATGCTAAAATACTCAACAAGATCCTAACCAATAAGATTCAACAGAATATTAAAAGGGTAACCCATCACCACCACATAGAATTTATTCCTGGGATGCAAGTTTAACTAGATACTCACAAATTAATCAATGTGGTAAAACACATAAGATAAGATAATAAGATATAAGATATAAGATAAGACACGAATTATATAATCCTCTTAATCGATGCAGAAAAAGTATTTGACAAAATACAGCATCCTTTCCTGAATAAAACTGTTCAGAGTGTAGGGATAGGGACAAAAATCCTTCAATTTCATAAAATCCATCTTTGAAAAGCCCACAGCAAATACCATTCTCAATGGGGGAAAGGCTGAGAGCCTTTCCTTTAAGATCAGGAACACAACAAGGATGCCCACTCTGGCCACTATTGTTCAACATACTACTAGAAGTCCTAGCAACAGCAATCAGACAACAAAAATAAATAAAAGGTATTCGAATTGGTAAAGAAGAAGTCAAACTCTCTCTCTTCACAGATGACATGATACTTTATGTGGAAAATCCAAAAGCCTCCTCCCCCAATATCTCTAGAACTTATACAACAATTCAGTAATGTGACAGGATACAAGATCAGTGCACAGAAATTGTTTGCTTTTCAATACTTACAATGAAACTGTAGAATGAGAAATTAGGGAATCAATTCCATTTACAATAGCACTAAAAATCCATAAGATACCTAGGTAAATCTAACCAAAGAGTTACAGGATCCATACTGCAGAAACTACAGAACACTTATGAAAGAAATTGGGGAAGAGAAAAAAGGATGGAAAATTTTTCCAGGCTCATGGATTGGAAGAATAAACATTGTTAAAATGTCTATGCTGCCCAGAGCAATCTACACTTTCAACATTATCCCTATTATAATACCAATGGCATTTTCAAAGTTCTGGAACAACCAATCATAAAATTTGTATGGAACTAGAAAACACCTAAATTGCTAAGGAAATGTTGAAAGAGAAAAACCAAACTGGGGGCATCACATTGCCTGATTTCACATTATATTCATGGTACATTTTGTTTTATGTTATATTCTATGATCACCAAGATAGAATATTTTTGGCAAAAAAAAAAAAAAGACACATAGATCAATGGAACAGAATAGCATGGCCAGAAACAGACCCTTATGTCTATGGTCAAATAATCTTTGGCAAATAAGGGAAAAATATTCAATGACAGTCTCTTCAATAAATGATGCTGGGAATATTGGACAGCTATATACAGAGGAATGAAACTCAACCATTTCCTTACACCATACACAAAGATAAACTCAAACTGGATGAAATCCCTCAATGTGAAACAGGAATCCATCAAAATCCTAGAGAAGAACATAGGCAGTAGCCTCTTCAAGATTGGTCACAGCACCTTCTTTCAAAACATGTCTCCAAAGGCAAAGGAAAAAAATTCTAAAATGAACTTTTGGGACTTCATCAAGATAAAAAAAACTTTTGCACAGCAAAAGAAACAGTCAACAAAACTAAGAAGCCACCCAAAGAATCAAAGAAGATATTTGCAAATGGCATATCAGATAAAGGGTTGGTTTCCAAGATCTAAAGAGCTTCTCAAACTCAACACCCAAAAACAAATAAGTCAAAAAATGGAGAGAAGACATGAACAGACACTTTGCCAAAGAAGACATATGAATGGCTACAGACACATGAAAAAATGTTCATCATCATTAGCCATCAGGGAAATTCAAATCTAAACCACATAGAGATAACCATCTTACACTAGTTAGAATGGCAAACATTAACAAGGCAGGAAACAACAAATGTTGGAAAGGATGTGAGAAACCCTCTTACACTATCGGTGGAAATGCAAGGTAGTACAGCCACTTTGGAAAACAGTATGGAGGTTCCTCAAAAAGTTAAAAATAGAGCTACCCTATGACCCAGCAATGGGACTACTGGATATTTACCCCAAAGATACAGACATAGTAAAAAAGAAGGGGGTACATGCACACCAATGCTCATAAGCAGCAATGTCTACAATAACCAAACTGTGAAATAAGTCAAGATGCCTTTCAACAGATGAATGGATAAAGAACATATGGTCAATATATTCAATGCAATATTACTTAGCCATCAGATAGGATGAATATCCAACATTTGCATTGACACAGATGGACTGGAGGAGATCATGCTAAGTGAAATAAGTCAAGCAGAGAAAGACAATTATGATATGATTTAAATCATATATGGGACATAAGGAATAGCATGGAGGACATTAAGGGAAGGAAGGGAAAACTGAAGGGAGAGAAATCAGAGAGGGAGATGATCAATGAGAGACTATGGGCTCTGGGAAACAACATGAGGGTTTCCGAGGTGAGGGATTGTGGGGATGGGGTAGCCTGGAAATAAGTATTAAGGAGGTCACATATTATAATGAGCACTGTGTGTTATACACAAATAATGAATTATGGAACACTACATCGAAAACTAATGATGTTCTAGTTTGATGACTAATGTAACATAATGAAAAATGAAATAAAATAAAATAAATTCAGATTTTGCTTCAGCTTAAAATAAAATCCAAAAATAAACCCACAATTCCATGATCAATTAATCTTTGACAAAGCAAGAAAGAATACTCAGTTGAAAAAAGACAGTCTCTGGAACAAATGGTGGTGGGAAAACTGGAAAGCAACATCCAGAAGATTAAAAGTAGACCACTTACTTACACCATACATAAAAATAAATTCAAAATTATTTAAAGACCTAAATGTGAGAACTGAAACAATAAAAATCCTTGAGAAGAACATAAGCATTAACTTCTCTAAGATAGCCATAACAGCTTCTTCCTAGATTTGTCTCCTGCTGCAATGGAAACAAAAGCAAAAATAAACTACTGGCACTATATAAAAATAAAAATCTTCTACATAGCTAAGAGAATATCAGCAAAACTAAAAAGCAACCTACAGAATCAGAGAAGATGTTTGCAAAGCAAATGACATATCCAGTAAAGGGCCAGTATCCAAAATATATATCAAGAATATATATAACCCGACACCCAAAAAACAAATAATCCAATTGAAAAATGGGTAGAAGCCATAAATAGACATTTGTCCAAAGAAGACATATACATGGACAACAGGCACATGAAAAAATATGCTCATCATCACTTATCATGAGGGATATGCATACAAACACCAGACAAACACACACACACACACACACACACACACACACACACACACACACACACAATGGAATATAACTCCAGCAATTAAAAAAAAAAATTCTTACCATTTACAATGACATGAAGGGAGCTAGAGTATTATGCTAAAAGAAAAGTCAAAAAAAGAGTACCATAAGTACCGTAGAGTACCAGAAAAAGTACCATAAGATTCCATTTATATGTGAAATAAAATAAGCAAGGGAAAAATATGAGATAATCAAAGCAAGAAACAGACTTAACTTTTTTTATGAGAGAGTGAGAGTTTTGGGGAGGGAGGTGGAAGGTGCAGAGGGAGATAGAGAACCTCAAACAGGCTCCATGCTCAGTGCAGAGCCTAACATGGAGCTCAATCTAGGGATCCTGAGATCATGACCTGAGCCAAAATCAAGAGTCAAATGTTTAATTGACTGAGTCACCCAAGCACTCCAAAAAAGACATTAATTATAGAGAACAATCTGATGGTTATCAGAGGGGAGGGGTCTATAAGATGGTTTAAATAGATGATGAAAATTAATACTTGACTTGTGATGAGCACATGCTGATGTATGGAAGTTTCAAATTATTATACTGTACACCTGAAACTATATAACTGCATATACATATATAACTATATATTAACTAAGTGGAATATAACTCTATATTAACTAAATGTAATTAAAATGAATCTTAAAAGAATAAAAAGATAGCCATCGTAACTGTTTCTAGGACACACAAATGATGACTTATTGAATTTTTTCTTTAGAATAGATTGCTTGTTAACTTTCTTACTGAAGCAACAATTACAGTTATGCTACCCAATTTATTGTCTTTCCTAACTTTCCAGTATTTAAGTGCACTGGGATCAGATAAACTCCTCAAATCCCCATTAATTGAGATAAAATTGGAATCATGGAAGACATAGATGTATGATACTCAGTCTTCCTCACTTATTATTTTGTTTCAGAGATCATGTTTCTTCTGATATAATTTTCTTTTAAAAAATTGTTTTTCTTCTGCACTGATTAAAAGTCATCCAAATAGTTTGCTATCACATTTTCAGCATGGAATCTCTTGATGTTCATACTTCCTTAGAGACAATCAAAACCCAACTGCATTGTTTTGCAAAGAGAGTATAGAATATTGGACAGTAATTAACTTTCATATGAGTCTTATTAGAGCCCTGAACCTATTCTGAGTTTACAGTTAATTGAAGCCTGGAGACAAATCCCCATGAGGCACTTTTCATATCTCCCCCATTTTGTGTTACAGAAAGGTATAGAAGGACTTAATCAAATATGGAAGAAGATACTGTATCTTCACATGATAATCTCAGACATAAACTGGATATACAGCAGAAATGCAATTAATCCTTTCTCAGGGAATTTGAAATTTCAGAAATCATTCTTCTCAAGACATGTGTTGATTAAGTTAGTACAAAAGAGCCATAAAACATAAGGCGATGACAGCAGCTACTGGAAGTACATGAGGCAGTGGTAACTATGGGGCTGAAGGCAGGGACAGGAGAATGTTTTTACCTATTAATAAAATAATTGCTTTCTATGCATGTAGTTAACTCTGGTTATCTACCCAGCCTCCATACCAAAGAACCCTTTGAAAAGCAAGAGCAAAGAAACTTGGATCACATGAAAATGAAATCTGCTTCTCACAGTGAGTATCTGAATGAAAAATGCAATGTTTTGATGGAGGGAGGATCTGTAGGAAAGGCCTCAGTCTCATTTTCTTTAGCCATTGCTAAAGAAAGACAGAGTAAAAACACATTGTGCCATTTTTGTCTGCCTCGGTTTCTCAAGATTGAACATAGGGTCCATACAAGCAGTCAATAGTTTGTTTGTTTTTCAAAAATTTTATTTATTTATTTGAAAGAGGGAGAGAGAATGAGAATGAGTGAGCATGAGATGGGTAAGGTCAGTGGGAGAAACAGACACCTGCTGAGCAGGGAGTCTTATGCAGAACTCAATTCAGGGACTCCAGGATCATGACCGGAGCTGAAGACACTCAATCAACTGAGCCACCCAGGCACCCAGCAGTCAATAGTTTAATGCATTCAAACTGCTTTGGAATTTAGTAAGTCCTGCATGAGTGTGAACTACTATTCTTATAATGATCATCAGTATTAGTATTTCTTCCACTATACAGCCATTGTGTCCTCCTGCAGTCTATCTTGGGATTACTGCAGCCAAGCCTGTGAGGAGCACTACTTGGATCCCAAATGACAAAGAAAATGCTCCTTTCTTTGGATGTTGATTTCAGAAAAAGAGTTTAAGGGCATTTATAGGAACAGGATGAGTTTTAGATTGGAACAATCTCTCCGTACCCTTGTAACAGGATCTGTCTTTTGACATTCACACAAAAATCTGAGTGCTTCTTTGACTGTTAATCACTTAGTTTCAAACTTTACGTCATGGAGAAAGTTACAACCTTTGAGAAATTGACAGGAAATGTGACTTTCCCTAGAAGAAAATAAAAGAATACCACTATTTTGAGCTAGGTCACACAAAATTAAAATTTCTTTTTCTTTATTTCTTGAGTAAATCCTGGTAATCCATATTGTCCACTTAAAGACAGAACTGGCACTTTGATAAAAAAAATATCTTGCAAGAATTTTTATAATATTCTGTTTGAGCATTTATTTAGTTAGAATCTCTGTATCTGGTTAAATGCATAGTTTTTGCTTTTGTTGTTGTTGTTGAATCAATCTTTCAGTGTAACAAAGTGTGTGTCCAATGAATTTATCAATACATACTAACTAATTGTAATTTTGAAGGCAAGAGCAGCTTGTGTAATTCAACTAGGTTAATCTCTTCTTCTGCATATGAAATAACTAAATCCTAGAAGTATTCTGATTTCCAAATCACAAAAAATATGATAGAACTAAGGTTTTCCTAATGAAATCACATTCCTAAGTCCAAGAGAATGTAATATTATCATGGCATAATATATCATGTCTACAGGCCTAATTTGTTAATGTGGGAAATTATTAATTTACACTTAAAAGAAGTTGCCATGTAAGCACAGAGACTTAAAAAACTAGTCATCTTCTTGAACATCTTTCCTTGTATACAATTGCCTTACCCAATTTTCTTAGTGATTCTATTAATTTTGTTTTTGCTACTCTAATCTCTTACTGTTAACCTATTGTTAATTAACCTGACTTCTTTATATACTGAGTCTGCCAGAGCACCTAAGAAAATGTGAATTATGGCACTACTGGTTATTCTTGCCTAAAATGGTACTGGAAATTAAGTGATCTTGTATTTTTCCCATAGGACCATATGTGATATAGGGTTTTGATGTTAGTAAGTTCTTTTACTTTATGCTAACTTTATTTAGTAAAGTTTCTAATTATTATCAAATGCTTTTTCAGCATGTGTTGATATAATCATATGGCTTTTACCCTTTTATTTGGTGGTGTGGCATACTGGTCAGTAGCTTGAATCACCTATGAATTTCTAGGAATAAATTTGTTACTTTCCCCAAAAACAAAACAAAGAAACAACAACAACAAAAAAAAAACTAGTCATCAATTAGATGCCAGGCACAATGCATGAGGCTTTCTCGTTCCTAGAACAGTGTTTATGTCTATTTCCTATTCTAGTCTACAATTCATTGAGTCTACTATGATAATAAAACTCCCTATGTATTATACTGGTAGACATAATGTCATATTTTATAAATGATATTGAGGGCCATGAAACATTATTTTTAAAGATTTTCTCCCATTATTTCATTCCCCAAAGAACTAATACCTGTAGGGGAAGCATTTATGTCAAAAAAGACAAGAAGCTAGAAAAGTATCAAAAAGCACAGTGCCGGGGCGCCTGGGTGGCTCAGTGGGTTAAGCCGCTGCCTTCGGCTCAGGTCATGATCTCAGGGTCCTGGGATCGAGTCCCACATGGGGCTCTCTGCTTGGCAGGGAGCCTGCTTCCTCCTCTCTCTCTCTCTCTCTGCCTGCCTCTCCAACTACTTGTAATTTCTCTCTGTCAAATAAATAAATAATCTTTAAAAAAAAAAAAAAAAAGCACAGTGCCCAAAAAATGCAGCCCAGGATCTCAGAAGTCCACTGTCTCTGGTAACTTAAGAAAACAAGTTACCCCAGGACTAAAGTTCTCTCACAAGCTTATATTAACTCTACCTTGAGTGCCACTGAGAACTCTGCCCTCTTTCCATTGACAGATGGACATAAACAATGGTTTTTTTTTTCATTATCTTGAATAACGAAATGCAAAAGAATGTGTGATTTGGTATAACAAAAATATTTAAAGTATATTATTGCTAATAAAAGCAAAACTTTCCATTGATACTGCTTTTAAAAAGAACAAACATTGAAGGTCACAAAGAAGAAAAATTGAAGGTCAGGGTTCACAAAGGAAATCAATTCATTGATCTGGAAATTGAATATTTATGAGACATTTCTCATTGAGTAAATAAGGATACATATCTTCACTTGCCGTTTATGTCATTACAACGTTTACAAAGATGGGATATTCAAATTTATTTGCAGGACTATAATCAATACCCTAAAAGTATTTTGAAGAAATTGTTATTCTATGGGAAATGGACAAATACTGAAAGATTAACAAAAGGATATGACTGTTTTTTTTTTTTCCTTTTTAGGTTGTTAATTGAATAAAGACATTATTCAAATGAAAAACTGAAGTTTAAAATTAAGAAAAGTGAGAGTTAAGTAAAATAGAATAAACAGACTATCTCATTTAGCTGGCAATTAAAATTTCTTTAGAAAATCTGTGAGATAACCTCAAAGGAAGCTTAGATCCTTTGGCGTGGATGTGGGTAGAACAGGACATTCAGGAAAACAATATTAAAGACACAAGAATGTTAACAGTACATTTAAAAAATTACATATAGGGGGAAGATAATGGTCAATTCATTATTTATTACAAGTCAAAGGGGCTTAACATTCATTTGACCAGTTCAGACCAATTATAGACTATGACATTACTAATTTCTAAGTAAAGGTGTTTTGATAGAATTTTTTTCAGCTACTTTTTTATGAGAATGTATTGTTTTAAAGACCTAGCTATAAGTTTACAGAGAAGTGAATGTTGACTGAAAGATTAAATTATTTTAACAAAACACTATATCCTCCATTATATTATTTTTCTTTTATAAATTTTCAGTTTGAACAGAGCATTTAAATGAAACATGGAGCAGAAGAATGAAAATTCAACTGACTTTATCCTCCTGTGGCTCTTCCCCTGCTTCAGGTATCCCTACCTCCTCATTCTCCTCTTTCTTTTCATCTACATTATTGCCTTTATGGGAAAGTCCATACTAATCCTCCTCATCTGGCTGGACTCTCACCTCCACACCCCCATGTACTTCCTGCTCAGTCAGCTTTCCTTCATTGACTTGGCTTATATCTCCAGCACAGTCCCCAAAATGGTTACTAACTATTACACAGGGAAGAAGAGCATTTCCTGTTTTGCTTGTGCCACTCAGCTTCTTTACTTCCTCACCCTTGGTCTTGCTGAGTGCATCCTGCTGATCCTAATGGCCTATCATCACTATGTGGCTGTCTGTAACACCCTGAGATACAAAATTCTCATGAACCCCAAGGTCTGTCTGAAGATGGCTTCTGGAGACTGGAGTGGGGGAGCCCTTACAGCCCTTGTACACACCATCTACCCAATGAATTTCCCAATCTGTGGTTCCAGGGAAATTAATCATTACTTTTGTGAGATGCCTGCCATCCTGAGGATGTCTTGTGTGTACATACCAGCCTATGAGATGGTAAAATTTGTATCAACAATTGTGTTTCTTCTCCTGATCCCATTTTTTCTTAGTATGGTCTCCTACACTCTTATCTTCCTTAGTGATCTGAGGATGAATTCTCCGAAAGGCAGTAACAAAGCCCTGGCCACCTGCTTCTCCCACCTGACAGTGGTGAGTCTCTTTATTTATATGACACCCACTTCTTCTCACACACCTGAACAAGATCAAAATGCAGCTGTGCTTGGCACCATCATGACCCCCATACACAATCCACTCATCTACAGCTTGAGGAACAAAGAAGTGGTGGGGGCTCTGAGGAAGTGCATGGAAAGATGTGGCAATTGAGAAAAATGCCATGCTTCCACAGTATTACTGCTTACAGTTCCATACTCAACACAAAAAGTAGCCATCATCAATGGGTTGACATATTGCAAATGTAACATCATATAAAATCCAGAAAGTATTAGGACTCAGGCATATTAGTATGTGTTTGAAGGGATATAATTATTCTTTTTTTTTAATTTTTTCAATTTATTTATTTTCAGAAAAACAGTATTCATTATTTTTTCACCACACCCAGTGCTCCATGCAATCCATGCCCTCTATAATACCCACCACCTGGTACCCCAACCTCCCACCACCCCTCCACTTCAAACCCCTCAGATTGTTTTTCAGAGTCCATAGTCTCTCGTGATTCACTTCACCTTCCAATTTACCACAACTCCCTTCTCCTCTCTAACACCCCTTGTCCTCCATGATATTTGTTATGCTCCACAAATAAGTGAAACCATATGATAATTGACTCTCTCTGCTTGACTTATTTCACTCAGCATAATCTCTTCCAGTCCCATCCATGTTGCTACAAAAGTTGGGTATTCATCCTTTCTGATGGAGGCATAATACTCCATAGTGTATATGGACCACATCTTCCTTATCCATTCCTCCGTTGAAGGGCATTTTGGTTCTTTCCATAGTTTGGTGACCGTGGCCATTGCTGCTATAAAGATTGAGGTACAGATGGCCCTTCTTTAAATGACATCTGTACCTTGGGGTAAATACCCAGGAGTGCAATTGCAGGGTCATAGGAAAGCTCTATTTTTTTTTTAAGATTTTATTTCTTTATTTGACAGAGAGAGATCACAAGTAGACAGAGTGGCAGGCAGAGAGAGAGGGGGGAAAGCAGGCTCCCTGCTGAGCAGAGAGCCCAAGGTGGGACTCGATCCCAGGACCCAGAGATTATGACCTGAGCCAAAGGCAATGGCTTAACCCACTGAGCCACCCAGGCACCCCGGGAAGCTCTATTTTTAATTTCTTGAGGAATCTCCACACTGTTCTCAAAAGAGGCTGCACCAACGTGCATTCCCACCAACAGTGGAAGAGGGTTCCCCTTTCTCCACATTCTCTCCAGCACATGTTGTTTCCTGTTTTGTTAATTTTGGCCATTCTAACTGGTGTAAGGTGATATCTAAATGTGGTTTTAATTTGAATCTCCCTGAGGGCTAATGATAATGAACATTTTTTCATGTGTCTGATAGCCATTTTTATGTCTTGATTGGAGAAGTGTCGGTTCATACCTTCTTCCCATTTTTTGATGTGTTTGCCTGTTTCGTGTGCATTGAGTGTGAGGAGTTCATTATAGATCCTGGATATCAACCTTTTGTCTATAATGTCATTTGCAAACATCTTCTCCCATTCCATGGGTTGACTCTTTGTTTTGTTGACTTTTTCCTTTGCTGTGAAGAAGCTTTTGATTTTGATAAAGTCCTAAAGGTTTATTTTCACTTTTGTTTCCTTTGCCTTTGGAGACATATCTTGAAAGAAGTTGCTGAGACTGGTATCGAAGAGATTACTGCCTATGTTCTCCTCTAGGATTCTGATGGATTCCTGTCTCACATTGAGGTCTTTTATCCATTTTGAGTTTATGTTTGTGTATGGTGTAAGAGAATGGTCGAGTTTCATTCTTCTCCATATAGCTGTCCGGTTTGCCCAGCACCATTTATTGAAGAGACTGTCTTTTTTCCACTGTATATTTTTTCCTCTTTTGTCAAAGATTAATTGACCATAGAGTTGAGGGTCCATATCTGGCCTCTCTACTCTGTTCCACTGGTCTATGTGTCTGTTTTTATGCCAGTACCATGATGTCTTAGTGATCACAGCTTTGTAATAAAGGGTGAAATCAGGTGACGTGATGCCCCCAGCTTTATTATTGTTTTTCAACATTTCCTAAGCGATTCGGGGTCTCTTCTGATTCCATACAAATTTTTGGATTATTTGCTCCAGCTCTTTGAAGAATACCAGTGGAATTGTGATTGGAATGGCATTAAAAATATATATTGCTCTAGGCCGTATAGACATTTTAACAATGTTTATTCTTCCGATCCAAGAGCATGGAATGGTCTTCCATCTATTTGTGTCTCCTTCAGTTTCTTTCATGAGTGTTCTGTAGTTCCTCGAGTACAGATCCTTTACCTCTTTGGTTAGGTTTATTCCCAGGTATCTTATGGTTCTTGGTGCTATAGTAAATGGAATCGATTCTCTAATTTCCCTTTCTGTATTTTCATTGTTGGTGTATAAGAAAGCCACTGATTTCTGCACATTGACTTTGTATCCTGCCATGTTGCTGAATTGCTGTATGAGTTCTAGTAGTTTGGGGTGGAGTCTTTTGGGTTTTCCATATAAAGAATCATGTCATCTGCGAAGAGAGAGAGTTTGACTTCTTCATTAACAATTTGGATACCTTTTATTTCTCTTTGTTGTCTGATCGCTGTTGCTAGGACTTCTAATACTATGTTGAACAAAAGTGGTGAAAGTGGACATCCTTGTCGTGTTCCTGATCTCAACGGGAAGGCTGCAAGCTTTTTCCCATTGAGGAAGATATTTGCTGTGGGTCTTTCATAGATAGATATGATGAAGTTCAGGAATGTTCCCTCTAGCCCTATACTTTGAAGCGTTTTAATCAGGAAGGGATGCTGGCTTTTGTCAAATGCTTTTTCTGCATCAATTGAGAGGACCATGTGTTTCTTCTCTCTTCTCATATTAATTTGTGGTATCACATTGATTGATTTGCGAATGTTGACCCATCCTTGTAGCCCAGGGATGAATCCCACCTGATCATGGTGGATAATCTTTTTAATGTGCTGTTGGATCCTGTTGGCTAGGATCTTGTTGAGAATCTCAGCATCCATATTCATCAGGGATATTGGTCTAAAATTCTCCTTTTTGGTAGGATCTTTGCCTGGTTTGGGGATCAGGGTAATGCTGGCTTCATAGAAAGAGTCTGGAAGTTTTCTTTCTGTTTCACTTTTTTGAAACAGCTTCAGGAGAATAGGTGTTATTTCTTCTTTGAAGGTTTGGCAGAATTCCCCAGGGAATCTGTCAGGTCCTGGGCTCTTGTTTTTTGGGAGGTTTTTGATCACTGCTTCAATCTCATTATTAAATATCGGTCTATTCAGGTTGTCAAACTCTTCCTGGATCAATTTTGGTAGTTTATATTTTTCCAGGAATGAATCCATTTCATCTAGGTTGCTAAGCTTACTGGCATATAACTGTTGATAATAACTTCTGATGATTGTTTCTACTTCCTTGGTGTTAGTTGTGATCTCTCCCTTTTCATTCATAATTTTATGAATTTGGGCTTTCTCTCTTTTCTTTTGGATTAGTGTGGCCAATGGTTTATTGATCTTATTGATTCTTTCAAAAAACCAGCTTCTAGTTTCATTGATACGTTCTACTGTATCTCTGGGTTCTACCTCATTGATCTCAGCTCTAATCTTGATGATTTCCCTTCTTATGTGTGGAGTTGGTTTGATTTGTTGTTAATTCTCCAGTTCTTTAATATGTAGAGACATCTGGTGTGTTCTGGATTTTTCAATTTTTTTTTTTTTGGATTTTTCAATTTTTTTGAGGGAGGCTTGGATGGCTATGTATTTTCCCCTTAAGACCGACTTTGCTGTATCCCATAAACTTTGGACAAAAGTGTCTTCATTCTCATTGGTTTCCATGAATTGTTTCAGTTCTTCTTTGATCTCCTGGTTGATCCAAGCATTCTTAAGCAAGGTGGTCTTTAGCTTCCTGGTGTCTGAGTTCCTTCGGAACTTTTCCTTGTGATTGAGCTCCAGGTTCAAAGCACTGTGATCTGAGAATATGCAGGGTATAATCTCAGTCTTTTGGTATCGCTTGAATCCTGATTTGTAACTAAGTATGTGGTCTATTCTGGAGAAGGTTCCGTGTGCACTTGAGAAGAATGAGTATTCTGTTGTTTTAGGGTGGAATGTTCTGTATATATCTATGAGGCCCATCTGGTCCAATGTGCCATTCAATGCTCTTGTTTCTTTATTGATTTTCTGCTTCGATGATCTGTCTAATTCTGAGAGAGGCGTGTTAAGATCTCCTACGATTAGTGTATTCATATCAATATGATCTTGATTAACAGTTTTCTATGTAATTGGCTGCTCCCATACTGGGGGCATAGATACTTACAATTGTTAGATCATCTTGGTGGATAGTCCCTTTAAGGATTATGTAGTGTCCTTCTGTATCTCTGACTACAGTCTTTAGTTTGAAGTCTAATTTATCTGGTATGAGAATCACTACCCCAGCCTTCTTTTGAGGCCCATTGGCATGAAAGATGCTTCTCCATCCCTTCCCTTTCAGTCTGCGTGTATCTTTAGGTTCAAAATGGGTCTCTTGTAGACAACATATGGATGGGTCCTGTCGTTTTATCCAATCTGCAACCCTGTGCCATTTTATGGGCACATTTAGGCCATTCACATTAAGAGTGATTATTGATAGATACATTTTTATTGACATCGAGTTACCTTTGAAGTCTTTCTTTCTGTACACTGTCTCTATATTTCTGTTCAATGCTATTCTTGGGACTTTTCCTCTTTTATAGAGCCCCCCTTAATATTTCCTGCAGTGTCAGCTTGGTGGTTGCATAGTGTTTTAAGCCTTGCCGGTCTTGAAAACTCTTTATCTCTCCATCCATTTTGAATGTCAGTCTTGCTGGATAAAGTATTCTTGGCTGCATGTTCTTCTCATTTAGTGCCCTGAATATATCTTGCCAGCCTCTTCTGGCTTGTCAGTTCTCTGTGGACAGGTCTGACGTTATTCTGATGGGCTTCCCTCTGTAAGTAAGGAGCCTCTTTGCCCTAGCGGCTTTCAAGAGATTATACTACAATTATAATCCTCAATTTGACTATCAGGTGTCGTGATGTTTTTTTGGAATGTATAATCGTGGGTGGAGACCATTCAGCCTCTAGTACATGAACACTGTTTCCATTCGCGAGATTGGGAAAATTTTCATGAAGGACTTGTTCCACTATATCTCCTAGTCTTCTTTCTTTCTCCTCCCCTTCAGGGATTCCAATAGTTATGACGTTGGAACTCTTCATGGCATCATTTATTTCCCTGATTCTGTTTTCGTGGTTTCTAAGCTGTTTGTTCTAGGCTTCCTCCTGATCCTTTCTCTCTATCTGTTTTTCCCCAGATGACTAATTCTATCTTCTGTCTCAGTTACCTAGCTTTGAGAGAATTTAGATTAGATTGGAACTCATTGAGAGCATTGTGAACCTCCTCCCTGGTAGCTTTAAGCTCCGCCCTAACATTGTGAACATCCTGTCTGGTCGCTTTCAGTTCAGCCCTGATCAATTCTGTTTGGTCATCCATGGCTTTCTTCAACCTAGCTATTGCCTGGATAATTGTTAGCCTGAATTCTCTTTCTGACATATTGTCTACGTTGATAGCCATTAGCTCTGTTGCAGAAGGTCCATCCTCTGTATTTTTCTTCTGTTGGGCATTCCTCCTCCTAGTCATTTTGGTGGGAGATGACTGAACAGATGTAGCTGGATGTATCAACTGTGGTGCAGTCAAGGTGCACCCTGGAACACTTCTGAGCAATCAGGATTCCCCACCCAAACGAGAGACAAAAGAAAAGGAAAAGAAAAAGAAAAAAAAGAAAAGAAGAAGAAAAAAAAAGAGAGAGATACAGGAAAGAAAGGGAAGATGAAAAAGAAGGTTCAGCCCAGATGGGCCCCAAAGTAAGATTTATGAAGTAGACAAACAAAAAGAGATAAAAAGACTTATACAAGTATATGACAAGAGAAAAAATATATATATAGACACACAAATAAAGGAAGAACCTCGTCAAAAAGAACCACAAGTGTAAAATTTATATGCTATCAGGACAAACACAAAAAACACAGAAACACTGGTGGAAGAAGATGGGAGAGTTCTTATAAATTCTCAGTGTGTGCAAGGAAGGTTGCTTTGATTCTTCCTGGATGTATCTTGATATCTTTGTTAAAGGACTCAACTTTCCTAAGATAAAGGGGATTAAAAATTGGTTTACCTATATGGGTAGTATGGATTGGGTTAAGGAGATTACTTTGAAGTTTAACTCTATATGAATATTAGAGGATAAAAATAAAAAGGAATAAACTAGACTAAACTAAACTAAAATTTCAAAAAAGGAATTCAAAAAATAAAAATGCAAAAGAAAAACAAAGGTGTATGTATCAAAAAGTTCAGGTTAGAAAGGTATTATGGAATTTGATGTACTGTACAACTCGCTGTGATGGTAAATAGGTTAAAAAAATTACCTATGTGTAAAAAAAAAAAAAATAAAAAAAAAAAATAAAAACCGGAATGGTGGGAATGAGTGAACAATACAAGTTTTCCTATGAAGTAATGGTTGTTCACTTGTAGTCCTTTTTTTTTTTCCTCTTTTTTTTTTCTTTCTTGGTTTGTTTTCTGGGGGAGGGGCCTGCCACGTGGGTTTTCAGTCAATGATGTTTCCTGAGTTAAGTCCTCCCACCCCACTCAAGGGGGTGGGCTCTGAGGAAACTCGGTTTTTTTCAGGCTTTTGTTCTCTGGTGGTTTTTATGCTTGTTCACTTTTTTTTTTTTCTCTCACCTTGACTGCTTTGGATGGTTTTTGTAGTTTTAGAGGAAAACAAACTACACCCTGATCTCCCTCTCAGAAAGAAGCCTCAGTCTGGATGCAGAGCCTAAATAAGTTCCCCCTTGGCCTCTGGCAGAGCAGGTTCCAATTTGCAGACCCTGGGGGCACAGGATCTTTTGCTTGTACCCAAAGCCAAGGCAGTGGCAGCTGTCTGGGAGCTCCCAGCTGCCAGAGAGGTTCCAAGCAGTAATTGCACACTGAGATTTTGCCGCTGGCCCTGGCTGGGAGCGCCCAGCTTAAGCGCACCACTTTCAGAGGTGGCTATGGGTCGTGCGCGCGTCTCGGGCACTGAGAACGGGACGCTGGTCCGTAAGCACCAGGCTGGGCTTTTGCGCACCTCTGTCAGAGGAGAGTTTGGGACGCGCGGCTTAGGCTTTGAAACAATGGCACGGGTCAAAGAGCGCCGGCTGGGCCTTTGTAACTCAGGGGAGCATGAGGGGCATGCGTGCATATCTCAAGCTTTGTGGTAGGGCTCGAGCATTCTGCCGACGGGCGTGGCTCCCATCCCCTCACAGGAACTAGAACCCACGCATTCTCGGGCGGGCTGGCGGCTTAGGGACCAAGAGCTGGTTTCTCTGCTGCACTCTCTCTGCCTCAGCGGCAGGGAGGCTGTCCTGGGACCAGGGACTTAAGCCCCTGTCCCTAGCTGCCCCGATTCCCACAATTTCCCCCCGCGATCCTTTGCTCTTTTGGAGTGCTTTCAACCAGTCTCCAAGTTAATGTTGGTCCCCAGACGCAGGGCACTCTCGCTCGTATTGGGGTATTAGTTTCCGACCGGTCGCCTCTGGTGGCTCCCTCCCCCCTTTTGTTTATCTTCCAGTATCAGTCTGCCATTCCCATTCCGCTTTACCTGCCCACTGGCATCTTCTGTCCCTGTAGAGATCCAGACGTGTATAATTCTGATCTCAGGGTGATTTCATGGGTGATCAGAGTTCTTTGGTAGGTAATCAGCTCACTTTGGGGTACTGGCTGAAAAGGCGCCTCCTCCTACTCCCCCGCCATCTTGGGATATAGTTGTTCTTAGTTCCATAGTCAAGGCTTCCTTTGAGTACAACTTTTATGTGTTCCCCTTTGGGAAATTACATGGATTACATGGACTTTGGCAATAAAACCGTACAGAAATAATCCCCATCTCTCTGAGCAGCTTCAGTGTATCAGGACATGTAATCTAAAACAAACTGTCATCCTAGAAATAACTTTTATCGGTATTTCTTATTTTAAAAACCATCATCTTTGTGTTTCCTTTCATTTATCTATCTACCCTTAATATGCTTGACCAAATATCCACTCATCAAAAGATCAAGATCACCTGTTCCATAAAATCTTTGTATATAACCTTTTCTTTTATCACTCTCTTATTGGTACTCGTGTATTTTCTTTTATTTTATTACATATAATTATGCAGTTATATTATGTTGCCTTCTAAATTAAAGAATATAAATATCCATATGTGAAGAGAAACAATGAGACAAATTACCTCAAAAAATTGAAGTAAATTTTTAATGGACTATATAGGAATTATTTTTTTCTCTTACTAATTTTTATCATTTTTTAAATTTTTTTGTTGGTACAGTAACATTAATCATTTTCAAGCTAATTAAATATGTCTACTTTATAGATTTATAATCCTATTTGGTGTGGCTTCCAAGTCTATAGTTTAAAATAATTAGTTCATTGAATTTTTATTTTGTGGTCTTTCAAGTAAAGAAGGCAATAATAAAATATAAAATTATGAAATCACACTTCACTTTTGTAGACTACCATTCAACATTCTTATTTTTGATATTATGATTGTCATTAAATTCATGTATTCCTGAAATTATTTCCTTAAAAATTTAAAAATTATATGGTATTTCATCTAAAAATATCAAAAAGAATGAAAATCAGTTTACCAAATCTTGACAATTCACCATTGTTTAGATATGATTTTCAAAAAGTTAAACATAGAGATATGAAAAGCAAAACTCCCTGTTTATCCCATTCCTTTTCCTATTCCCCAGCACTCATCACATTCTGGGATTCACATACAACATGACTAAAGTTTTATATATGTTGCAAAAATGATGTCTGATGACAAATAATCATATTCCAGATTACATGCACAAGGTGAGGTGAAATTTACTGTGTTAATAGTTTAATTTTAACTGTTTTAGATAACAGACATTGCACTTATAAATAATTGTGAAATATATTAGTTTAATATTCAAAAATATTAAGTTAGAATATCATGGTTTTCATACTGTTTTACCCTGAGTTCTAATAAACCTAAAGGCAGCTTATTATCTCCATCCATACAAAACACTTTATAGAAGTCTACATATTACCTTAAAAACATCCAAAGAACTTTTAATTTCTGATAGTGTAGCTCACAATTTAGAATGTCAATTTAATTTCTTTTTATAAAAATCTCATTTTCTAATTAAATTCTCCTTCATTTTACATTTTTCTACCCATTTCTCTAATATAAACAGACAAAAATAAATTGACAGTAATACAATAAGATTAGGGGACTATAACACTAATAAATAGAACAGATCAATGAGTAGATCATCTCCATCCCATACAATACAGAAAACTAAGGAAACTTTCTTTCAATTACACATTATATGAGTCAGTACTAACAGATACATATAGAACATTCCATCCAAAAACAACAGAATGCAAAGTTTAATTTTATTTTGGTTTAATTCCACTATAGAAAATATACAGTGTTATATTAGTTTCAGGTGTAAAAGACAGTGATTCAAAAATTCTACATATGACTAAATGCTCATCAGGACAAAGACATTCTTTTTTTTTCAAGTTTTTATTCAAATTCTAATTAGTAAACATACAGTGTAATATCCGTTCCAGGCATACAAAATAGTGATTCAACACTTCCATACACCACCCAGTGCTGATCACAACAAAGTGCACCCCTTAATCCCCACCATTATTTCACCCAATCCCCACCTACCTTCCTTCTGGAAACCATCAGATTGTTCTCTATACTTAAGAGTCTCTTTCCTGGTTTGTCTATCTCTCTCTCTTTTATTTCTCTTGTCTCATTCATCTTGTTTTTTAAATTGCATATGTGAATGAAATTACATGGTGTTTGTTTTTCTCTGACTGATTTATTTCACTTAGCATAATACTCTCTAGCTTCAACCATGTCATTCCAATTGGCAGTATTTCATTACTTATTTTGGCTGAGTAATATTCCATTATACATATATGTAAAATATATATGTAAATATATAATATATACATATATAAAATATATAAATAATATATAGTATTACATATATAATATATACAAAAAATATTTTTTAAAAAACTTATAAAACTCACCATCCAAAAATAATCTGATTAAAAATGGGAGAAGTCATGAACAGCCATGCAGCCTTTTCTACCATAGCCAAATTATGGAAACAGCCCTAGTGTCCATTGACTGATGAATGCATAAAGAAATTACATATATATATGCATGCCATATATATTTATATACATATATTCAAATCAATATATACATAATATATATATAATTATTACTTAGACATAAAATAATGAAATCTGCCATTTGCAATGACAGATGGAGGTAGAGTATTATGCCAAACAATATAAGTTAGACAAAGAGAAACACCATGTGATTTCACTCAATGTGGAAATTAAGAAACAAAACAAATGAGCAAGGGAAATAAAAGAGAGAGAGGAAAACCAAGAAAGAGACTCTTAAATATAGAGAACAGACTGCTGGCTCCCAGAAGGGAGGGGTGTGGGGAAATGGATGAAATAGGTGGTGGGCATTAAAGAGTGCACTTGTTATGGTGAACACTGGGTGGTGTATGGAAGTTTTGAATCACTATTTTCTTTTATTTATTTATTTTTTTAATCACTATTTTCTATACCAGAAACTGATACTGCACTGTATGTTAACTAACTGGAGTTGAAATGAAAATTTGAAAAAAATGTTCCAGAAAAATGTTATAGAAAAAAAAAAGTTGCAGAAAAATAACTCTGTGTCTTCATCTTCTGTGCTCCTTAAGACCAAAGTTCAAGCAGACATGGGAACTAAAAGACAGCTTTGAATAAATGTTGTTACATAATATCATATTTAGAATGAATTTAACTCCACCATCATTTATACATTGTTTGTGATTTACTTCTCTTTAAAGAAAAAAAGGGTACTTCAGTAAATATTTATTGAGGCAGTATAACCCTTGAGAATTACAATAACTACTTGGACACAATGAAAGAGATTTTGTGGAAAATAATATTAGTTCAAAATATGTGTGTCTTTTATGTATAAATGTACACAATATCTCTCTTCATTCCCTTTCTCTCCAAAAAGCTATAAACATTCACAATATCTTTATTTTAAATTTTTACTTATGACTTATTGTTTACCTCTTATGATAATATTCTGTAATGTTATGAAGAAATTAAAATGTTTTGACTTTTTTTAATTTCTTTTCAGTGTTCCAGAATTCATTGTTTATGCACCACACCCAGTGATCCATGCAATACATGCCCTCCATAATACCCACCACCAGCCTCATCCAAACCCTCACCCACTTCCATCCAAAACCCTCAGTTTGTTTCTCAGAGTCCACAGTCTCTAGTGGTTCATCTCCCCCTCCAATTTCCCCACCTCTTCTCTCCATGTCCTCCACATGTCCTCCGTGTTATTCCTTATGCTCCACAAATAAGCAAAAACATATGATAACGGACTCTCTCTGCTTGACTTATTTCACTCAGCATAATCTCTTCCAGTCCTGTCCATGTTGATACAGAAGTTGGCTATTCATCCTTTCTGATGGAGGAATAATACTCCATAGTGTATACAGACCATATCTTCCTTATCCATTTGTCCATTGATGGGCATCTTGATTCTTTCCACAGTTTGGTGAATGTGGTCATTGCTGCTATGAACATTGAGGTACAGATGACCCTTCTTTACACTACATCTGTAGCTTTGGGGTAAATACCCAGTAGTGCAATGGCAGGGTCATAGGGAAGTTCTATTTTTAATTTCTTGAGGAATCTCCACACTGTTCTCCAAAGAGGCTGCACCAACTTGCATTCCCACCAACAGTGTAACAGGAATCCCCTTTCTCCACATCCCCTCCAACGCATGTTGTGACCTGTCTTGCAAATTTTGGCCATTCTAACTGGTGTAAGGTGGTATCTCAATGTGGTTTTAATTTGAATCTCCCTAATGACTAGTGATGATGAACATTTTTTCAAGGGTCTGATAGCCATTTGTATGTCTTCATTGGAGAAATGTCTGTTCATATATTCTGTCCTTTTTATTTATATGATTATCTGTTTTTTGTGTGTTGAGTTTGAGGAGGTCTTCATAGTTCCTGGATATCAACCTTTTGTCTGCACTGTCATTTGCAAATATCTTCTCCCATTCCTTGGGTTGTCTCTTTATTTTATTGACTGGTTCCTTTGCTGTGCAGAAGCTTTTGATCTTGATGAAGACCGAAAAGTTCATTTTTGCTTTTGTTTCCTTTGCCTTTGGAGACATATCTTGAAAGAAGCTGCTGTGGCTATATCGAATAGGTTACTGCCTATGTTCTCCTCTAGGATTCTGATGGATTCCTGTCTCACATTGAGGTCTTTTATCCATTTCGAGTTAATCATTGTGTATCGTGTAAGAGAATGGTCGAGTTTCATTCTTCTACATATAGCTGCCCAGTTTTCCCAGCACCATTTATTGAAGAGACTATCTTTTTTCCACTGTATATTTTTTCCTGTTTTGTCGAAGATTATTAACCCATAGAGTTGAGGGTCCATATCTGGGCTCTCTACTCTGTTCCACTGGTCTATGTGTCTGTTTTTATGCCAGCACCATGCTGTATGGGTGATCACAGCTTTGTAGTAAAGCTTGAAATCAGGTAATGTGATGCCCAGTTTTATTTTTGTTTTACAACATTTCCTTAATGATTCAGGGTCTCTTCTGATTCCATACAAATATTTGGATTCTTTGCTCCAGCTCTTTGAAAAATACCGGTGGAATTTTGATCAGAATGGCATTAAAAGTATAGATTGCTCTATGCAGTATAGACACTTTAACAATGTTTATTCTTCCAATCCAAGAGCATGGGATGGTCTTCCATCTTTTTGTGTCTTCTTCAATTTTTTCATGAGTGTTCTGTAGTTCCTTGAGTACAGATCCTTTACCTCTTTGGTTAGGCTTAAGCCCAGGTATCTTGTGGTTCTTGGTGCTATAGTAAATGGAATCGATTCTCTAATTTCCCTTTCTGTATTTTCATTGTTAGTGTATAAGAAAGCCACGGATTTCTGTACATTGACTTTGTATCCGGACACATTGCTGAATTGCTGTATGAGTTGTAGGAGATTGGGGGTGGAGTCTTTTGGGTTTTCCATATAAAGAATCATGTCATCTGCGAAGAGAGAGAGTTTGACTTCTTCATTGCCAATTTGGATACCTTGTATTTCTCTTTGTTGCCTGATTGCTGTTGCTAGGACTTCTAATACTACGTTGAACAAGAGTGGTGAGATTGGGCATCCTGTCCTGTTCCTGATCTCAATGGGAAGGCTGCAAGCTTTTTCCCATTGAGAATGATATTTGCTGTGGGTCTTTCATAGATAGATTTGATGAGGTTCAGGAATGTTCCCTCTATCCCTATACTTTGAAGCGTTTTAATCAGGAATGGATGTTGGATTTTATCAGATGCTATTTCTGCATCAATTGAGAGGACCATATGGTTCTTCTCTCTTATCATATTAATTTGTGGTATCACATGGATTGATTTGCGAATGTTGACCCATCCTTGTAGCCCAGGGATGAATCCCACCTGATCATGGTGGATAATCTTTTTAATGTGCTGTTGGATCCTGTTTGCTAGGATCTTGTTGAGAATCTTAAATCCATATTCATCAGTGATATTGGTCTGAAATTCTCCTTTTTGGTAATGTCTTTGCCTGGTTTGGGTAACAGGGTAATGCTGGCATCATAAAAAGAATATGGAAATTTTCCTTCTGCTTCACTTTTTTGAAACAGCGTCAGAAGAATAGGTGTTATTTATTTTTTGAAGGTTGGTAGAATTCCCCAGGGAATCCATCAGGTCATGGGCTCTTGTTTTTTGGGAGGTATTTAATCACTACTTTAATCTCGTTACTAGATATCAGTCTATTCAGGTTGTCGATTTCTTCCTGGTTCAATTTTGGGAGTTTATAGTTTTCCAGGAATGCATCCATTCCATATAAGTTTCTTAGCTTATTGACATATAACTATTGATAATAACTTCTGATGATTGTTTCTACTTCCTTGGTGTTAGTTTTGATCTCTCCCTTTTCATTCATAATTTTATGAATTTGGGCTTTGTCTCTTTTCCTTTGGATAACTGCGGCCAATGGTTTATCGATCTTATTGATTCTTTCAAAAAAACAGTTTCTAGTTTCATTTATATGTTGTACTGTATCTCTGATTTCTACCTCATTGAGTTCAGCTCTAATCTTGATGATTTCCCTTCTTGTGTGTGGAGTTGGTTTGATTTGTTGTTGATTCTACAGTTCTTTAAGGTGTAGATGCAGCTGCTGTGATCAGGATTTTTCAATTTTTTTAAGGGAGGCTTGTATGGCTATGTATTTCCCCCTTAGGAATGCCTTTGCTGTATCCCACAGGTTTTGGACCGAAGTATCTTCATTCTCATCAGTTTCCATGAATTGTTTCAGTTCTTCCTTGATCTCCTGGTTGATCCAAGCATTCTTAAGCAAGGTGGTCTTTAGCTTCCTGGTGTTTGAGTTCCTTCAGAACTTTTCCTTGTGATTGAGCTCCAGTTTCAAAGCATTGTGATCAGAGAATATGCAGGGAATCATCTCAGTCTTTTGGTATCGGTTGAGTCCTGATTTGTGACCCAGTATGTGGTCTATTCTGGAGAAAGTTCATGTGCACTTGAGAAGAATGAGTATTCTGTTGTTTTAGGGTGGAATGTTCTGTATATATCTATGAGGTCCATCTGGTCCAATGTGTCATTCAATGCTCTTGTTTCTTTATTGATTTACTGCTTTGATGATTTGTCTATTTCTGAGAGAGGTGTGTTAAGATCTCCAACTATAAATGTATTCATATCAATATGACTCTTTATCTTGATTAACAGTTTTCTTATGTAATTGGCAGCTCCCATATTGGGGGCATACATATTTACAATTGTTAGATCATCTTGTTGGACAGTCCCTTTAAGAATGATGTAGTGTCCTTCTGTATCTCTGACTACAGCCTTTAGTTTATAATCTAGTTTATCTGATATAAGAATCGCTACCCTGGCCTTCTTTTGAGTCCCATTGGCATGAAAGATGCTTCTCCATCCCTTCACTTTCAGTCTGGGTGTATCTTTAGGTTCAAAATGGGTCTCTTGTAGACAGCATATGAATGGGTCCTGTCATTTTATCCAATCTGCAACCCTATGCCATTTTATAGGTGCATTTAGACCATTAACATTGAGAGTGATTATTGATAGATACGATTTATTGACATCGTGTTACCTTTGAAGACTTTCTTTCTGTATATTGTCTCTATATTTCTGTTTAATATTATTCTTAGGATTTTTCCTTTTTTATAGTTCCCCCCGTAATATTTCCTGCTGTGTCGGCTTGGTCGTTGCATAGTCTTTTAGCCTTGCCGGTCTTGGAAACTCTTTATCTCTATATCCATTTTGAATATCAGTCTTGCTGGATAAAGTACTCATGGCTGCATGTTCTTCTCATTTAATGCCCTGAGTATTTCTTGCCAGCCCTTTCTGGCTTGCCGGGTCTCTATAATCAGGTCTGACATTATTCTGATGGACTTTCCTCTGTAAGTAAGGAGCCTCTTTGTCCTACCTGCTTTCAAGAGATTATACCTACAATTATTATTCCTCAATTTGGCTATCAGGAGCCTTGATGTTTTTTTGGAATATACAATCCGGGTGAGACCGTTTGCCTCTAATACATGAACACTGGTTCCAATTGTGAGATTGGGAAAATTTTTGTGAAGAATTTGTTCCACTATATCTTCTAGACTTCTTTATTTCTCCTTCCCTTCAGGGATTCCAATAATTCTGATGTTGGAACGTTTTATGGCATCACTTATTTCCCTGATTCTGTTTTCGTGGCTTCTAAGCTCTTTGTTCCAGGTCCTTTCTCTCTATCTGTTTGTCCTCCTGATCACTAATTCTATCTTCTTCCTCAGTTACTCTAGGTTTGAGAGAATTTAGATTAGATTGGAACTCATTGAGAGCATTGTGAACCTCATCCCTGGTGGCTTTCAGTTCTGCCCTAATATTGTGAACATCACCCCTGGTCACTTCAGTTCTGCCCTAATTAATTCCATTTGGTCAGCCATGGCTTTGTCCAACCTAGCTATTGCCTGGATAATTGTTAGCCTGAATTCTCTTTCTGACATATTGTCTATGTTGATAACCATTAGCTCTCTTGCAGAAGGTCCATCATCTGTATTTTTCTTCAATGGGCATTTCTCCTCCTAGTCATTTTGGTGAGAGTTGACTGAACAGATGTAGCTGGATTTATCGACTGTGGTGGAGTCAAGGTGCACCCTGGAACACTTCTGAGCACTCAGGATTCCCCACCCAAAAGAGGGAAAAAAGAAAAAGAAAAAAGAGAGCAAGAGAGAGAGAGGAAAGAAAGGGAAGATAAAAGAGAAGGTTCAGCCCAAATGGTCCCCAAGGTAAGATTTATGAAGTATACAAACAGACACAGACAAACAAAAAGACTGATAAATGTATATGACAAGAGATAAATATATATATACGATATAAATATATATATACGATATATATCGTATATATATATATATATTTATACGATATATATATATATGCAAATAAAGGAAGAACCTCGTCAAAAAGAATCCGAAGTATAAGATTTATATACTATCAGGACAACACAAAAACAGAGAAACACTGGTGGAAGAAAAAGATGGGAGAGTGGTTATAAATTCTCAGTGTGGGTGAGAAAGTTTGTTTTGATTCTTCCTGTATGTATCTTGATATCTTTGTTAAGGGTTCAACTTTCCTAAGATAAAGGGGGATTAAAAATTGGTTTACCCATGGTATTAGAAGTCCTAACAACAGCAATCAGACAACAAAGAGAAATAAAAGGTATCCAAATTGTTAATGAAGAAGTCAAACTCTCTCTCTTCGCAGATGACATGATTCTTTATATGGAAAACCCAAAAGACTCCACCCCCAAACTACTAGAACTCATACAGCAATTCAGCAACGTGGCAGGATACAAAGTCAATGTGCAGAAATCAGTGGCTTTCTTATACACTAACAATGAAAATACAGAAAGGGAAATTAGAGAATTGATTCCATTTACTATAGCACCAAGAAACATAAGATACCTGGGAATAAACCTAACCAAAGAGGTAAAGGATCTGTACTTGAGGAACTACAGAAAATTGAAGAAGACACAAAAGATGGAGGACCATTCCATGCACTTGGATCAGAAGAATAATCATTGTTAAAATGTCTATACTGCCTAGAGAAATCTATACTTTTAATGCCATTCCAATCAAAATTCCACCAGGATTCTTCAAGGAGCTGGAGTAAAGAATCCAAAAATGTTTATGGAATCAGAAGAGACCCCAAATCACTGAGGAAATGTTGAAAAACAAAAGTAAAGCTGGGAGCATCACGTTACCTGATTTCAAGCTTTATTACAAAGCTGTGATCACCAAGACAGCATGGTACTGGCATAAAAACAGACACATAGACCAGTGGAACAGAGTAGAGAGCCCAGATATGGACCCTCAACTCTATGGTCAATTAATCTTCGACAAAACGGGAAAAAATATACAGTGGAAATAAAGACAGTCTCTTCAATAAATGGTGCTGGGAAAACTGGGCACCTATATGTAGAAGAATGAAATTCGACCACTCTCTTACACCGTACACAAAGATAAACTCAATGTGAGACAGGAATCCATCAGAATCCTAGAGGAGAACATAGGCAGTAATCTCTTCGATATCAGCCACAGCAACTTCTTTCAAGATATGTCTCCAAAGGCAAAGGAAACGAAAGCGAAAATAAACTTTTGGGACTTCATCGAAATCAAAAGCTTCTGCACAGCAAAGGAAACAGTCAAGAAAACAAAGAGGCAACCCACGGAATGGGAGAAGATATTTGCAAGTGACAGTACAGACAAAAGGTTGATATCCAGGATCTATAATGAACTCCTCAAACGCAACACACACGAAACAGGCAAACATATCAAAAAATGGGCAGAAGATATGAACAGACACTTCCCCAATGAAGACATATAAATGGCTATCAGACACATGAAAAAATGTTCATCATCATTAGCCCTCAGGGAGATTCAAATTAAAATTTGAGATATTACCTTACACCAGTTAGAATGGCCAAAATTAACAAAACAGGAAACAACATGTGTTGGAGAGGATGTGGAGAAAGGGGAATCCTCTTCCACTGTTGGTGGGAATGCAAGTTGGTGCAGCCTCTTCGGAGAACAGTGTGGAGATTCCTCAAGTTATTAAAAATAGAACTTCCCTATGACTCTGCCATTGCACTCCTGGGTATTTACCTCAAAGATACAGATGTCGTGAAAAGAAGGGCCATCTGTACCCCAATGTTTATAGCAGCAATGGCCATGGTCGCAAACTATGGAAAGAACCAAGATGCCCTTCAATGGACGAATAGATAAAGAATATGTGGTCCATATACACTATGGAGTATTATGCCTCCATCAGAAAGGATGAATACCCAGCTTTTGTAGCAACATGGATGGAACTGGAAGAGATTATGCTGAGTGAAATAAATCAAGAAGAGAGAGTCAATTATCATATGGTTTCACATATTTGTGGAGCATAACAAATAGCACGGAGGACATGGGGAGTTAGAGAGGAGAAGGGAGTTGGGGTAAATTGGAAGGGGAAGTGAACCATGAGAGACTATGGACTCTGAAAAACATTCTGAGGGGTTTGAAGTGGCAGGGTTGTGGGAGGTTGGGGTACCAGGTGGTGGGTATTATAGAGGGCACAGATTGCATGGAGCACTGGGTGTGGTGAAAAAATAATGAATACTGTTTTTCTGAAAATAAATAAATTGAAAAAATTTTTTAAAAATTGGTTTACCTAGAGGTGTAGCATTGATTGGGGAAAGGGAATTATCTTGAAGTTTTACTCTATATTAATATTAAAAAATAAAAATAAATAAGGAATAAACTAGGCTAAACTAAAGTAAAATTTAAAAAATAGAAATGCAAAAGAAAAACACAGGTATATGTATCAAAAAGCTCAGGTTAGAACGTTATTGTGGCATTTGATGTAGTGGACATCTCACTGTGATGTTAAATAGGTTAAAAAATTACCAAGGGACTTGGGGACAAGATGGCGGGGAAGTAGGAGGAGGCGCCTTATCAGCCTGTACCCCAAAGTGAGCTGATTACCTACCAAAGAACTCCGACCACCCATGAAATCAGCCTGAGATCAGAATTATACACGTTTGGATCTCTTCAGGGGCAGAAGACGCCAGTGGGCAGGTAAAGCGGGGGGGGGGGGGGCACTTTGGACTAATATCCGAAGATAAACAAAAGGGGAAGGGAGCCACCAGAGGTGACCGGTTGGAAACTAATACCCCAATATGAGCGAGAGTGCCCTGCGTCTGGGGACCAGCATTAACATGGAGACTGGTTGAAAGCACTCAGAAAGAGCAAAGAATCACGGGGAGAAATTTTGGGAATCGGGGCGGCTTGGGACAGGGGCTTAAGTCCTCGGTCCTAGGACAACCTCCCTGGCACTGAGGCAGAGAGAATGCAGCGGAGAAACCAGGTCTTGGTCCCAAAGCCACCAGCGCACCCGAGAATGCTTCTAGCTCCTCTGAGGGGCTGGGAGCCACGCCGGTTGGCAGAATGCACAAGCCCTGCCACAAAGCCTGAGATAGGCGCTCATGTCCCTCATACTCCCCTGAGAGAGTTACAAAGGCCAGGCCTGCGCTCTTTGACCAGCGCCATTGTTTCAGAGCCTAAGACGTGCATCCCAATCTCTCCCCTGACAGAGGTGTGCAAAAGCCCAGCCTGGTGCTTTCGGATCTGTGCCCCATTCTCAGTGCCTGAGACGCACGTGCGACCCATAGTCACCCCTGAAAGAGGTGCGCACAAGCCGGGCTCTCTTAGACCCAAAAAGACCAGGCACTCCCAGCCTCGGTGAGCGGGAAAATTGCAGTGTGTGATTGCTGCTTGGAACCTTTCTGGCGGTCGGGAGCTCCCAGACAGCCGCCACTGCCTTGGCTGTGGGTACAAGCAAAAGATCCTGTGTCCCCAGGGACCGCAACTTGGAACCTGCTCTGCCAATGGCCAAGGGGGAACTTATTTAGGCTCTGCACCCAGACTGAGGCTTCTCTCTGAGAGGGAGATCAGGGTGTGGTTTGTTTTCCACTAAAACTACAAAAACCATCAAAAGCAGTCAAGGTGAGAGAAAAAAAAAGTGAACAAACATAAAAACCACCAGAGAACAAAAGCCTGAAAAAAAAAAGGTTTTTTTTTTTTTTTCAGAGTCTACCCCCTTGAGGGGGGCAGGAGGACTTAACTCAGAAAACATCATTTACTGACAACACATGTGGCAGGCCCCTCCCTCAGAAAACAAACCAAGAAACAAACAAAAAAAAAAAAAAAGAGGAAAAAAAAAGGACTACAAGAGAACAACCACTACTTCATAGGAAAACTTTTATTTTTCACTCATTACCACTATTCTGGTGCATTTTTTTTTTTACACATAGGTAATTTTTTTAACCTATTTACTATCACAGCGAGCTGTACAGTACATCAAATTCCATAATACCCTTCTAACCTGAACTTTTTGATACATACACCTATGTATTTCTTTTGCATTTCTATTTTTTGAATTCCTTTTTTTAAATTTTAGTTTAGTTTAGTCTAGTTTATTCATTTTTATTTTTATCCTCTAATATTCATATAGAGTTAAACTTCAAAGTAATCCCTATTCCCCAATCAATACTACCCCTATAGGTAAACCAATTTTTAATCCCCTTTATCTTAGGAAAATTGACTCCTTTAACAGAAATATCAAGATACATCCAGGAAGAATCAAAACAAACTTCCTCGCACACACTGAGAATTTATAACCACTCTCCCATCTTCTTCTTCCACTAGTGTTTCTGTGTTTTTGTGTTTCTCCTGATAGCATATAAATCTTACACTTGGGGTTCTTTTTGACAAGATTCTTCCTTTATTTGCATATATTTTTTTTCTCTTGTCATATACTTGTATCAGACTTTTTGTTTGTCTACTTCATAAATCTTACCTTGGGGCCCATCTGGGCTGAACCGTCTCTTGCATCTTTCTTTCTTTCCTGTCTCTCTCTCTCTTTTTTTTTCTTTTATTTTTTTTCTTTTTCTTTTTCTCTTCTTTTGTCTCTCGTTTGGGTGGGGAATCCTGATTGCTCAGAAGTGTTCCAGGGTGCACCTTGACAGCACCACAGTTGATACATCCAGCTACATCTGTTCAGTCATCTCCACCAAAATGACTAGGAGGAGGAATGCCCAACAGAAGAAAAATACAGAGGATGGAACTTCTGCAACAGAGCTAACGGCTATCAACATAGACAATATGTCAGAAAGAGAATTCAGGCTAACAATGATCTAGACAATAGCTAGGTTGGAGAAAGCCATGACTGACCAAAAGGAATTGATTAGGGCTGAACTGAAAGCAACCAGACAGGATGTTCACAATATTAGGGCGGAGCCTAAAGCTACCAGGGAGGGGGTTCACAATGCTCTTAATGAGTTCCAATCTAATCTAAACTCTCTCAAAGCTAGGGTGGAGGAAAAACAGAGAGAAAGGATCAAGAGGAAGCCGGGAACAAAGAGCTTAGAAACCACGAACAACAGAATCAGAGAAATAAATGATGCCATGAAGTGTTCCAACGTCAGAATTATTGGAATCCCAGAATGGGAGGAGAAAGAAAGAAGTCTAGAAGATATAGTGGAACAAGTCCCTCATGAAAATTTTTGCAATCTCGCAAATGGAACCAGCGTTCATGTACTAGAGGCTGAACGGTCTCCACCCAAGATTATGTATTCCAAAAAAACATCACGACAGGGGCACCTGGGTGGCTCAGTGGGTTAAAGCCTCTGCCTTTGGCTCAGGTCATGATCCCAGGGTCCTGGGATCGAGCACCGCATCGGGCTCTCTGCTCAGCAGAGAGCCTGCTTTCTCCTCTCTCTGCCTGCCTCTCCAGGTACTTGTGATCTCTGCCTGTCAAATAAATAAATAAAATCTTAAAAAAAAATCATGACAACTGATAGTCAAATTGAGGAATTATAATTGTAGGTATAATCTCTTGAAAGCCGCTAGGGCAAAAAGGCTCCTTACTTACAGAGGGAAGCCCATCAGAATAATGTCAGACCTGTCCACAGAGACCTGACAAGCCAGAAAAGGCTGGCAAGATATATTCAGGGCACTGAATGAGAAGAACATGCAGCCAAGAATACTTTATCCAGCAAGACTGACATTCAAAATGGATGGAGAGATAAAGAGTTTCCAAGACCAGCAAGGCTTAAAAGACTAAACAACCACCAAGCCGGCACTGCAGATAATATTAAGGGGGGTTCTATAAAAGAGGAAAAATCCTAAGAATATCACTTAACAGAAATATAGAGAAAATCTACAGAAAGAAAGACTTCAAAGGTAACTCGATGTCAATAAAAACGTATCTATCAATAATCACTCTCAATATGCATGGCCTAAATGCACCCATAAAATGGCACAAGACCAATCCATATGTTGTCTACAAGAAACCCATTTTGAACCTAAAGTTACACACAGACTGAAAGTGAAGGGATGGAGAATCATCTTTCATGCCAGTGGGTCTCAAAAGAACGCTGGGGTAGCGATTCTCATATCAGATAAATTCACTTTAAACTAAAGAATGTAGTCAGAGATACAGAAGGACACTACATAATCCTTAAAGGAACTATCCACCAAGATGATTTAACAATTGTAAATATCTATGCCCCCAATATAGGAGCAGCCAATTACTTAAGAAAACTGTTAATCAAGAAAAAGAGTCATGTTGATATGAATACACTAATCGTAGGAGATCTTAAAACGCCTCTCTCAGAAATAGATCATTGAAGCAGAAAATCAATAAAGAAACAAGAGCATTGAATGACACATTGGACCAGATGGAACTCATAGATATATACAGAACATTCCACCCTAAAACAACAGAATACTCATTCTTCTCAAGTGCACACAGAAACTTCTCAAGAATAGACGACATACTTGGTCACGAATCAGGACTCAACCGATACCAAAAGACAGAGATGATTCCCTGCATATTCTCTGATCACAATGCTTTGAAACTGGAGCTCAATCACAAAGAGAAGTTCAGAAGGGACTCAAACACCTGGAAGCTAAAGGCCACCTAGCTTAAGAATGCTTGGATCAACCAGAAGATCAAAGAAGAACTGAATCAATTAATGGAAACCAATGAGAATGAAGACACTTCAGTCCAAAACCTTTGGGATACAGCAAAGGCGGTCCTAAGGGGGAAATACAGAGCCATCCAAGCCTCCCTCAAAAAAATTGAAAAATCCAGAATTCACCAGCTGTCTCTACATATTAAAGAACTGGATAATCAACAACATATCAAACCAACTCCACACATAAGAAGGGAAATCATCAAGATTAGAGCTGAACTCAATGAGGTAGAAACCAGAGATACAGTAGAATGTATCAATGAAACTAGAAGCTGGTTTTTTGAAAGAATCAATAAGATTGATAAAACATTGGCCACACTAATCCAAAAGAAAAGAGAGAAAGCTCAGATTCATAAAATTATGAATGAAAAGGAAGAGATCACAACTAACACCAAGGAAGGAGAAACAATCATCAGAAGTTATTATCAACAGTTATATGCCAATAAGCTTAGCAACCTAGATGAAATGGATGCATTCCTGGAAAACTATAAACTCCCAAAATTGAACCAGGAAGAAATCGACAACCTGAATAGACTGATATCTAGTAACGACATTGGAGCAGTGATCAAAAACCTCCCAAAAAACAAGAGCCCAGGACCTGATGGATTCCCTGGGGAATTCTACCAAACTTTCAAAGAAGAAATAACACCTATTTTCCTGAAACTGTTTCAAATATTGAAGCAGAAGGGAAACTTCTAGACTCTTTCTATGAAGCCAGCATTACCCTGATCCCCAAACCAGGCAAAGACCTTACCAAAAAGGAGAATTTCAGACCAATATCACTGATGAATATGGATGCTAAGATTCTCAACAAGATCCTAGCAAACAGGATCCAACAGCACATTAAAAAGATTATCCACCATGACCAGATGGGATTCATCCCTGGGCTACAAGGATGGTTCAACATTCACAAATCAATCAATGTGACAGAACAAATTAATATGAGAAGGGAGAAGAACCACATGGTTCTCTCAATTGATGCAGAAAAAGCATTTGACAAAAGCCAGCATCCGTTCCTGATTAAAATGCTTCAAAGTATAGGGATAGAAGGAACATTCCTGAACCACATCGAATCAATCTATGAAAGACACACAGCAAATATCATCCTCAATGGGAAAAAGCTTGCAGTCTTCCCGTTGAGATCAGGAACAAGACAAGGATGCCCACTTTCACCACTTTTGTTCAACATAGTATTAGAAGTCCTAGCAACAGCAATCAGACAACAAAGAGAAATAAAAGCTATCCAAATTGGAAATGAGGAAGTCAAACTCTCTCTCTTCGCAGATGACATGATTCTTTATATGGAAAACCCAAAAGATTCCACCCCCCAAAACTAGAACTCATACAGCAATGCAGCAACGTGGTAGGATACAAAGTCAATGTGCAGAGATCAGTGGCTTTCTTAAACACTAACAATGAAAATACAGAAAGGGAAATTAGAGAATCGATTCCATTTACTATTGCACCAAGAACCATAAGATACCTGGGCTTAAGCCTAACCAAAGAGGTAAAGGATCTGTAATTGAGGAACTACAGAACACTCATGAAAGAAATTGAAGAAGACACAAAAAGATGGAGGACCATTCCATGCTCTTGGATCGGAAGAATAATCATTCTTAAAATGTCTATACTGCCTAGAGAAATCTATACTTCTAATGCCATTCTGATCAAAATTGCACTGGTATTCTTCAAGGATCTGGAGCAAATAATCCTAAAATTTGTATGGAATCAGAAGAGACCCCAAATCGCTAAGGAAATGTTGAAAAACAAAAATAAAACTGGGGGCATCACGTTATCTGTTTTCAATCTTTACTACAAAGCTGTGGTCACCAAGACAGCATGGAACTGGCATAAAAACAGACACATAGACCAGGAGAACAGAGTAGAGAGCCCAGATATGGACCCTCAACTCTATGGTCAAATAATCTTCGACAAACAGGAAAAAATATACAGTGGAAAAAAGACAGTCTCTTCAATAAATGGTGCTGGGAAAACTGGGCACCTATATGTAGAAGAATGAAACTCGACCATTCTCTTACACCGTACACAAAGATAAACTCAAAATGGATAAAAGACCTCAATGTGAGACAGGAATCCATCAGAATCCTAGAGGAGAACATAGGCAATAACTTCTTCGATATCAGCCACAGCAACTTCTTTCAAGATATGTCTCCAAAGGCAAAGGAACAAAAGCAAAATAAACTTTTGGGACTTCATCAAAATAAAAGCTTCTGCACAGCAAAGGAAACAGTCAAAAAAACAAAGAGGCAACCCAAGGAATGGGAGAAGATATTTGCAAATGACAGTACAGACAAAAGGTTGATATCCAGGATCTATAAAGAACTCCTCAAACTCAACACACACAAAACAGGCAATCATATGAAAAATGGGCAGAAGATATGGACAAACACTTCTCCAATCAAGACATACAAATGGCTATAAGACCCATGAAAAATGTTCATCATCACTAGCCCTCAGGGAGATTCAAATTAAAACCACATTGAGATATCACCTTACACCAGTTAGAATGGCCAAAATTAGCAAGACTGGAAACAACATGTGTTGGAGGGGATGTGGAGAAAGGGGAATCCTCTTCCCCTTTGGGAATACAAAGTTGATGCAGCCACTTTGGAGAACAGTGTGGAGGTTCCTCAAGAAAATAAAAGTAGAACTTCCTTATGACCCTGCCATGGCACTCCTGGGTATTTACCCCAAAGGTACAGGTGTCGTGAAAAGAAGGGCCATCTATACCCCAATGTTTATAGCAGCATTGGCCACGGACGCCAAACTGTGGAAGGAGCCAAGATGTCCTTCAACGGACGAATGGATAAGGAAAATGAGGTTCATATACACTATGGAATATTATGCCTTCATCAGAAAGGATGAATACCCAACTTTTGTAGCAACATGGATGGGACTGGAAGAGATTATGCTGAGTGAAATCAGTCAAGCAGAGAGAGTCAATTATCATATGGTTTCACTTATTTGTGGAGCATAACAAGTAGCATGGAGGACAAGGGGTGTTAGAGAGGAGAAGGGAGTTGGGAGAAATTGGAAGGGGAGGTGAACCATGAGAGAAAAACAATCTCTGAAAAACAATCCTAGGGGTTTGAAGTGGCAGGGGGGAGGTAGTTTGGGGTGCCAGGTGGTGGGTATTATAGAGGGCAGGGATTGCATAGAGCACTGGGTGTGGTGAAAAAATAATGAATACTTTTATGCTGAAAATAAATTAATTAATTAAAAAATTACCTATATTTTTTTTTAAAAGTACCAGAATAGTGGGAACAAGTTAAAAATTAAAGTTGTCCTATGAAGTCGTGGTGGTTGTTCTCTTGTCATCTTTTTTTTTTTTTCTTTCCTGGTTGGTCTTCTAGGGGAGGGACCTGCCACGTGGGTTTTCAGTGAATGATGTTCTGTGAGTTAAGTCTTCCTATCCCCCTCAAGGGCGTGGGTTCTCAGGAAACAGGTTTTTTCAGGATTTTGTTCTCTGGCAGTTTTCATGTTTGTTCACTTTTTTTTTCTCTCGCCTTGACCACTTTTGATGGTTTTTGTAGGTTTAGAGCAAAGAAAACTGCACCCTGACCTCCCTCTCAAAGAGAAACCTCAGTCTGGCTCCCTATGGGTGCTGCAGCGCCCATATAAATTCCCGCTTGGCCACTGGCAGAGCAGGTTCTGAGTTGCTGTCACTGGGGACATAGGATCTTCTGCTTGTACCCAAAACCACAGCAGTGGCGGCTGTCTGGGTAGCTCCAGACCGCCAGAGAGGTTCCAAGCAATGATTGCACACTGAGATTTTCCCTGGCCCGGGCTGGGAGGGCCTGGTCTTTCTGGGTCTAAGAGTGCTCGGCTTGCACGCACCTCTCTCAGGGGAGTGTGTGGGGCAGGCGCCCGTGTCTCAGGCTGTGATAGAATGGCATGGGTCTAAGAGTGCCAGGCAAGGCCTTTGCGTGCCTCTCTCACAGGAGGGTGAGTGGTGCACACGTCTCAGGCTCTGTTAGCAGGGCTCAGTGTTCTGCCATCTGGAGAGGCTCCCAGCCCCTCACAGGACCTGGACCCCCCACGTTCTCAGGCACACTGGTGGCTCAGGGACCAAGACCTGGTTTCTCCGCCACACTCTCTCTGGCTCAGCACCAGGGGAGACTGTCCGGGGTCCAGGGACTTAAGCCCCTCTTGCTAGCTGCCCTGATTCCTGCAATTTCCGCCCCCCCCCATGATCTTTTGCTCTTTTTGAGTGCTTTCAACTAGTCTCCAAGTTAATGCTGATCCCCAGATGCAGAGCACTCTTGTATTGGGGTATTACTTTCCGATCAGTTGCCTCTGGTGGCTCCCTCCCCCTTTTGTTTATCTTCCAATATCAGTCTGACGTTCCCACTCCGTTTTACCTGCCCAGTGGCGTCTTCTGCCCCTGTAGAGATCCAGACATATATAATTCTGATCTCAGGTTGATTTCATGGGTGATCGGAGTTCCTTGGTAAGCAATCAACTCACTTTAGGGTACAGGTTGAAACGATGCCTCCTCCTACTTCCACCCCATCTTGTCTCCCCAACCATGAGAGACTCTTAACTATTGGAAACAAACTGAGGGCTGTTGAATGGGAGTGCCTTGGGAAGATGGGGTAATTGGGTGATGGGCATTAAGGAGGGCACATGATGTGAAAAACACTGGGCATTATATGCAACTGATAAATTATTAAACACTACATCTGAAATTAATGATGTACTATATGTTGGCTAATGTAATTTAAATTTTTTTTTAAATTAATCATGGGGTTTACTTTCATAAGGAATAGGAAAAATATGTATCTGGATTTGTATTTAGAGCATATTAACAGTTCTTTAGAAGTTAGAAAAATAGTGCAATTTTAAAGTTATAATGTAGCCAGTTAGTAGCTGTTGGGTATTAAGTAAAGTCTACAAGTTCAAGAAAGACACACAAAGCTAAAATTTAAATAGAAAAAGAAAAAGGAAATCTTGAATATCAACATGTCCAAGAAGTATTTGCACATTTTTATCTGTGGATGGCAACAATATAGGACATTGCATTTCAAAGTCAAACCAGGGATTTCAGGAATTATGTTAAGGAAGACCTATTAAACTTCTAGAGAAGATGACAGAGTAAGAGAATGACAAGCACTGATTGTCTCATGGACACACATAGATAACAACCATATCAGTTTAAATAACCCAGAAAATGACACAAAGACTGGCAGAACAGGTTCTATAAAGTTATTCATAGAAAGGCCACATGGAAAATGGAGGAAAGACTGGAGAGTAGTTAGGAACCAACCTTACCTGCAAGACTAACCACAAAAAGGAGGGAATCCACAGCATGAAGAAGGGAGAGGAACAGATCCAATAACAGGCACCCCAGACATGGGGGACCTGCACTGAGGAGTTCCCATAACATTTGGCTTTGAAAACTAGAAGAGTTTAATATCACCAATTTTGACAGTCAGTGGGGTTTAACACTAAACTGAACACTAATTCAAAAATCAAAAGATTTGGCTGTGAGCAAGCCAGAGGGTGAAAAGAAGAAGTCCCAACCCTTAAAGAGACAGCATAAGAACAATCCCAGAAGATACAGCATAGAAGTAGTAGTTTGAAAAGCATCTGAGATAAATGGGAAAATTTATTTAGCAATCTCAGAATATACAGGGATTTTTAGAAGCCTTCCCCAAGAACAAAAGACTTGTGAGGCATTATTTCTCACCTGACTCCCAACCTAGAAACCTACAAGTCCAGTGTGAACATTCACCAACTAGCTTGCTAATATCTTAACCCCACATTTCTCCTCAAGACTGCCACATCCAATCTGCCCCACTCAAGAGATGTCCTTCCAAAGCAGTTCCAGCTTCCATCCTGGAAGCAGCCTGACACATACATTGTTAATGCCATATGCCCTGTGTCCACCCCACCAAGTTCTCCTATGGACAGCCCTATCCAACCCACTCCACTTGGCAGGATTCCATTTAAAATAGCACCACAAGCATTTCATTGTACAAACAATTGCAAAAGTGGCCACCATTGCTCCAACATGATTTTTCCTGGCACAAAAATGGACACATAAATCAATGGAACAGGACAGAAGGCCCAGAAATAAACCCACAATTATATGTCAAATTAATCTGTAACAAAGGAGGGGAAACTACACAATGGGCAAAAGATAGTCTCTTCAACAAACAGTGTTTGGAAAATTGAAAATTTCCAAGAAAAGAATGAAACTGGGCCACTTTCTTACACTACACAAAAACAAACAAACAAAAACTCAAAATGTGGTTGCTGTGATGAGCACTGGATGATGTGTGGAATTGTTTAATCACTATATTGCACACCTGAAACTAATAAAATACTGAATATTAACTATACTGGAATGAAAATAAAATAAACAAATTATAAAATGTTAACATTTACCTTGAATTAACTAGATTTAGTTTCTCTACCATCAGAGAGAATAAGGCCTAGGATAAAAAATGATTTGAGTTACAGAAAATAAGCTTACAATTCAGGCAAAAACAAACCAACAAACAAAAATTCAAAATGGATTAAAGATCTAAATTTGGGCCCTAAAATTATAAAATTCCTACAGAAAACATAGGCAGTAATCTCATTGCATCAACCATAGAAACATTTTTCTAGATCTATCTCATATGTGAAGGACAACAAAAACAGAATAAACAACTGGGATAAAATAGTTAATACAATACCAAATAAAAATAAAATCTTTTGCACAAAAAAGGAAACCATCAACAACACAAAAAGAGAACACAATGAGTGGGAGAAGATATTTGTAAATGACATATCCAATAAGAAGTTAACAGCCAAAAAATATAAAGAAGATATGCAAATCAAAACAAACAAAACAAAATTTCACAAATTATCCATTAAAAATTGTGCAGAAGGCACACACATACATTTGTCCAAAGAAGATGTAAACATGACCAACGGACACATGAAAAGATGGTTGACATTATTAAACATCAAACAACGCAAATAAAAACCACAATGAGATATAATCTCACACCTGTTAAGCTAAAATTAAAAACAAGAAAAAAGCTTTTGTGAGGATGTGGAGTAAAAGAAACTCTAATGCACTGTTGATAGGAATGCAAACCAATGTAACCACTGTGAAAAACAGTATGGAGAGTTGTCAAAAAATTAAAAATAGATTTCTGGGGGGGACAAGATAGCGGAGAAGTAGGAGGAGGCACCTTTTAAACCTGTACCCTAAAGTGAGCTGATTACCTACCAAAGAACTCCGATCACCCATGAAATCAGCCTGAGATCAGAATTATACGCGTCTGGATCTCTACAGGGGTAGAAGACGCCAGTGGGCGGGTAAAGCGGAGTGGGAACGACAAACTGATATGGAAAGATAAACAAAAGGGGGAGGGAGCCACCAGAGGCGACCAGTTAAAAAGCAATACCGCTAATATGAGCAAGAGTGCCCTGTGTCTGGGGACCAGCATTAACTTGGAGACCGGCTGAAAGCACTCCAAAGGAGCAAAGGATCGAGGGGGGAAATAGTGGGAATCGGGGCAGCTAGGGACAGGGGATTAAGTCCCTGGTCCAAGGACAGCCTCCCCTGGCGCTGAGGCAGAGAGTGTGACAGAGAAACCAGGTCTTGATCCCTAAGCCGCCAGTGCGCCCAAGAACGCATGGGGTCTGGCTCCTATGAGGGGCTGGGAGCCTTGCCAGATGACAGAAGGTGCAAGCCCTGCTATAGAGCCTGAGATGTGCACGCCCCACATCATCCCCTGAAAGAAGTACGCAAAGGCACAGCCAGCACTCTTTGACCTGTGCCATTGTTACAGAGCCTAAGACGCACGCCCCAAACTCTCCCCTGAGAGAGGTGCTTGAAGGTCCAGTCTGGTGCTTTCGGACCTGCGCCCCATTCTCAGAGCCTGAAATGTGTGCGCGACCCACAGCATGCCCTAAAAGAGGTGCACATAGGCCGGGCGCTCTTAGTCCCAGAAAGACCAGAAACTCCAAGCCTGAGCCAGTGGGAAATCTCAGTGTGCAATCCCTGCTTGGAACCTCTCTGGCGGTCTGGAGCTGCCCAGACAGCCACCGCTGCCATGGATTGGGGTATAAGCAAAAGATCCTGCATCCCCAAGGACCGCGACTGGAAACCTGCTCTGCCAGTAGCCAAGGGGGAAATTATTTGGGCTCTGCAGCCAGAGGGAGGCTTCTCTCTGAGAGGGAGGTCAGGGTGCAGTCTGTTTTCCTCTAAAATAACAAAAACCATCAAAAGCGGTAAGGTGAGAGGAAAAAAAAAAAAAGTGAACAAACATAAAAACCGCCAGGGAACAAAAGCCTGAAAAAACACAGTCTTCTCAGAGTCCAACCCTTTGAGGGGGGCAGGGAGACTTAGGGAACATCAGTGACTAAAAACAACATGTGTTGGAGGGGATTTGGAGAAAGGGGAACCCTCTTCCACTATTGGTGGGAATGCAAGTTGGTGCAGCCTCTTTGGAGAACAGTGTAGAGATTCCTCAAGAAATTAAAAATAGAACTTCCCTATGACCCTGCCATTGCACTCCTGGGTATTTACCCCAAAGATATAGATGTTGTGAAAAGAAGGGCCATCTGTACCCCAATGTTTATAGCAGCAATGGCCACGGTCGCCAAACTGTGGAAAGAACCAAGATGCCTTTCAACGGACAAATGGATAAGGAAGATGTGGTCCATATGCACTATGGAGTATTATGCCTCCATCAGAAAGGATGAATACCTAACTTTTGTAGCAACATAGATGGGACTGGAAGAGATTATGCTGAGTGAAATAAGTCAAGCAGAGAGAGTCAATTATCATATGGTTTCATTTATTTGTGGAGCATAACAAATTGTATGGAGGACATGGGGAGTTACAGAGAAGGGAACTGGGGGAAATTGGAAGGGGAGGTGAACCATGAGAGACTATGGACTCTGAAAAACAATCTGAGGGGTTTGAAGTGGCAGAGGGGTGGGAGGTTGGGGTACCAGGTGGTGGGTATTATAGAGGGCACGGATTGCATGGAGCACTGAGTGTGGTGAAAAAATAATGAATACTGTTATGCTGAAAATAAATTAATTAATTAATTAAAAAAAAAGAAAACCCACATAGCAGGACCCTCCCCAGAAAACCAACAAAGAAAAGAAAAAAAAAAAAAGACTACAAGAGAACAACCACCACTACTTCATCAAACAACTTTTATTTTTAACTCATTCCCACTATTCTGGTTCATTTTATTTATATAGATAATTTTTTAACCTATTTACCATAACAGTGGGCTGTCCAGTACATAAAATTCCATAATAACCTTCTAACTTGAACTTTTTGATACATACACCTGTGTTTTTCTTTTGCATTTCTATTTTTTGAATTCCTTTTTTTAAAAATTTTAGTTTAGTTTAGTCTAGATTATTCCTTTTTATTTTTATTTTCTATTATTCATATAGAGTTAAACTTTAAAGATATCCCCTTTCCCCAAACAATACTAACCTTATAGGTAAACCAATTTTTAATCCTGCTTTATCTTTGGAAAGTTGAGTCCTTTAACAAAGATATCAAGATACATCCAGGAATGATCAAAACAACCTTCCTCGCCCACACTGAGAATTTATAACCACTCCCATCTTTTTCTTCCACCACTGTTTCTGTTTTTGTGTTTGTCCTCATAGTATATACATCTTACCCTTGGGGTTCTTTTCGACGAGGTTCTTCCTTTGTTTGCGCATATATATATATATATATATATATATATATATTTCTCTTGTCATATACATTTATCAGTCTTTTTGTTTGTCTGTTTTTGTTTGTATACTTCATAAATATTATCTGGGGCCGATTTGGGCTGAACCTTCTCGTTCATCTTCCTGTTTTTCTTCTTTCTCTCTCTTTTATTTTTCTTTTCTTTCTTCTCTCATTTGGGTGGGGAATCCTGATTGCTCAGAAGTGTTCCAGGGTGCACCTTAACTGCACCACGGTCGATACATCCAGCTACATCTATTCAGTCATCTCTCACCAAAATGACTAGGAGGAGGAATGCCCAACAGAAGAAAATTACAGATGATGGGTCTTCTGCAACAGAGCTAACAGCTATCAACATAGACAATATGTCGGAAAGAGAATTCAGACTAACAATTATCCAGGCAATAGCTAGGTGGGACAAAGCCATGGATGACCAAACGGAATTGATTAGAGCTGAACTGAAAGCGACCAGACAGGATGTTCACAATGTTAGGGCTGAGCCGAAAGCTACCAGGGATGAGCTTCACAATGTTCTCAATGAGTTCCAATCTAATCTAAATTCTCTCAAAGCTAGGGTAACTGAGACAGAAGATAGAATTAGTGATCTGGAGGAAAAACAGACAGAAAGGATCAGGAGGAAGCCTGGAAAAAACAGGTTAGAAACCAAAAAAAACAGAATCAGGGAAATAAGTGATGCCATGAAACATTTCAAACGTCAGAATTATTGGAATCTCTGAAGAGGAGAAGAAAGAAAGAAGTCTAGAAGATATAGTGGAACAAGTTGTCCATGAAAATTTTCCCAATCTTGCAAATGGAACCAGCATTCATGTACTAGAGGCCGAACGAATTCCACCCAAGATTATACATTCAAAAAAAAAAAAAAAAAAAAAAAAAAAAACACCAAGGCACCCGAGAGTCAAATTGAGGAATCATAATTGTAGGTATAATCTCTTGAAAGCCGCTAGGACAAAGAGGCTCCTTACTTACAGAGGAAAGCCCATCAGAATAATGTCAGACCTGTCCACAGAGATCTGGCAAGCCAGAAAGAGCTGGCAAGATATATTCAGGGCACTGAATGAGAAGAACATGCAGCCAAGAATACTTTATCCAGCAAGACTGACATTCAAAATGGATGGAGAGATAAAGAGTTTCCAAGACCAGCAAGGCTTAAAAGACTATGCAACCACCAAGCGGACACAGCAGGAAATATTAAGGGGGGTTCTATAAAATAAGAAAAATTCTAAGAATAGCATTTATCAGAAATATAGAGACAATCAACAGAAAGAAAGACTTCAAAGGTAACACGATGTCAATAAAAATGTATCTATCAATAATCACTCTTAATGTGAATGGCCTAAATGCACCCATAAAATGGCACAGGGTTGCGGATTGGATAAAATGACAGGACCCATCCATATGTTGTCTACAAGAGACCGATTTTTGAACCTAAAGATAGAACCAGACTGAAAGTGAAGGGACGGAGAAGCATCTTTCATGCCAGTGGGCCTCAAAAGAAGGCTGGGGTAGTGATTCTCCTTTTAGATGAATTAGATTTTAAACTAAAGACTGTAGTTAGAGATACAAAAGGACACTACATGATTCTTAAAGGAACTGTCCAACAAGATGATCTAACAATTGTAATTATCTGTGCCTCCAATATGGGAGCAGCCAATTACATAAGAAAACTTTTAATCAAGATAAAGAATCATATTGATATAAATACATTAATAGTAGGAGATCTTAACACGCCTCTCTCAGAAATAGATCCTCGAAGCAGAAAATCAATAAAGAAACAAGAACATTGAATGACACATCGGACCAGAAGGACCTCATAGATTTGTACAGAACATTCCACCCTAAAACAACAGAATACTCATTCTTCTCAAGTGCACATGGAACCTTCCCAGGAATAGACCACATATTGGGTCACAAATCAGGACTCAACTGATACCAAAAGAAGGAGATTATTCCCTGCATATTCTCAGATCACAATGCTTTGAAACTGGAACTCAATCACAAGGAAAAGTACTGAAGGAACTCAAATACCTGGAAGCTAAAGACCACCTTGCTTAAGAATGCTTCGATCAACCAGGAGATCAAAGAAGAACTGAAACAGTTCATGGAAAATGATGAGAATGAAGATACTTCGGTCCAAAACCGATGGGACAGGGCAAAGGCATTCCTAAGGGGGAAATACATAGTCATCCAAGCCTCCCTCAAAAAAATTGAAAAATCCAGAACACAGCAGCTATATCTACACCTTAAAGACCTGGAGAATCAACAACAAATCAAACCAACTCCACACATAAGAAGGGAAATCATCAAGATTAGAGCTGAGATCAATGAGGTAGAAAACAGTGACACAGTAGAAGGTATCAATGAAACTAAAGTCGGTTTTTTGAAAGAATCAATAAGATCTGTAAACCATAGGCCACACTAATCCAAAAGAAAAGAGAGAAAGCCCAAATTCATAAATTTATGAATGAAAAAAGAGAGATCACAACTAACACCAAGGAAGTAGAAACAATCATCAGAAGTTATTATCAACAGTTACAAGCCAGTAAGCTAATCAACCTAGATGAAATGGATGCATTCCTGGAAAACTATAAACTCCCAAAATTGAACCAGGAAGAAATTGACAACCTGAATAGACCAATATCTATTAACGAGATTGAAGTGGTGATCAAAAACCTCCCAAAAAACAAGAGCCCACGACCTGAGGGATTCCCTGGGGAATTCTACCGAACTTTCAAAGAAGAAATAGCACCTATACTCCTGAAGCTGTTTCAAAAAATTGAAGCAGAGGAAAAGTTCCAGACTCTTTCTATGAAGCTTGTATTACTCTGATCCCCAAACCAGGCAAAGACCCTACCAAAAAGGAGAATTTCAGACCAATATCCCTGATGAATATGGATGCTACGATTCTCAACAAGATCCTAGCAAACAGGATCCAACAGCACATTAAAAAGATTATCCACCATGACCAGGTGGGATTCATTCCTGGACTACAAGAATGGTTCAACATTCGCGAATCAATCAATGTGACAGAAAAAATTAATATGAGAAGAGAGAAGAACCACATGGTCCTCTCAATTGATGAAGAAATAGCATCTGATAAAATCCAACATCTGTTCCTGATAAAAACGTTTCAAAGTATAGGGATAGAGGGAACATTCCTGAACCTCATAAAATCGATCTCTGAAAGACCCACAGCAAATATCATCCTCAATGGGAAAAAGCTTGTGTCCTTCCCGTTGAGATCATGAACACGACAAGGATGCCCACTCTCACCCTTGTTGTTCAACATAGTATTAGAAGTCCTAGCAACAGGAATCAGACCACAAAGAGAAATACAAGGTATCCAAATTGGCAATGAAGAAGTCAAACTCTCTATCTTTGCAAATGACATGATTCTTTATATGGAAAAACCCAAAAGATTCCACCCCCAAACTACTAGAAGTCATACAGCAATTCAGCAACGTGGCAGGATACAAAGTCAATATGCAGAAATCAGTGGCTTTCTTATACACTAACAATGAAAATACAGAAAGGGAAATTAGAGAATCAATTCCATTTACTATAGCACCAAGAAACATAAGATACCTGGGAATAAACCTAACCAAAGAGGTAAAGGATCTGTACTCAAGGAACTACACAACACTCATGAAAAAAATTGAAGAAACCAAAAGATGGAAGACCATTCCATGCTCTTCGATCGGAAGAATAAAAATTGTTAAAATGTCTACACTGCATAGAGCAATCTATACTTTTAATGCTATTCCGTTCCAAATTTCACCAGTATTCTTTAAAGAGCTGGAGCAAATAATCCAAAAATTTGTATGGAATCAGGAGACCACGAATCGCTAAGGAAATGTTGAAAAGCAAAAATAAAACTGGGGGCATCACATTACCTGATTTCAAGCTTCATTACAAAGCTTTAGTCACCAAGACAGCATGGTACTGGCATAAAAACAGACACATACACCAGTGGAACAGAGTAGAGAGCCCAGATATGGACCCTCAACTCTATGGTCAATTAATCTTCGATAAAACAGGAAAAAATATACAGTGGAAAAAAGACAGTCTCTTCAATAAGTGGTGCTGGGAAAACTGGGCAGCCATATGTAGAAGAATGAAACTCGACCATTCTCTTACACCATAAACAAAGATCAACTCAAAATGGATAAAAAACCTCAACGTGAGACAGGAATCCATCAGAATCCTGGAGGAGAACATAGGCAATAACCTCTTCGATATCAGTCACAGCAACTTCTTTCAAGATATGTCTCCAAAGGCAAAGGACACAAAAGTGAAAATAAACTTTTGGGACTTCATCGAAATAAAAGCTTCTGCACAGCAAAGGAAACAGTCAAAAAAACAAAGAGGAAACCCACGTAATGGGAGAAGATATTTGCAAATGACAGTACAGACAAAAGGTTGATATCCAGGATCTATAATGAACTCCTCTAATTCATCACACACAAAACAGGCAATCATATCAAAAAAATGGGCAGAAGATATGAACAGACACTTCTCCAATCAAGACATACAAATGGCTATCAGACACATGAAAAAATGTTCATCATCACTAGCCCTCATGGAGATTCAAATTAAAACCACATTGAGATATCACCTTACACCAGTTAGAATGGCCAAAATTAGCAAGACAGGAAACAACATGTGTTGGAGGGGATGTGGAAAAAGGGGAACCCTCTTACACTGTTGGTGGGAATGCAAGTTGGTGCAGCCACTTTGGAGAACAGTGTGGAGGTTCCTCAAGAAATTAAAAGTAGAAATTCCCTATGACTCTGTCATTGCACTCCTGGGTATTTATCCCAAAGATACAGATGTAGTGAAAAGAAGGGCCATCTGTACCCCAATGTTTATAGCAGCAATGGTCAGGGTCGCCAAACTGTGGAACGAACCAAGATGCCCTTCAATGGACGAAGGGATAAGGAAAATGTGGTCCATATGCACTATGGAGTATTATGCCTCCATCAGAAAGGATGAATACCCAGCATTTGTAGCAACATAGATGGAACTGGAAGAGATTATGCTGAGTGAAATAAGTCAAGCAGAGAGAGTCAGTTATCATATGGTTTCACTTATTTGTGGATTATAACAAATAGCATGGAGACATGGGGAGTTAGAGAGGAGAAGGGAGTTGGAGGAAATTGGAACGGGAGGTGAACCATGAGAGACTATGGACTCTGAAAATCAATCTGAGGGGTCTGATGTGGCGGGGGGGTGGGAGGTTGGGATACCAGGTGGTGGGTATTATAGAGGGCAGGGATTGCATGGAGCACTTGGTGTGTTGAAAAAATAATAAATACTGTTATGCTGAATATAAATAAATTAATATTTTTTTAAAAACCACATTGAGATATCACCTTACACCAGTTAGAAAATGCCAGAATTAGCAAGACTGGAAACAACATGTGTTCAAGGGGATGTGGTGAAAGAGGAACCCTCTTACACTGTTGGTGGAAATGCAACTTGGTGCTGCCACTTTGGAGAGCAGTGTGGAAATTCCTCAAGAAATTAAAAATAGAACTTCCCTATGACCCTGCCATTGCACTCCTGGGTATTTACCCCAAAGATACAGATGTTGTGAAAAGAAGGGCCATCTGTACCCCAATGTTTATAGCAGCAATGGTCAGGGTCGCCAAACTGTGGAAAGAACCAATATGCCCTTCAATGGACGAATGGATAAGGAAGATGTGCTCCATATACACTGTGGAGTATTATGCCTCTATCAGAAAGGATGAATACCCAACTTTTGTAGCAACATGGATGGGACTGGAAGAGATTATGCTGAGTGAAATATGTCATACAGAGAGAGTCAATTATCATATGGTTTCACTTATTTGTGGAGCATAACAAATAGCATGGAGGACATGGAGAGTTAGAGAGAGGAAGGGAGTTGGGGGAATTTGGAAGGGGAGGTGAACCATGAGAGACTATGGACTCTGAAAAACAATCTGAGGGTTTTGAAGTGGCATGGTATGACAAGTTGGGGGAACCAGATGGTGGGTATTAGAGAGGACACAGATTGTATGGAGCACTGGGTGTCATGCAAAAACAATGAATACTGTTACACTGAAAAGAAATAAAAAAATTTTAAAAAAAGAGTCGACTTATAGTGAAGAGCACTGAGTAATGTATAGAATGGTTGAGAGTGTAGGAAGTGTGAGGACATGGTTTAGGGGAGAAAGGGATCATAGGTGCTGTGGAGGAAAGGAGCTGTGGTCAAGGAGAAAGGCAAGAGGGAGAGGGGCACACAGGGAATGCACAAGGAGAAGGTTTCCCTAAAACTGTTGGTTGGAAATAATAAGAAGGACTGATTTTCATGAATTCTTGCATTCAGTGGGACTTAAAACCTGGAGTTTTTAAATGTCACGGAGATTAACAGGGAGAGTCATGGGGACTCTGCGCCACTGTTGGGGATAAGGCAGACAAACAATATGGGGACATACAGCATGGAAACAGTGATATGCAAAATGCCTGGGGCACATGGTGTGGAGATAATTCACTGTCCCTGGAGGTCACCATAGAGAGGCAGCATTCACAGAGACATCCTTTCAAGGACAAAGGAGCTGGCTGGCTGCATTTCCCTCTCCCACCATTCAGCATAAACACAGAGACATCTGCAGGAGGCAGTGCAGCACAGACACAGGCTGCCAACCTTGCTTATCCCAAGTCCCACACCCCTGTGCTCTGGCAAACTATCCTTCTCTCTCAAATTTACATCAGTCCCAGTGTAATGAGCCCATCCCCTAAAAGAAGATCAAAAACTCCTGCCAACACCAGATCCCCAGCCGAAGTATTCTACAAGGATTCAAGTCTAGGATCAGGTCTCATTTAACAAAACCAAGCATACCAGATAAAACCCACCACATTCTGGCCAAGAATCAAACACTGTCCACTGCAAACAAGGAGATCTTCTCAAGATGATTGGCCTGAAGCATGGAGCAGTCAAAGCACAACAGAAGAATGCAAACAACACACAGCACACTCTTTGAAGCACTAGCCCTGGAGAGTATATGATCTCTTCTTCATAAATCTATTACTCTCAGGAGCAGAAAACATAATGGGCTTTGATAACACAGAGAAGATGGCAGAGACTTAGACAAAATGCCAAGACAGAGGAATTCAACCCAAATAAAAGATAAAGATAAGGTCACAGACAGAGTGTTGCATGAAACAGTTATAAGTAATATATCTGATGGAGAATTTAAAGAAACATTCATAAGAATACTTCCTTGCTTGATAAAAGGCTGGAAGACTTCAGGGAGGCTCTTATGACAGAGAAAAGAGTTTTAAAAAAGAAAAAGCAGTAAGAAATGAACAATGTAAACACTGAGATTAGAACAAGTGTGATGCTATGAACAGCAGGCTGGAATAAGCAGAGGAATGAATAAGTGATGTAGAAGACAAAATAATGGAAAATAATGAGGTTGAACAAGAAAGAAAAAGAAGAATTGTGAAACATGAGAACAGATTGAGGGGATTCATTAATTCCATCTAACATAATAACATTCACATTATAGGAGTCCAGAAGAAGAGAGAAAAGGGAGAAGAAAGTTTATTTGAAGAAATAATAGATGAAATGTCCCCAATCTGGGGAAGGAAACAGACACCCAGATCCAGGAGGCATAGAACACTCCCATTAAAAAAAAAAAAAAAAGGCAGACAAACACCAAAGTGTATCATAATTAAATTTATGAAACAGGTCAAGATGGCGGAGAAGTAGCAGGCTGAGACTACTTCAGCTAGCCGGAGATCAGCTAGATAGCTTATCTAAAGATTGCAAAACCTGAAAATCCATCGGCAGATAGAAGAGAAGAACAGCAATTCTGGAAAAAGAAAAACAACCACTTTCTGAAAGGTAGGACCGGCGGAGAAGTGAATCCAAAGCTACAGGAAGATAGACCCCGGGGGGAGGGGCCAGCTCCGGGCAAGCGGCAGAGCAACGGCTCACAAAATCAGGACTTTTTTTTTTTTTTTTAAAGATTTTATTTATTTGACAGACAGAGATCACAAGTAGGCAGAGAGGCAGGCAGAGATAGAGAGGAGGAAGCAGGCTCCCTGCCGAGCAGAGAGCCTGATGCGGGACTGGATCCCAGGACCCTGAGATCATGACCTGAGCCGAAGGCAGCGGCTTAACCCACTGAGCCACCCAGGTTCCCCAAAATCAGGACTTTTAAAAGCCTGTTCCACTGAGGGACATCGCTCCAGAGGCTAAACCGGAGCGAAGCCCACGCGGGGTCAGCGTGGCCTCAGGTCCCGCAGGGTCACAGAAGGATCGGGTGTGTCTGAGTGTCGCAGAGCTTGCGGGTATTGGAACAGGAAAGCCGGCTACAGAGGCAGAGCCGACAGTAAGCTCACAGCTCGGTGTTACCTTGAAGCGGTCGCAGGCTCGGTGAGCTTGGAGCGCAGCTGGAGGTCAGGCAGACGGGAGTAACTGGCGCTGTTCTCTGAGGGCACACTGAGGAGTGGGGCCCTGGGATCTCGGCTCCTCCGGGCCGGAGACCAGGAGGCCGTCATTTGTATTCCCGTCCTCCAGAACTCTACGGAAAGCTCTCAGGGAACAAGAGCTCCTGAAAGCAAACCCAAGCGGATTACTCAACCCGGCCCCTGCTAAGGGCGGTGCAATTCCACCTGGGGCAAAGACACTTGAGAATCACTACAACAGGCCCCTCCCCCAGAAGATCAACAAGAAACCCAGCTGATACCAAGTTTTCAATACCAAGGAGAGCAGCAGAATTCCAGAGGAGGAGAAAACAAAGCACGGAACTCATGGCTTTTTCCCTGTGATTTATTTTTAGTCTTGCAGTTAACTTAATTTTTTTCTTTTTCATTTTTTTTTTTCTCATCTTCTGGTAAAATTTTTTTTAAACTTTTACCTTTTTCTTTTTTAACGTTTTTTAACCAGTTTATCTAATATATATATTTTTTCTTTTTTATATTTTTCTTATTTGATTTCATTTTTTTAAATTCGTTTCTTTTTTTTTTTTCTATCTTCCTTTTTGAACCTCTTTTTATCCCCTTTCTCCCCCCTCACGATTTGGGATCTCTTCTACTTTGGTAAAAGCATATTTTCCTGGGGTTGTTGCCACCCTTTTAGTATTTTACTTGCTCCTTCATATACTCTTATCTGGACAAAATGACAAGAAGGAAAAATTAAACACAAAAAAAAGAACCAGAGGCAGTACCGAAGGCTAGGGACCTAATCAATACAGACATTTGTAATATGTCAGATCTAGAGTTCAGAATGAAAATTCTCAAGGTTCTAGCCTGGCTCGAAAAAGGCATGGGAGATATTAGAGAAACCCTCTCGAGAGATATAAAAGCCCTTTCTGGAGAAATAAAAGAACTAAAATGTAACCAAGTTGAAATCAAAAAAGCTATTAATGAGGTACAATCAAAAATGGAGGCTCTCACTGCTAGGATAAATGAGGCAGAAGAAAGAATTAGTGATATAGAAGACCAAATGACAGAGAATAAAGAAGCTGAGCAAAAGAGGGACAAACAGCTACTGGACCACGAGGAGAGAATTCGAGAGATAAGTGACACCATCAGACGAAACAATAATAACGAAATAGAATAATTGGGATTCCAGAAGAAGAAGAAAGAGAGAGGGGAGCAGAAGGTATACTGGAGAGAATTATTGGGGAGAATTTCCCCAATATGGCAAAGGGAACGAGCATCAAAATTCAGGAGGTTTAGAGAACGCCCCTCAAAATCAATAAGAATAGGCCCACACCCCGTCACCTAATAGTAAAATTTACAAGTCTCAGTGACAAAGAGAAAATCCTGAAAGCAGCCCGGGAAAAGAAGTCTGTAACATACAATGGTAAAAATATTAGATTGGCAGCTGACTTATCCACAGACACCTGGCAGGCCAGAAAGAGCTGGCATGATATTTTCAGAGCACTAAACAAGAAAAACATGCAGCCAAGAATACTATATCCAGCTAGGCTATCATTGAAAATAGAAGGAGAGATTAAAAGCTTCCAGGACAAACAAAAACTGAAAGAATTTGCAAACACCAAACCAGCTCTACAGGAAATACTGAAAGGGGTCCTCTAAACAAAGAGAGAGCCTACAGGTGGTAGATCAGAAAGGAACAGAGACCATATACAGTAACAGTCACCTTACAGGCAATACAATGGCACTAAATTCATATCTCTCAATAGTTACCCTGAATGTTAATAGGCTAAATGCCCCTGTCAAAAGACACAGGGTATCAGAATGGATAAAAAAACAAAACCCATCTATATGTTGCCTCCAAGAAACTCATTTTAAGCCCAAAGACACCTCCAGATTTAAAGTGAGGGGGTGGGAAAGAATTTACCATGCTAATGGACATCAGAAGAAAGCAGGAGTGGCAATCCTTATATCAGATCAATTAGATTTTAAGCCAAAGACTATAATAAGAGATGAGGAAGGACACTATATCCTACTCAAAGGGTCTGTCCAACAAGAAGATCTAACAATTTTAAATATCTATGCCCCCAACGTGGGAGCAGCCAACTATATAAACCAATTAATAATAAAATCAAAGAAACACATAAACAATAATACAATAATAGTAGGGGACATTAACACTCCCCTCACTGAAATGGACAGATCATCCAAGCAAAAGATCAGCAAGGAAATAAACGCCTTAAATGACACACTGGACCAGATGGACATCACAGATATATTCAGAACATTTCATCCCAAAGCAACAGAATACACATTCTTCTCTAGTGCACATGGAACATTCTCCAGAATAGATCACATCCTCGGTCCTAAATCAGGACTCAACCGGTATCAAAAGATTGGGATCATTCCCTGCATATTTTCAGACCACAATGCTCTAAAGCTAGAACTCAACCACAAAAGAAGTTTGGAAAGAACCCAAATACATGGAGACTAAACAGCATCCTTCTAAAGAATGAATGGGTCAACTGGGAAATTAAAGAAGAATTGAAAAAAATCATGGAAACAAATGATAATGAAAATACAACGGTTCAAAATCTGTGGGACACAACAAAGGCAGTCCTGAGAGGAAAATATATAGCAGTTCAAGCCTTTCTCAAGAAACAAGAAAGGTCTCAGGTACACAAACTAACCCTACACCTAAAGGAGCTGGAGAAAGAACATGAAAGAAACGCTAAGCCCAGCAGGAGAAGAGAAATCATAAAGATCAGAGCAGAAGTCAATGAAATAGAAACCAAAAAAACAATAGAACCAATCAACGACACTAGGAGCTGGTTCTTTGAAAGAATTAATAAAATTGATAAACCCCTGGCCAGACTTATCAAAAAGAAAAGAGAAAGGACCTGTCGCTCTCGACCCGCAAGAACGACCCGTAGGCGAGGTGAGTGGCAAACTTCTTTATTCACAATCTTCAGCCGGGGACCCCCCCCAGTCTAAGACCCCCAAGTATATCTCCACCAAGTGCGAACTATATCCAATCAGAGTATACCACGACTAACAAAACTACCAATCAGAAGGACTATCTATGTGCACGCATCGTGCTCGTGAGCACGTACGTGACTCCATAGGTTTTCTTTGTTCTACAGATCATGCGCCTTTCCCTTGACTCCTGGTATCTATCAAACGTCACCCGCGAATGCACTCACAGTCCTTGGGTTAATCTCTCACTCCTCCCACTCTTCTGGCCTCGCTTAGTACGTGACTCCCTGCTCCTGCTGCATGGCTCTCCACAGCTCCCCCTTTTTGTATTTTTATATGGCAGGGATCGTGCCTGTCTTAGGTCGCCAATCCTCTGCACACATGCTTACCCGTCATCGGGTACTCCCCCTAGCCGAGGAGCCCCTGTCTTAGGTTGCTATGGTGAGGGATCAGTCTTACCCGTCTTTGGCTACCGATCCAGCATTGCCAGCTATAATTTTGAGGGGGAATGGCTAGTCTCTGGAGCCACCATGGCCAAGTCTGCCATGTGTTTTAGCAGCAACAGCTTTAAGAGCATCAGAGTCACTCTCATTAGGCTTGTTTGTTTTTCCAGCCTGAGGAGGAATAATGTCAAACACTTTCTATAATACCAGGGTCAGAGGGCACCTATGTGGCGATTAAGGTCGCTGTTTGAGCTTCCCACGATGGACCTGCTGTTGTTTACGCATGATGGCTCTCAACTTGTAAACTTCTACAAGTATAATTTTAGCCGCACACGGTAAAAGGCACATAAAAATAACAACCACTACTAGCACACCTATAATAGATCCTATAACATACCATGCATGTGTCAGAGAGGGGAAATGAGACAGGAAGAGGGCTCATAAAGCTATTAGCAAGCTTGCATTAAAATAAGCGTCAGTAACAAACATGAGTTAGGGTGAGAAGATTGCACTCTATGCTGAGCCATTTGAAGAAGGGCTTGAAGCTGGGCAGTCTCTTGTCTCGGCCACAGTTGAATTGACTCCGCCTTCACGGGGACAGGTTGCAGGACGGTCGTCGTTGCTATCATCATCATTAGCAGCATCCTCCACAGGTTCCACGGCCACCAGCCTGGTGAGGCGTTCCGGCACCCAGAGTGGAGCAGGCACATCCTGTGGGAAAACACAAAGGGAACCTCGGTGCCACCCAAGCACCGGGTTGGGTTTGGATAATTGGCCTTGCAAGTCTCCTGCCCCTCTCAGAGTCTTTTAAGCCCTGAGGGCCGCCGTGGCTATCTGTTAATACACCGCAGGGGGGTATGTACTCTGCACTTGGGCCCCGAGATATGGCCCCGTGCCTGTCAGCATTTCCAAATTCCATTGCGGGTTACCCGCGGCTGCATTTCTCCGTGCTGTGTCCAGACAATTGTCCTGATTTTGGATTTTCCATTCTAGATATTGTCCTCCACTTAATACCGCCCTGGTCAAGTTGGCCCAATCCTCGGGAGCGAGGTAGAGTGCTCCCAGCGACTCCACAAGGGAGACCGTAAAGGCTGCCTGGGGCCCATAGCCGGTAACTGCCTCCTTCAGCTGCTTTACCAACTTAAAATCTAGTGGCTGGTGGTACCTCTGCTGATTCTGATCTTCTAACACTGGAAAAAAACCTTTTCCCGGGCCAAAGACCTCTCTCCAATTCTCCGCGGCGCAGCCCGAACAATAGCACGTCTTGGTGCAGCTGGGCTTATAAGGCGGGGGCCACTCATGGGGTGGCGCCGTGGAGCTAGAATGTGGAAGCGGCGTAACTTTCGTTTTTAATTTCGATTGCGCTACAACTGCGGCTTCCGCCCCTGCTCTCAGCTGCGCCATTACTTCTCCCTGCACTCTTAACTCTCCTAATGCTTTTGCAATTCCGCCTCTTTATCCTCAAATCGTTGCCTCATGGCTTCCAAGTCTGTCTGGAGACCGGGAGATTCCTCCTTCTTGTTGTTTGCCTCTATCTTTCCTAGCTCCTGCAACTCGCTTTCTGACATCCCTTCTGAGCTTTCGCTTTCGGAGTCAGAGTCTCGGGAGGAGCCCTTATGGGATTCTTCTTTCACTTGCAAAAAAACTTCCCCTCCCTGTAGTACTGCTCGCTGCAGGGGCTCTCGGGGGGATTGCAAACATACTTTCACCGGGGACCACACGGCGAGAGTCCCCGGGGATGTAGAGGGGCAGAGTTTTAAGTCCTCGCCCAGGTGTTCCCATTGTGGCACATTTAGGAGCCCTTCTTCTATAAACCAGGGGGCAATCTCTGCTACTTCTTTTAAAAAGGCATGAGCCGTCTTAGATTTTAAAGGAGTGCCATTTGCTTTGAGAATGTCCTTTAGAGGACCTTCCATCCTATATCTAGCAAGTTCGTTTCCCATCCTGGAAATCTTTTGTTACTATAGTCCCTGAGGAGCCTAAATAGCTTTGTCTATGATCGTCCCCAGAGAACCTTCCCTGTCCAAAGACAGAAATGGGTGCACACTTTCCTTATCGTTGCTCTTACCCCAATCCTCGCTCCACGTCCGGCGTCTCGGTCCCCGGGTTTTCGGCACCAGTTGTCGCTCTCGACCCGCAAGAACGACCCGTAGGCGAGGTGAGTGGCAAACTTCTTTATTCACAATCTTCAGCCGGGGACCCCCCCCAGTCTAAGACCCCCAAGTATATCTCCACCAAGTGCGAACTATATCCAATCAGAGTATACCACGACTAACAAAACTACCAATCAGAAGGACTATCTATGTGCACGCATCGTGCTCGTGAGCACGTACGTGACTCCATAGGTTTTCTTTGTTCTACAGATCATGCGCCTTTCCCTTGACTCCTGGTATCTATCAAACGTCACCCGCGAATGCACTCACAGTCCTTGGGTTAATCTCTCACTCCTCCCACTCTTCTGGCCTCGCTTAGTGCGTGACTCCCTGCTCCTGCTGCATGGCTCTCCACAAGGACCCAAATAAATAAAATCATGAACGAAAGAGGAGAGATCACAACTAACACCAAAGAAATACAAACTATTATAAGAACATACTATGAGCAACTCTACGCCAATAAATTTGACAATCTCGAAGAAATGGATGCATTCCTAGAAACATATAAACTACCACAACTGAAATAGGAAGAAATAGAAAGCCTGAACAGACCCATAACCAGTAAGGAGATTGAAACAGTCATTAAAAATCTCCAAACAAACAAAAGCCCAGGGCCAGACGGCTTCCCGGGGGAATTCTACCAAACATTTAAAGAAGAACTAATTCCTATTCTCCTGAAACTGTTCCAAAAAAATAGAAATGGAGGAAAACTTCCAAACTCATTTTATGAGGCCAGCATCACCTTGATCCCAAAACCAGACAAGGATCCCACCAAAAAAGAGAGCTATAGACCGATATCCTTGATGAACACAGATGCGAAAATACTCAACAAAATACTAGCCAATAGGATTCAACAGTACATTAAAAGATTATTCACCACGACCAAGTGGGATTTATTCCAGGGCTGCAAGGTTGGTTCAACATCCGCAAATCAGTCAATGTGATACAACACATCAATAAAAGAAAGAACAAGAACCATATGATACTCTCAATAGATGCTGAAAAATCATTTGACAAAGTACAGCATCCCTTCCTGATCAAAACTCTTCAAAGTGTAGGGATAGAGGGCACATACCTCGATATCATCAAAGCCATCTATGAAAAACCCACTGCAAATATCATTTTCAATGGAGAAAAACTGAAAGCTTTTCCGCTAAGGTCAGGAACACGACAGGGATGTCCATTATCACCACTGCTATTCAACATAGTACTAGAGGTCCTAGCCTCAGCAATCAGACAACAAAAGGAAATTAAAGGCATCCAAATCGGCAAAGAAGAAGTCAAATTATCACTCTTCGCAGATGATATGATACTATATGTGGAAAACCCAAAAGACTCCACTCCAAGACTGCTAGAACTTATACAGGAATTCAGTAAAGTGTCAGGATATAAAATCAATGCACAGAAATCAGTTGCATTTCTCTACACCAACAGCAAGACAGAAGAAAGAGAAATTAAGGAGTCAATCCCATTTACAATTGCACCCAAAACCATAAGATACCTAGGAATAAACCTAACCAAAGAGACACAGAATCTATACTCAGAAAACTATAAAGTACTCATGAAAGAAATTGAGGAAGACACAAAGAAATGGAAAAATGTTCCATGCTCCTGGATTGGAAGAATAAATATTGTGAAAATGTCTATGCTACCTAAAGCAATCTACACATTTAATGCAATTCCTATCAAAGTACCATCCATCTTTTTCAAAGAAATGGAACAAATAATGCTAAAATTTATATGGAACCAGAAAAGACCTCGAATAGCCAAAGGGATATTGAAAAAGAAAGCCAACGTTGGTGGCATCACAATTCCGGACTTCAAGCTCTATTACAAAGCTGTCGTCATCAAGACAGCATGGTACTGGCACAAAAACAGACACATAGATCAATGGAACAGAATAGAGAGCCCAGAAATAGACCCTCAACTACTATGGTCAACTAATCTTCGACAAAGCAGGAAAGAATGTCCAGTGGCAAAAAGACAGCCTCTTCAATAAATGGTGCTGGGAAAATTGGACAGCCACATGCAGAAAAATGAAATTGGACCATTTCCTTACACCACACACGAAAAATAGACTCAAAATGGATGAAGGATCCTCAATGTGCTGAAAGGAATCCATCAAAATCCTTGAGGAAGAACGCAGGCAGCAACCTCTTCGACCTCAAGCCGCAGCAACATCTTCCTAGGAACAACACCAAAGGCAAGGGAAGCAAGGGCAAAAATGAACTATTGGGATTTCCTCAAGATCAAAAGCTTTTGCACAGCAAAGGAAACAGTTAACAAAATCAAAAGACAACTGACAGAATGGGAGAAGATATTTGCAAACGACATATCAGATAAAGGACTAGTGTCCAGAATCTATAAAGAACTTAGCAAACTCAACACCCAAAGAACAAATAATCCAATCAAGAAATGGGCAGAGGACATGAACAGACATTTCTGCAAAGAAGACATCCAGATGGCCAACAGACACATGAAAAAGTGCTCCATATCACTCGGCATCAGGGAAATACAAATCAAAACCACAATGAGATATCACCTCACACCAGTCAGAATGGCTAAAATCAACAAGTCAGGAAATGACAGATGCTGGCGAGGATGCGGAGAAAGGGGAACCCTCCTACACTGTTGGTGGGAATGCAATCTGGTGCAACCACTCTGGAAAACAGCATGGAGGTTCCTCAAAATGTTGAAAACAGAACTGCCCTATGACCCAGCAATTGCACTATTGGGTATTTACCCTAAAGATACAAACGTAGTGATCCAAAGGGGCACGTGCACCCGAATGTTTATAGCAGCAATGTCCACAATAGCCAAACTATGGAAAGAACTTAGATGTCCATCAACAGATGAATGGATCAAGAAGATGTGGTTTATATACACAATGGAATACTATGCAGCCATCAAAAGAAATGAAATCTTGCTATTTGCGACAACATGGATGGAACTAGAGCGTATCATGCTTAGCGAAATAAGTCAAGCAGAGAAAGACAACTATCATATGATCTCCCTGATATGAGGAAGTGGTAATGCAACATGGGGGCTTAAGTTGGTAGGAGAAGAATCAATGAAACAAGATGGGATTGGGAGGGAGACAAACCATAAGTGACTCTTAATCTCACAAAACAAACTGAGGGTTGCTGGGGGGAGGGTGTTTGGGAGAAGGGGGTGGGATTATGGACATTGGGGAGGGTATGTGCTTTGGTGAGTGCTGTGAAGTGTGTAAACCTGGTGATTCACAGACCTGTAACCCTGGGGATAAAAATATATGTTTATAAAAAATAAAAAATTAAAAAAAATTATGAAACATAGTGATACTGAAAAATTCTTTAAAACAGTATAAAAAAAGAAACAGTGTAAAAAAATAAGTTCTTAACTTGCATGAAGACCCATAATATTAGCTGCAAATTTGATAACTGTAACTTGGCAAGCCAGAAGAAAATGACATGATATATTCAAAGTACTCAATTGGAAAAATCTCCACTCAAAATGCTCTATTCAGCAAGACTACCATTCAGAATAGGAGAGATAAAAGCTTTCCCAGAGAAACAAAAACTGAAAGAGTTTGTGACTGCTAAACTAGGCCTGAAAGAAATATTAAAGGGTACTATTTGAGTGGAAAGACCAAAAGTGACAAAGACAAGAAAGTGTCAGAGAAAATCTCCAGAAACAAGTAATAATAATGTTTTACTTAATAAAGCAGGTAATAAAATGGCACTAAATATCTAAAATAAAATGACGCTTAAATAAATAAAATGGCACTAAATATCTATCAATAATTGCTAGAACATAAACGGAATGAATGCTCCAATCAAAGACATAGGCTGTCAGAATAGATAAAACAACAAAACCTATCCATACATGGCCTAAAGAGATTCATTTTAGACTAAAGTCACCTGCAGACAGAAGGTCAGGGGATGGAGGAACATTTATCACGCCAATGGACACTAAAAGACAGCCAGAGAAGCAATACTTACTTCAGAAAAAATATACATTAAACCAAAGAATGTAAAAAATGAGATGAGAAAGGGCATTATATAATTTTTAAAAAGTGGGACTACCAAATAAGATTTACATATTTATGACCTTAACTTGGGGGCACTCAAATATATAAAAACACTAGCAACAAAAATAAAGGAACTCATTGATGGAACTCAATAATACAGTAACAATAGGGGACTGAAATATCACACTTACAACAATGGATAGATCATCAAAACAGAACTTCAAAAGAAAATAATAGCTTTGAATAACACAGTAGACAAGATTAACTTAACAAATATATTCAGAAAATTCCATCCTAAAACAGCAGAATATACACTATTTTTCAAGTGCACATGAGACATTCTCCAGAATAGATCACACAGTGGTTTACAAATCAGTCCTCAATAAGTACTAGAAGATTGAGATCACACCATGCATATTTTCAGACCACAACTACAAGAAACTCAAAGTCAACCCCAAGAATTGCGATGAGTACAAATGCATTGCTAAAAGGGTGCCTGGATGGTTAAGTCAGCTAAGCATCTGCCTTTGACTCAGATCCCCAGAGCTCTATGACTGAGACTCACCTCAGGCTCAGTGGGGAGCCTGCTTCTCCCTCTCCCTCTGTCTGCAGTTGCCTCTAGTTGTGCGCTTTCACTCTTTCTCAAATAAATACATAAAATCTATTAAAAAAAAATAATCGTGGTTAAAAAGCATGCAACAAAACAATGAATGGGTCAACCAGGAAATCAAAAAGGAAATTAAAAAATGCATGGAAACAAGTGAAAATGAAAACACAATGGTCCAAAACCTTTGGGATGTGGCAAAAGAGGGAATAAGAGGGAAGTATATAGTAACACAGGCCTACTCTAGGAGGCAAGAAAAATCTCAAAAAAAAAAAGAGTTTCACTTTACACCGAAAGGAGTGAGAAAAAGAAAAACTAACACAGTTGAAAGCCAGAGAAGGTAATAATTAACTATTGGAGCAGAAAAAAATGATATAGAAACTAAAAACAAACAAACAAAACAAAAAACAAACAAAAAAACAGTTGAACACATCAATGAAACCAGGAATTAGTCCTTTGAAAAAAATAATAAAACTTTTTAACCCCTAGCCACATGTATCAAAAAGAGAAAAGACTCAAATAAATAAAATCACAAATAAGAGAGCTGAAATAACAACCATAATCACAGAAATACAAACACTTATGAAAGAATATTCTGATAAACTATATGCCAACAAATTGAACAACCTGGAAGAAACAGATAAATGCCTAGAAACATATACACTACCAAAGCTGGAACAGGAAGAAATAGAAAACTTAAACAGACTAATAACCAGCAAAGACATAATATCAGTAATTTAAAAAAGCAAACAAAACAAAACACCTCCAACAAACAAAAGTCCAGGGCCAGATGTTTCACAGGCTAATTCCACCAAATATTTAAAGACAGCTAATACTTATTTTTCTCAAACTATTCCAAAAAATAGAAAAGGAAGGAGAACATCTAATTTCGTTCTAAGAGGCCAGCATTACTCTGATACCAAAACCAAAAAAATTCTCCAGTAAAAAAAGACAAATATGACTTATATCCCTGAAGAACATGAATGCAAAAGTTCTCCAAAGAAATACTAGCAAGCCAAATCCAAAAGTACAGCAAAATATCATTCACCACAATCAGGTGGGATTTATTCCTGAACTACAAGTGTGGGTTAATATTCACAAATCAATCAGCTTGATACACCAAAAGAAAGGGTAAGAACATGGGCGCCTGGGTGGCTCAGTGGGTTAAGCCGCTGCCTTCAGTTCAGGTCATGATCTCAGGGTCCTAGGATCGAGTCCCGCATGGGCTCTCTGCTCAGCAGGGAGCCTGCTTCCTCCTCTCTCTCTCTCTCTGCCTGCCTCTCTACCTACTTGTGATCTCTCTCTGTCAAACAAATAAATAAAAAATCTTTAAAAAAAAAAAAAGAAAGAAAGAAAAGGTAAGAACACATGATCATTTAAATATATGCAAAGAAAGCATTCAACAAAGTGCAGCATCCGCGCATGATAAAAATCCTCAACAAAGTAGATTTAGAGGGAATGTACCTCAGCATAATAAAGGCCATACATGAAAAACACTCAGCTCATATTGTCCTCCATGGGAAAAAACTGAGACCTTTTTCCATGATTGAGAACAAGATATGAATATCCACTTTCACCATTCTTATTTAACATACTCCTGAAAGTCCTAACCACAGAAATCAGAAAACAAAAAGAAATAAAAGGCATCCAAATCAGCAGGGAAGAAGTCAAAGTTATACTATTTGCAGAAGACTTGATACTCAGTATAGAAAATCCAAAAGACTCCACTAAAAAAATTGCTAGATGGGTGCTTGGTTGGCTTAGTGGGATAAGCCTCTGTCTTCAGCTCAGGACATGATATCAGGGTCCTGGGATTTAGCCCTGCATCAAGCAGGGAGCCTGCTTCCTCCTCTCTCTCTGCCTGCTGCTCTGCCCACTTGTATTCTCTCTCTCTCTCTGCCAAATAAATAAATAAAATATTAAAAAAAAAGAAATTGCTAGAACGAATACATGAATTCAGTACATCCACAGGGTAGTGTATCAATGTAAAGAAATCTGTTGCATTTCTATACACCAATAATGAAGCAACAAAAATGGAAATCAAGGATTCAATCCCATTCACAACTGCACCAAAAAAAAAAAAAAAAAGGAAGAAGAAGAAAAAAAGTTACCTAGGAAAAAACCTAACCGAAGAGGTAAAATATCTGTACTCCAAAAACTACAAAACACTGATGAAAGAAACTGAAGATGACACAAAAAAATTTAAAGATATTCCATGTTCATGGATTGGAAGAAAAAATGTGGCTAAAATGTCTAGCCTAACAAAAGCATTCTACATATTTAATGCAATCCCTATCAAAATACCAACAATATTTTAACAAAGCTACAACAAGCAATCTTAAATTTGCATGAAACCACAAAAGACCCAAAATAACCAAAGCAATCTTCAAAAAGAAAAGAAAGCTGGAAGTATCATGATTCTGGACTTGGAGTTATGTTACAAAGCTGCAGTGATCAAGAAAGTCTGGTACTGGCACAGAAAGTATTCACACAGATTAATGGGATAGAATAGAAAACCCAGAAAAGAACCCATAACTATATGTGCAACAAGTCTTCAACAAACCAGGAAAGAATATCCAATGAAAAAAAATCTTTCTTCAACAAATGGCGTTGAGAAAACTAAAACATGCAAAACAATGAAACATGTGAAACAATGAAAATTGACCACATTCTTAAACCATACACAAAAATAAATTCAAAATGAATGAAAGACCTAAATATGAGACAGTAATCCACCCAAATCCTAGAGGAGAACACAGGCAGAAACCTCTTTAACCTTAGCTACAACAACTTACTAGACACATCTCTGGAGGCAAGACACACAAAAGTATAAATTAACTATTGGGACTTCTTCAAGATAAAGAGCTCTGCACAGCAAAGGAAACAATCAACAAAACTAAGAGGCAACCTACAGAATGAGAGAAGGTATTTGCAAATGACATATCTGATAGAGTCTACTATCCAAAATATATAAGCAACTTGTCAAACCCAACAACCCCCACAAACGTATAACCCTGTTAAAAAGGGGCAGAAGATATAAATAGATATTTTCCTAAAGAAAGGATAGACATGAAAAGATGCTCAACACTATTCATCATTAGGGAAATCAAATCAAATCTATAATGAGATATCACCTCACACCTGTCAGGATGGCTAAAATCAACAACAGAAGAAGCAACAGGTGTTAGTGAAGATACGAAGAAAATGGTAACTTCTTGCACTGTTGAAGGGAACACAAACTGGTGCAGCACTGTGGAGAAGAGTATGGAGTTTCCTCAAGAAGTTAAAAATAGAAATATCCGGGTGCCTGGGTGTCTCAGGGTGAAGCCTCTGCCTTCAGCTCAGGTCATGATCCCAGGGTCCTGGAATCAAGCCTCACATAGTGCTCTCTGCTCAGCAGGGAACCTGCTTCCTCCTCTCTCTGCCTGCTTCTCTGCTTACTTGTGATTTCCGTCTGTCAAATGAATAAATAAAATATTTTTTAAAAAATAGAAATACCTTACAATCCAGCAACTACAGTACTAGGTATTTTACACAAAGAAAACAAAAATACTAATCTGAGGGGATATATGCACCCCGATATTTATAGCAGGCTTATCTGTAATAGCCATATTATGGAAACAGCCCAAGTGACAAATGGATAAAGGAGATGTGAGATATATATATCACACGATATATATATCACATAATGTTATAAATATATATATATACGTATATATATATATATATATATAAATATATATATATATATATACGTATATATATATATTCAGCCATAAAAAAATGAAATCATGATATTTGGATCAACGTGGACAGACCTAAAAAGTATTATGCTAAGCGAATTCTGTCAGAGAAAGACAAACACCATATGATTTTAATCATATGTGTAATTTAAATCAAAACAAATAATCATAGGAGGAAAAAGAGGCAAACCACAGAAGTTACAGTTATAGCTCTTTAACTATAGTTATAGTTCATTAACTATAGAGAACAAACTGGTGGTTCCTAAAGGATAGCAGGGTTGGGGATAGGTTAAATAGATGGTGGAGATTAAGATGTGCACCTGAAGTGATCATGTGTTGTTGTATATAAGTGTTGAACCTGTAAATTGTACATCTGAAATTAATATTACACTGTATGTTAACTAGACATAGGTAAACAAAATGATAGCTTAGTTTACAATTGTAACAGAAAAGTGACATTTAAAGTTCTAAATAATTAAGTGAAGTGGCTAAGTCTTTATGATTTCTCAAGTGATGAATATAAGTATAATAATTTAATTTATATGAACACAATTTTTTTTTCCTTTTCTAACATTGAATGTAATAATTTTAGCCTGTCTGACCATGAATCTAGTACCAGGGACAGAGGGGAAGAAGCCTACAGGATAAGAGGATGTTAGGCTCACCCCGTCCCATGAATACAACTAGATAACTAACAAGTCATCCTAAATATCACAGAAATTGACCTGAAGTATAGCAGAAGAAATGTCACAAATAAACATAAAGACGAGGTCACATCAAAGAAGGTAGGAAGTGCAGAGATATGGTTTGGGAGAGAAATGGATCATGGCCCATGCAATGTGGAGTATGTCACAGTCATGGAGAATGGGAGAGACAGTTTAGTACACACAGGAGGGCATGGAGAAACGAATCCCACAGCAATTAGCTTAGACAGCCAGAGGGCCCAAATTACATGAGTTCTGGAAACCAGTGAACCTTAAAGCCTGGAGTTATAAAGGTCAGTGGCTTTGGCTTGGAGAGAACCTGGAGTCACTGGGCTGCTCTTGAAGAGAAGGCAGGGCACATATCACTCAGACACATAAGATGGAAACAGTGATCTGGGGAGCATCTGGGGCACACAGCAGAAAAGTTATTTGCTCATCTCAGAGCATGTTCCAGTGAGGCAATTTACATGGAAAGAACCCTCCAGGAAAAAAAGAAACTGGCAGACACCATTGTCCTCCTTTTCTCTTTGCATAAATACAAAGTAACCTGTGGGAAATAGCACAGGGCCCATGCTCATACCTAACTTGTTTAGACTAAGTCCCACCCGCATACAGTACAGTGGAACTGCTCTTCTCAGTTATGCTTGCATGCATCCCAGGACAGTGTGCCCCCTTTCCCAAAAGAACAACCCAAACCCCTGCCCAGATGCTATTTCCAGATACAGGAGTTTGGCAGGGCCTTGGTTACAGCAGCAATGGCTACAGATTCCATTTCATAAGCAGACCAGAGCATACCCAATTATAATCACCACATTCAGACCAGGGACCAAACACCACTTACAATGGGCAAAGAAAGTCTAGCAGATGATGGGCTTGAAGGATAAAGCTACAGAATGTAATACTAAGCAAAGTAAGTCAATCAGAGAAAGACAGAGGTCATAGGATTTCACCCATATGTGGACTTTAAGAAACTAAGCAAATGAAAAACGGAAAAAGATAAATGTGGAGAGAGAAAGAGAGAGACAAACTAAGAAACTCTAAGCTATAGAGAACAAACTGATAGCTGACAAAGGGGAAGTGGAGGGATGGGTGAAATAGGTAATGGAATTAAAGAGTATACTTATCATGATAAACACTGAGTAATGTATAACATCATTGTGAATCACTATATTGTACAATTGAAACTAATATAACACTGTTAACTTTACTGGAATGAAAATTAAAACGTAAAAAAGGTATTTAAAAAGTTTGAAATGTCACTAAACAAACAAACAACAACAACAAAATGTACAAGCAGGATCAACCTACCCCACGGAGGAGGGAGAATCTTATTTTCAAAATTCCCTAATTGTCCAGACTTCAACAAAATGTTATGATGCATAAAACAAACAAAACAGTATATATTATTAACGGGAAAGAAGAAATCAATGAAAACTGTCTGCGAAGAACAACAGATACCATAGTTATGGAAAAAGTCTTTAAATCAACTCTATTAAGCATGCACAAATAGCTTTTAAAAAATGGATAAAGTATTAAAGGGAACCATGAGAACCAAATAATCAAATAGAGAATATCAAGTTAAAAGTAATTAAGGAAAAAAAGCAAATAGAAATTCTTGAGATAAAAATACAGAAATGAAAAGAGAAATTAAAGGTTTTTGTATTAGAGAAAGTTCTCTAGAGAAAAAGAGCCAATAAGATAATACATTCAGGGGAAACAAGATGGCGGGAAAGTAGGAAAAGGCGCCCTTTCAACCCATACCCTAAAGTGAGCTGATTACCTTCCAAAGAACTCCAATCACCCACGAAATCAGCCTGAGATCAGAATTATACACGTCTGGATCTCTACTGGAGCAGAAGACGCCAGTGGGCAGGTAAAGCAGAGTGGGACTGACATAGGAAGTAAAACAAAAGGCGGGGGGAGCCACCAGAGATGACCCATTGTTAAGTAATATCCCAATACGAGAGTGCCCTGTGCCTGGGGACCAGCATTAACTCGGGAGTCTGGTAGAAAGCACTCAAAAAGAGCAAAGGATCACTGGGGGGAAATTGCAGGAATCGGGGTGTTAGGGTCGGGGCTTAAGTCCCCAGACCCAGGACAGCCACCCCTGGCACAGAGCCAGAGAGAGTGCCACAGAGAAACCAGGTCTAGGTCCCTGAACCACCAGCGCTCCTGAGAGTGCGCAGTGCCCTGCTCCCCAGAGGGGCTGGGAGCCTCGCCAGCCAACAGAAGCACAGCCTTTTTGCAGTCCCCACACAAGTGCCCTGCCATGCCATCAGAGTCCAAGTCATGCCCCCGCCCTCCCCTGAGAGAGGTGCACACAAATGCCAGCCAGGTGCTCTCAGACCAGAAAGACCAGGCACTCCCAGCCAGGGTTAGCGGGAAAATCTCAGTGTGAGATCCCTGCTTGGAACTTCTCTGGCAGTCTGGAGCTCCCCAGACAGCCTCCTCTGCCATGGTTTGGGGTACAAGCAAAAAGCCCTGAGTCCCCAGGGACCGCGACTGGGAACCTGCTCTGCCAGCGGCCAAGGGGGGATTTATTTGGGCTCTGCAGTTAGACTGAGGCTTATCTCTGAGAGGGAGGTCAGGGTGCAGTTTGCTTTCCTCTAAACCTACAAAAACCATCAAAAGCTGTGAAGGCAAGAGAGAAAAACAAAAGGGAACAAATAGAAAAACCTCCAGAGAACAAAAGCCAGAAAAAAACAGTATCCTCAGAGCCCACCCCCTTGAGGGGGGCTGGAGGACTTAACTCAGAGAACATCATTGACTGAAAACCCACAATGGCAGGCCTCTCTCCCAGAAAACCAACCAGGAAAAAAAAAAAAAAGACTACGAGAGAACAACCATCACTACTTCATAGGACAATTTTTATTATTAATTCGATCCCACTATTCTGGCTCATTTTTTTTATATAGTTAATTTTTATTTTTATATAGATAATTTTTTAACCTATTTACCGTCACAGTGAGATGTCCAGTACATCAAATTCCATAATAACCTTCTAACCTGAACTTTTTAATACATACACCTGTGTTTTCTTTTTGCATTTCTATTTTTTTAATTTCTTTTTTTTTAATTTTAGTTGAGTTTAGTTTAGTTTATTCCTTTTTTAAATTTTTATTTTCTAATATTCATATAGAGTTAAACTTCAAGGTAATCCCCTTTCCCCAATCAATGCCACCCCTATAGGTAAACCAATTCCTAATCCCCCCATAGCTTAGGAAAGTTGAGTCGTTTAGCAAAGATATCAAGATACATCCAGGAAGAATCAAAACAACCTGCCTCACCCACACTGAGAATTTACAACCACTCTCCCATCTTTTTCTTCCAGCAGTATTTCTGTGTTTTTGTGTTTATCCTGATAGTATATAAATCTTACACTCAGGGTTCTTTTTGACCAGGTTCTTCCTTTATTTGCATATATATATGCAAATATATATATATTTTTTCTCTTGTCATATACTTTTATCAGTCTTTTTCTTTGTCTGTGTTTGTTTGTATACTTTATAAATCTTACCTTGGGGCCCATTTGGGCTAAACCTTTTCTTTTATCTCTCCTTTCTTTCCTGTCTCTCTCCCAATCTCTTTTTTTCTTTTCCTTTTCTTTGACCTTGTCATGTACTTTTTTTAATTTTATTACTTTTTAATTAATTTATTTATTTTCAGCATAGCAGTATTCATTATTTTTTTCACAACACCCAGTGCTCGAAGCAATCTGTGCCCTCTATAATAACCACCACCTGGCCTTGTCATATACTTTTATCAGTCTTTTTGTATGTCTGTGTCTGTTTGTATACTTCATAAATCATACCTTGGGACCCATTTGGGCTGAACCTTCTCTTTTATCTCAACTTTCATTCTTGTCTCTCTCCCTCTCTCTTTTTTTCTTTTCCTTTTCTTTTTCCTCTCATTTGGGTGGGGGACCCTGATTGCTCAGAAGCATTCCAGGGTGCACCTTGACTGCACCACAATCGATACACCCAGCTACACCCATTCAGCCATATCTCACCAAAATGACTAGGAGGAGGAATGCCCAACAGAGGAAAAATACAGAGGATGGACCTTCTGCAACAGAGCTAATGGCTATCTACATAGACAATATGTCGGAAAGAGAATTTAGGCTAACAATTATCCAGGCAATAGCTAGGTTGGAGAAAGCCATGGATGACCAAACGGAATTGATTCGGGCCGAACTGAAAATGACCAGAGATCATGTTTTCAGAATTAGGGAAGAGCTGAAAGCTACCAGGGATGAGCTCCACAATGCTTTCAATGAGTTCCAATCTAATCTAAATTCTCTCAATGCTAGAGTAACTGAGACAGAAGATAGAATTGGTGATCTGGAGGAGAAACAGAGAGGAAGAAACAGGAGGAAGCCTGGAACACACAGCTTAGAAGCCACAAAAACAAAATCAGGGAAATAAATGATGCCATGAAATGTTCCAATGTCAGAATTATTGGAATCCCTGAAGGGGAGTAGAAAGAAAGAAGTCTAGAAGATGTAGAGGAACAAGTTCTTCATGAAAATTTTCTGAATCTCGTGAATGGAACCAGCGTTCATGTACTAGAGGCTGAAAGGTTTCCCCACAAGATTACAGATTCTCGAAAGTCCTCGAGACACCTAATTGTAAGAATGAAGAATTATAATTGTAGGCAGAGCCTCTTGAAAGCAGCTAGGACAAAGAAATTCCTTACGTACAGAGGAAAGACCATCAGAATAACGTCAGACCTGTCCACAGAGACCTGGAAAGCGAGAAAAGGCTGGCAAGATATATTCAGGGGACTGAATGAGAAGACCATGCAGCCAAGAATACTTTATCCAGCAAGACTGACATTCAAAATGGATGGAGAGATAAAGAGTTTCCAGGACCGGCAAGGCTTAAAAGACTATGCAACCACCAAGCCGATACTGCAGGAAATATTAAGGGGGCTTCTTTAAAGGAGGGAAAAGCCCAAGAATAGCATTAAAGAGAAATATAGAGACAATCTACAGAAAGAAAGTCTTCAAAGGTAACATGATGTCAATAAAAACATATCTATCAATAATCACCCTCAATGTGAATGGCCTTAATGCACCCATAAAATGGCAGAGGGTTGCAGACTGGATAAAATGACAGGACCCATCCATATGTTGTCTACAAGAGACGAATTTTGAACCTAAAGATACACCCAGACTGAAAGTGAAGGGATGGAGAAGCATCTTTCACGCCAATGGGCCTCAAAGAAGGCTGGGGTAGTGATTCTCATTTCAGACAAATTAGATTTTAAACTAAAGACTGTAGTCAGAGATCCAGAAGGACACTACATCATTCCTAAAGGAACTACCCACCAAGATGATCTAACAATTGTAAATATCTATGCCTTCAATATGGGAGCAGCCAATTACATAAGAAAACTGTTAATCAAGATAAAGAGTCATATTGATATGAATACACTAATCACTGGAGATCTTAACATGCCTCTCTCAGAAATAGACAGATCATCAAAGCAGAAAATCAATAAAGAAACAAGAGCATTGAATGACACATTGGACCAGATGGACCTCATAGATATATACAGAACATTCCACCCTAAAACAACAGAATACTCATTCTTCTCAAGTGCACATGGAACCTTCTCAAGAATAGACAACATACTGGGTCACAAACCAGGACTCAACTGATACCAAAAGACTGAGATTATTCCCTGCACATTCTCAGATCAAAATGCTTTGAAACTGGAGCTCAATCACAAGGAAAAGTTCAGAAGGAACTCAAACACCTGGAAGCTAAAGACCACCTTGCTTAAGAATGCTTGGGTCAACCAGGAGATCAAGAAAGAACTGAAACAATTCATGGAAATAATGACAATGAAGACACTTCGATCCAAAACCTATGGGATACAGCAACGGCGGTCCTAAGGGGAAATACATAGCCATTGATGACTCGCTCAAAAAAAATTGAAAAATCCAGAACAAAGCAGCTGTCTCTACACCTTAAAGAACTGGGGAATCAACAACAAATCAAACTAACTTCACACATAAGAAGGGAAATAATCAAGATTAAAGCTGAAATCGATGAGGTAGAAACCAGAGATACAGTAGAACGTATCAATAAAACTACAAGCTGCTTTTTGAAAGAATCAAAGAGAAGGATAAACCATTGGTGACACTAATCCAAACGAAAATAGAGAAAGCTCAAATACATAAAATTATGAATGAAAAGGGAATAATCACTCCACACATAAGAAGGGAAATCATCAAGATTAGAGCTGAGATCAATGAGGTAGAAACCAGAGATACAGAAGAACGTATCAACGAAACTAGAAGCTGGTTTTTTGAAAGAATCAATAAGATTGATAAACCATTGGCCACACTAATCCAAAAGAAAACAGAGAAAGCCCAAATTCATAAAATTATGAATGAAAAGTGAGAGATCACAACTAACACCAAGGAAGTAGAAACAATCATCAGAAGTTATTATCAACAGTTATATGCCAATAAGCTTAGCAACCTAGATGAAATGGATGCATTCCTGGAAAAATATAAACTCCCAAAGTTAAACCAGGAATAAATTGACAATCTGAATAGACTGATATCTAGTAATGAGATTGAAGCGGTGATCAAAATCTCCCAAAATACAAGAGCCCAGGACCTGATGGATTCCCTGGAGAATTTTACCAAACTTTCAAAGAAGAAATAACACCTATTCTCCTGAAGCTGTTTCAAAAAATTGAAGCAGAAGGAAAGCTTCCTGACTCGTTCTCTGAAGCCAGCATTACCCTGATCCCCAAACCAGGCAAAGACCCTACCAAAAAGGAGAAATTCTGACCAATATCAATGATGAATATGGATGCTAAGATTCTCAACAAGATCCTAGCCAAGAGAATCCAACAGCACATTAAAAAGATTATCCACAATGACCAGGTGGGATTCATCCCTGAGCTACAAGGATGGTTCAACATTTACAAATCAATCAATGTGATACAACAAATTAATATGAGAAGAGAGAAGAACCACATGGTCCTCTCAATCGATGCAGAAAAAGCATTTGACAAAATCCAGCATCCGTTCTTGATTAAAATGCTTCAAAGTATAGGGATGGAGGGAACATTCCTTAACCTCATCAAATCTATCTATGAAAGACCCACAGCAAATATCATCCTCAATGGGAAAAAGCTTGCAGCCTTCCTGTTGAGATCAGGAACAAGACAAGGATGCCCATTTTCACCACTCTTGTTCAACATAGCATTAGAAGTCCTAGCAACAGCAATCAGACAACAAAGAGAAATAAAAGGTATCCAAATTGGCAATGAAGTAGTCAAACTCTCTCTATTCGCAGATGACATGATTCTTTATATGGAAAACCCAAAAGACTCCACCCCCAAACTACTAGAACCCATATAGCAATTCAGCAACGTGGCAGGATACAAAGTCAATGTGCAGAAATCAGTGGCTTTCTTATACACTAACAAAGCAAATACAGAAAGGGAAATTAGAGAATCGATTCCATTTACTATAGCACCAAGACCCATAAGATACCTGGGAATAAACCTAACAAAAGAGGTAAAGGATCTGTAATTGAGGAACTACAGAACACTCATGAAAGAAATTGAAGAAGACACCAAAAGATGGAAGATCATTCCATGCTCTTGGATTGGAAGAATAAACATTGTTAAAATGTCTATACTGTCTAGAGCAATCTATACTTTTAATGCCATTCTGATCAAAATTCCACCGGTATTCTTCAAAGAGCTGGAGCAAATAATCCAATAATTTGTATGGAACCAGAAGAGACCCCGAATAGCTAAGGAAATGTTGAAAAACAAAAATAATACTGGGGGCATCACGTTACCTGATTTCAAGCTTTACTACAAAGCTGTGATCACCAAGAGAGCATGGTACTGGCATAAAAACAGACACATAGACCAGTGGAACAGAGTAGAGAGCCCAGATATGGACCCTCAACTCTATGGTCAAATAATCTTCAACAAAACAGGAAAAAATATACAGTGGAAAAAGACAGTCTCTTCAATAAATGGTGCTGGGAAAACTGGACAGCTATATGGAGAAGAATGAATCTCGACCATTCTCTTACACCGTACACAAAGATAAACTCAAAATGGATAAAAGACCTCAATGTGAGACAGAAATCCATCAGAATCCTAGAGGAGAACATAGACAGTAATCTCTTTGATATCAGCCACAGCAACTTCTTTCAAGATATGTCTCCAAAGGCAAAGAAAACAAAAGCAAAAATAAACTTTTGGGACTTCATCAAAATCAAAAGCTTCTGCACAGCAAAGGAAATAGTCAAAGAAACAAAGAGGTAACCCACGGAATGGGAGAAGATATTTGCAAATGACAGTACAGACAAAAGGTTGATATCCAGGATCTATAATGAACTCCTCAAACTCAACACACACAAAACAGATGATCATATCAAAAAATGGGCAGAAGATATGGACAGACACATCTCCAGTCAAGACATACAAATGGCTATCAGACACATGAAAAAATGTTCATCATCACTACCCATCAGGGAGATTCAAATTAAAACTACATTGAGATATCACCTTACACCAGTTAGAATGGCCAAAATTAGCAAGACAGGAAACAACTTATGTTGGAAGGGATGTGGAGAAATGTCGCCCTCGGCCCGCAAGGACGACAATGAGCCTGGTATGGTGTTAATGCTTCATTTCCCTTTATTTAATCAACTTCCTTAGCTTATATACAGCAGGGTGACCAATAAGGGGCCAAGCAATGGGGAGAGCCAATGAGAATCCTGTTACTATGCTGATTAAATTTGATACAGCCAATAACTATGTCCTCCTTTAGGCGGGCTTCACCAGAAAGTTCATTGTATACTTGCAGCGTATTTTGCTAGCAGTGAGCCAAGCGCCTTCTTGTAATGGCGGGGACTTTCCCGGCCGGAGGCAGTCCCTGACATCTCCCCCTTTTTTGTTTTATGGCAGAGATCGTGCCTGTCTTAGGTTGTCAGTAGCAGAAAACATCCTTACCCGTCATCAGACACAAGATATCGATGATCTCTGTCCTGTCTTAGGTTGGTATGTTTCTCTACTGATCTTACCCGTCTTTGACTACCGATCTGGCATGCTTAGCCATATCTGGGGAGATGTCCCAGCCTCTATCGACATAAAGGCTTGTACTATAGCTCAGCTCTGCTCTCACTGCTGTGTTCTCCATTGGTGAACGTTTCTGAATAGAAGCAGAATGCCAATAAGGAGGAGGACAAGATGACCAATTGTACCAGCCCATTGTTTGGTGAACTGGAACATATTGCTGAATGTTTGAAATAGCTCTGGAAGGGAAGCTGGTTGCACACGCATACTATTTACTCGAGTTATCTCAGCCAGAAGGATTCGTGTGAAATTTTGAAAATCGTCAGACCAAGCACCCTGCAAATACTAAGAGAGCTGTTGGGAGGAATTGCTGGCCTTATTAAATTGAGAGAATTTTACAGGGGTAACACAAAGCGCAGAAAAAGGAACGATAGAACCAACACTCAGTATATCAGCTAGTGAAGAACGGGGGAAAGATAAAGGAAGAATTAGTTAAAGGTAAAGGATAGGGCCAAGCCTTCAGAATAGCCCATAATTCACGTGTCGCCATCAGGGGAATTAGGAATATCAGAGTCCCCCATGTCAGTAGGAGGATCACGGCTTCCTCTGTCCTCATCCTCGTTCTCAGGGGCCTTCTGGACCAATCTCTCTGGAATCCAAATCGGCACTTCCTTGTCCTGTGGGAAAACACAAACGGAGCCTCTGCTCCAGATTAATACAGGATCCAGGCCTTTCCATTTTCCCGTAAGGATATCCTTCCAAAGAACTAAGGGCTTGGGGGAAGAATCCATAGGGGCTGAATGTCTTTCAGCTGCTGCTTGACTGTTTTTATGGAGCGTCAAAAAATTTAAAATAAATAGAATTGTATTTAGTTTGTCTTTAGGGGACCGGAACGTGTCCCCTATTCCCCCTTTTTGTTTTAAAAGAGTTTGTTTAATGGTTAAGTGGGCACGTTCCACGATGGCCTGTCCTTGAGGATTGTAGGGAATACCATGATTTAGGGTAATGTTTAGTTGAGTAAGGAAACCGTGAAATACTCGTGAGGTGTATGCAGGTCCATTGTCTGTTTTTATTTGTCGAGGTTTACCCCAAGCGGCGAAGGTTGAAGGCAGTGGGAAATAACATCTTTGGATTTTTCCCCAGCATGGATAGAGGTGAATATGACACCAGAACATGTGTCCACGGAAACATGCACATATTTTAGTTTGCCAAATTCAGGGATGTGAGTAACATCCATTTGCCATATATGGTTGGGTAACAGGCCTCGTGGGTTAACTCCTAAGGAGGGGGATGGCAAGAGGGTAACACAGTTTTTGCAAGAGACTACAATGTCCCTGGCTTGAGCTTTAGTTATGTTGAATTTAAGTCTGAGAGTAAGAGCATTAACATGAAATAGCTTGTGAAATTGTTTTGCTTGTTGAATATTTTCCATTAAAGTGAAGATAAATTGCTCTTTGGTTAACATGTCTGCAGTGCGATTGCCTTCCGTCAAGGGGCCGGGGAGAGCCGTATGTGCCCTGATATGCCCTCTGTAAAAGGGTACCTTTCTGTCCCATATAATGTGTTGGAGATTCTTTAAAGTTTCTGTAATGGTGGATTTGGTGCTGATGTGACCTACGTTTTCCAGGATGGAGACAGCTTGGACAACATATTTGCTGTCTGATAACAAGTTAAAAGGTGTATCATGAAACAACTGAAAGGCTTTAATAACTGCAAATAGCTCTGTAATTTGAGAGGAGGAGCTTTGAAATAAAAAGGTCCAAGTGTTATCTTGGGTAACCACAGCGCCCACCCCATTTTTAGAACCATCAGTAAAAACGAGTTTTGCATTATCCAAAGGTGATTGACGTGTAACCCTTGGATAAATTAATGGGCGAGTAAGACTAAATTGCAGCCATGGGTTTGCCGGATAATGATTGTCAAATTTTGCAGTTGAGATAGTCATAGTAATGGCCCAATCATAGTCACATGCTGCTAAGCAAGTTAACTGCTCTTGTGTATAGGGAGTTAGGATGACGTCAGGTTGTTTGCCAAATGCAGCGATGCTAAATTTTAGTCCTTTCAATATAATTTTAGCTATGGCATTGGGATACCATGGCAGAACATTTCCTGGAGAGTAAGCTAAATTGACCCAGGAGATGGGACCTTCCTGCCAAAAAACAGCAGTGGGCGTGTGCTCTACTGCAAGAACACAATAATATAGGGTTTCCGAGTAATTAATTCTATCAACTTGGGCAGTCTCAAGTCTATTTTGAATCAATTTAACAGCTTCTCGAGCTTGTTCAGATAAAATACGGAGGGAGTTCAAGTCAGAGTCTCCTTTCAATGTCTCGAACAGGGGCTGTAGTTCCTGATTAGTGAGTTTTAGGTATGGCCTGATCCAGTTAATATCTCCCAGGAGTTTTTGAAAATCATTTAATGTTTTTAATTTATCTGTTCATAGGGTTACCTAAGGTTTAACTTTAGTATCATCAAGTCTAGTGCCCAGATAGTCCTTGATAGATTTTTTTGGATTTTTTGGGGGGCTATATTCAAGTCAAACTGTTTGAAACATTCGAAAAGGGAAACAAGGGCCTTTTCAAGCTGTTCTTCCTGTTTATGGCAAAGTAGTATATCATCCATATAGTGGTATACCAAAACGGAAGGATAGAGCTCCTTGACCTTTTGCGAGGCCTGATCAACATAAAGTTGACACATTGTGGGGCTGTTAGCCATACCCTGAGGAAGAACTGTCCATTCAAATTGCTGATCAGGACCAGCATGATTAATAGTGGGTATGGTAAATGCAAATCGGGGGGTATCACTGGAGTGTAATGGTATAGAAAAAAAGCAATCTTTGATATCTACAACAATTGAAGGCCAACTCAAGGGGAGGACAGATACCAAGGGTAACCCTAATTGGACTGGTCCCATGATAACCATTTGGGCATTGATTGCTCTCAAATCATGCAATAACCGCCATTTACCTGATTTTTTCTTAATGACAAACATAGGAGTATTCCATGGTGAAGTGGAAGGCTTTATATGTCCTGCATTAGTTGTTCATACACTAATGTGTGGGCTGCTTCATATTTTTCTTTGGGCAGGGGCCACTGAGAAACCCACACAGGCTTGTCATTGTGCCATTGAATTTTCAAAGGCTCAGTGGCCCCTATGAAAAACCTAACCCCGGTCCACCAATCCCAGAGGTATAATTACTTAGGGGTACTGAATTTGTAATACCCTGATTTTTCCTCCCTAATCCTCCAACACCTGAATATCCAGCTTTAGTCATGAGGTTTCGAGCTTTCTCACTGTAAAAGGCTTCAGTAGTCAATTTTAGGTCCATTTGTGTAAGAATGTCTCTTCCCCAGAGAGATATAGGGATCTTAAGTACATATGGCTGAACCAGGCCACTATAACCTTCATCATCCTTCCATGGTAATGTAGCAGCACTACACATAGGACTTTGGGCAACCCCTAGGCCTCTAAGGGTTTGATCAGCCCTTTGTAGGGGCCAATCTTTTGGCCAATCAACTTCATTAATGATACTACGATCAGCCCCGGTATCCAGAAGGTATCCATAAATTTTTTATTTCTGATCCACAGAGAATAAAGAGGTCTATCCTCCATTCCAAGTGTTAGACATGCGAGGGGCGGGCCAGTGGAGCCAAAACCCCTCTGTCCATGGGATTTTTCTGTGTTGGGGAATAGTTTATGACAGCTTGGTAACACTATAATTTGTGCTATTTTATCACCTGGACTGATAACTGTAATGCCATGAGGGGAAGACACTAATATTTTGACTATTCCTATATAATCAGCATCAATTACTCTGGGGTGTACTATTAATCCAGCAAGGCCTGTGGAGCTACGCCCTAATAATAGGCCTACAGTGTTCACAGGCAGTGGGCCCTTAAAATCCGATTCCACCACCTGGGTTCCCATCTCGGGGGTTAGTACAAGTCTGGTGGTGGCGCGGATGTCCAATCCGGCACTTCCTTTTGTAGCCCGCCTTGGCTCGTCAGCTGGTAATGCGTGCGGGCTACCTGTTGAAGCACCCCATACATTTGAGGGCCCTGGGGTGATGGGCCCCATTTCCCATTTTTTGAATTCCTTGGGAGTAGTGGATTACCTTGAATATCTTTTACTGAGCGACATTCATTCGCCCAGTGTGTACCCTTGCCACACCTAGGACATATGCCAGGTTGCTTTACTGTTGGGGGACCCTTGCTGTCAGGACATTCTCGCTTAAAGTGCCCCTGAGCTCCACATTTGTAGCATTCCCCAGAATTTCCTTTAGCGCCCTTACGTTGGGATAGCTGAATGCCCTGAAGGCCTTGAGTAATGGCTGAAGCAAGTACTTGTCCTTGAATAACACTGTCATTAATATCCCTGCATACCTTAATGTATGTGCTTAAATCTTTAGCCTTCCATGGCCTAAGGGCCTCTTTACACCATTTATTGGCTTGCTCATAGGCCAGTTGTTTAATTAGAGGCATGGCTGTGTCAACATCCCCAAATACTCTCCCAGCTGTTTGCATCAATCTTGCAACAAAATCAGCATATGCTTCATTTGGTCCTGTATCACCTTAGATAGTTGACCCTGCAAGTCCCCACTGCCCTGGAGGGTTTTCCATGCTTTGGTAGCGGCAGCCTCAATCTGCATGTGTACGGCAGGGTTGTATTGCAGTTGGTCATGTTTACCAGTGTATGGCCCCATGCCCATAAGCATATCCAGATTCCATTGTGGATTGCCTGTCGCGGCATTACACCGTGCAACATCCTGGAAATGCTCTTGCCATGCTGTCTTCCAGACCAAATATTGCCCTCCAGAGAGGGCTGCCTTTGCTAAATTCCCCTAATCTTTGGGGATTAAATTCATGCCTGCTATGGACTCCACTAGACAAATAGTAAATGCTGCCTGAGGGCCATACTGCATGACCGCTTCCTTTAATTGTTTAACTAATTTAAAGTCCAAGGGCTGGTGATACCTTTGATGATTTTGGTCCTCTAGAACTGGGAAAATTGAGCTGCTATTGGCCCCCCTCCATGCGGTCTTCCAATCCTCATTAGCAGAGGGATGACATTTACATGTTATCTCCCCCGCCAGGGGATTGTAAGGAGGTGGAGCATTAGGGGTCACTGCTGAACAGGGAGGGTCTGGTTTTAATTTGAACTTCCACTCTAGCTCCTCCCCCGACATTTCTTCTTCCCCTTCGCTAGAACTACTCCTTTCTGAAGCAAGAGATGAGCGTTCCTCTTTCACTTCCTCGAGTGCCTCAGCGCCCTCCTGAATAACTGAATCACATTTTGGCTTATATCCTCCCAGGCACCCTCTGACTAGAGTCCATATAACTAACGTTCCCGGCGGCAATGGTTTATTTTTATCCCTCTTCTTAAAATCCTCACCTAACTGGTCCCATTGGGGTATATTTAGCAAGCCCTCGTCCAGAAACCAAGGCGCCACTGTCTCAACTGTATTCAAGAATGTCCTAGCAGTTTTCGTTTTTAATGGCATGCCATTGGCATTTAGAAGGTCCTTTAGGGAACCCTCTAACCTCGACTTTTGAAATGCCAACTGAATATTACCCCCACCTTAAAAGACCACCAGACACGTGAGTCAAAGCCAAGCAGCAAGGGTCGTTTATTGCAGGTTCGAACCTGGACCTCTGCGCCGCTCATTGCCAATAACGCCAAGAGGTCCGGAGCTGGGTCAGTGCAGGATTTTTAGAGACAGATACAAACAAGTTTCGGGTGGGGCTGAGCTGATTGATTGACAGTTTGAACACGCATACTTGGCGTCAGTGGATTGGGTCAGGGGACCCGCGCGCGCGAAAGCAGACAAAGCAATCTTACAGAAGCAGAACTGGCCGGTTAGCCCACGCATGCGAAAAAAAGCACTATCAGGATATTGAAGGCCTGGTTACTATCAAGCCAAGCTACTTTCCCTCTAATGAGGCACTAACATAGAGAATTGGGAGTCTCCTGGTGGAATGTTACATTCCTGCTATCAAACGTCCTTGTTACTGCGATTTAGGTTTAGAAGAAATTTAACTTTATTTACTTTTCCTTCTACCTCCGCCTTCTTTGGTTGTGTCTTTGGAAATTGGGCTATTGATAAGGTAACTTCTTTGTTGTAAATCTCAAGGACATTTGCAAACCAAGGGAGACTCCTACCCTGCAGGACTGTGATCTCTGCAAGTTAACTATTTATCGTTTTATGGCAGTCAGGGGTGCCCGAGGAATGCTACACATATGGAGGGGAGCAGGTGAAGCGGGGGTGCAAGGCGCCAGCTTTTGCTTTGTCTTCAGCCAGCCTCCTGCTCCTTCACTTTGACAATCCAGATCCCATAATTAGAATCCCAACCTAATGGCTGTTCCGTGTATACTCGCTGCTAAATCCCAGCTCTAAGGCCACCCCGCTTCTTATTGCGAACTTGTTAAATCCCGGCTCTAAGGCCGCCCCGCTTCTTATTGCGGTCTTGTACAAGATTCCCACCACTTTGATCGTAGTCCCTTCCCCACTTACCTGCCGACTTCTCCCTTGCAAGGTTTTTCTATTTTTCTTAATATTTCCCGGGGGGCCAGCACCATTTGTCGCCCTCGGCCCGCAAGGACAACAATGAGCCTGGTATGGTGTTAATGCTTCATTTCCCTTTATTTAATCAACTTCCTTAGCTTATATACAGCAGGGTGACCAATAAGGGGCCAAGCAATGGGGAGAGCCAATGAGAGTCCTGTTACTATGCTGATTAAATTTGATACAGCCAATAACTATGTCCTCCTTTAGGCGGGCTTCACCAGAAAGTTCATTGTATACTTGCAGCGTATTTTGCTAGCAGTGAGCCAAGCGCCTTCTTGTAATGGCGGGGACTTTCCCGGCCGGAGGCAGTACCCTACAGAGAAAGAGGAACCCTCTTCCACTGTTGGTAGGAATGCAACTTGGTGCAGCCTCTTTGGAGAACAGTGTGGAGATTCCTCAAGAAATTAAAAGTGGAACTTCTGTATGACCCTGCCATTGCACTACTGGGTATTTACCCCAAAGATACAGATGTAGTGAAAAGAAGGGCCATCTGTACCTCAATGTTTATAGCAGCAATGGCCACGGTCGCCAAACTGTGGAAAGAACCAAGATGTCCTTCAACAGATGAATGGATAAGGAAGATTTGGTCCATATACACTATGGAGTATTATGCCTCCATCAGAAAGGACGAATACCCAACTTTTATAGCAACATGAACGGGACTGGAAGAGATTATGCTGAGTGAAATAAGTCAAGCAGAGAGAGTCAATTATCATATAGTTTCACTTATTTGTGGAGCATATCAAATAGCATGGAGGACATGAGGAGAAAGAGAGGAGAAGGGAGTTGGGGGAAATTGGAAGGGGAGGTGAACCATGAGAGTCTATGGACTCTGAAAAACAATCTGAGGGGTTAAAGGGGCTGGGGTAGGAGGTTGGGGGAACCAGGTGGTGGGTATTAGAGAGGGCACGGATTGCATGGAGCACTTTGTGGGGTGCAAAAACAATGAATACTGAGGGTGGACAAGATGGCAGGGAAGTAGGAGGAGGCGCCTTCTCAACCTGTACCCTAAAGTGAGCTGATTACTTACCAAAGAACTCCGATCACCCATGAAATCAGCCTGAGATCAGAATTATACACGTCTGGATCTCTAAAGGGACAGAAGACGCCAGTGGGCAGGTAAAGAGGCGTGGGAACGGCAGACTGATATTGGAAGATAAACAAAAGGGGGAGAGAGCCACCACAGGTGACTGGTTGGAAAGTAATACCCCAATCCGAGAGTGCCCTGCATCTGGGGACCAGCATTAACCTGGAGACTGGTTGAAAGCACTCAAAAAGAGCAAAGGATCATGGGGGGGAAATTTTGGGAATCGGGGCCACTAGGGACAGGGGCTTTAGTTCCCAGTCCCAGGGGGTGGGTATTATGGAGCACTGGGTGTGGTGCAAAAATAATGAATACTGTTATCCTGAAAATAAAAAATAAATTTAAAAAATAATAATACTGTTATGCTGAAAATAAATAAATAAAATTTAAAAAAAAAAAAAAAGCAAACCAAGTGGGTGCCTGGCTGACACAGTTAGTGGAACACATGAATCTTAATCTCAGGGTTGTGAGTTTGAGCCCTGTGTTGGGTGTAGACATTGCTTAAAAATAAAATCTTAAAAAAAAAAAAAGAAGAACAAACCAGGGAATATACAAGTAAATGGAGAAAGCAACATTATGACTGGATATTTCATTGTATACATAAAGCACAATTTTTAACCTTTTCACCAATGATGTATAGATTGCTTCCATATCTTCACTACTGTGAAGAACGCTGCAATGAACACAGGAGTGCAGGTGTCTCTTCAAGATTCTAACTTCAGGAACCTACGTGGCTCAGTTGGTTGTGACTGCCTTCACCTCAGGTCACTATCTCAGGGTCCTGGGATCAAATCCCAACAGGGCTTCCCTTGTTCTTTGGGGAGACTGCTTCTCCCTCTCACTCTATCTACCACTCCACCTGCTTGCGCTCTCTGTCTGTCAAATAAATAAAAATACATTTTTTAAAAGATCCTAACTTCAATTCCTTTGGATAAATACCTGGAAATGTTTTTTGGTTTTTATGGTTTTTTTGGTTTTATTTTCAGCATAACAGTATTCATTATTTTTGCACCACACCCAGTGCTCCATGCAATCCGTGCCCTCTATAATACCCATCACCAGGTTCCCCCAACCTCCCACCCCACGCCCCTTAAAAACCCTCAGATTGGGGGAGGAGTCAAGATGGAGGAGAAGTAGCAGGCTTAGACTATTTCAGCTACCAGGAGATCAGCTGGATAGCTTATCTAAAGATTGCAAACACCCGCAAATCCATTGGCAGATCAAAGAGAAGAAGAACAGCAATTCTGGAAACAGAAAAGCAACCACTTTCTGAAAGGTAGGACTGGCGGAGAAGTGAATCCAAAGCGACGGGAAGATAGACCCCGGGGGGAGGGGCCGGCTCCCAGCAAGCGGCGGAGCAACGGAGCACAAAATCAGGACTTTTAAAAGTCTGTTCCACTGAGGGACATCGATCCAGAGGCTAAAACGGGGCAAAGCCCAAGCGGGGTCAGCGTGGCCTCAGGTCCCGCCCGCAGGGTCACAGAAGAATCGGGGGTGTCTGAGTGTCGCAGAGCTTGCGGGTATTGGAACAGGAAAGTCAGCTACAGAGACAGAGCTGACAGTAAGATCAAAGCTCGGTGTTACCTTGAACCGGTCGCAGGCTCGGTGAGCTCGGAGCGCGGCCGGAGGTCAGGCAGACGGGAGTTACTGGGCGCTGTTCTCTGAGGGTGCACTGAGGAGTGGGGCCCCAGGCTCTCGGCTCCTCCAGGCCGGAGACCAGGAGGCCATCATTTGTATTCCCGTCCTCCAGAACTCTAAGGAAAGCGCTCAGGGAACAAAAGCTCCTGAAAGCAAACCTGAGCGGATTACGCACCCCGGCCCCTGGTAAGGGCGGTGCAATTCCGCCTGGGGCAAAGACACTTGAGAATCACTACACCAGGCCCCTCCCCCAGAAGATCAACAAGAAATCCAGCCGAGACCAAGTTCACCTACCAAGGAGTGCGGTTTCAATACCAAGGAGAGCAGCAGAATTCCAGAGGAGGAGAAAGCAAAGCACGGAACTCATGGCTTTCTCCCTGTGATTTTTTATAGTCTTGCAGATAATTTAATTTTTTTCTTTTTCATTTTTTGTTTTTTTTCTCGCCTTCTGGTAAAAAAAATTTTTTTTAACTTTTACCCTTTTCTTTTTTAACGTTTTTTAACTAGTTTATCTAATATATATATTTTTTCTTTTTTATATTTTTCTTTATTCATTTCCTTTTTTTATATATTCTTTTCTTTTCTTTTTTTTCTTTTTATCTTTTTTTTTCTTTCTCCCTTTTTGAACCTCTTTTTATTCCCTTTCTCCCCCCTCACGATTTGGGATCTCTTCTGATTTGGTTAAAGCATATTTTCCTGGGGTTGTTGCTACCCTTTTAGTATTTTACTTACTCCTTCATATACTCTTATCTGGATAAAATGACAAGACGGAAAAATTCACCACAAAAAAAAGAACCAGAGGCAGTACCGAAGGCTAGGGACCTAATCAATACAGACATTGGTAATATGTCAGATCTAGAGTTCAGAATGAAAATTCTCAAGGTTCTAGCCAGGCTCGAAAAAGGCATGGAAGATATTAGAGAAAACCTCTCGGGAGATATAAAAGCCCTTTCTGGAGAAATAAAAGAACTAAAATGTAACCAAGTTGAAATCAAAAAAGCTATTAATGAGGTGCAATCAAAAATGGAGGCTCTCACTGCTAGGATAAATGAGGCAGAAGAAAGAATTAGTGATATAGAAGACCAAATGACAGAGAATAAAGAAGCTAGCAAAAGAGGGACAAACAGCTACTGGACCACGAGGAGAGAATTCGAGAGATAAGTGACACCATCAGACGAAACAATAATAACGAAATAGAATAATTGGGATTCCAGAAGAAGAAGAAAGAGAGAGGGGAGCAGAAGGTATACTGGAGAGAATTATTGGGGAGAATTTCCCCAATATGGCAAAGGGAACGAGCATCAAAATTCAGGAGGTTTAGAGAACGCCCCTCAAAATCAATAAGAATAGGCCCACACCCCGTCACCTAATAGTAAAATTTACAAGTCTCAGTGACAAAGAGAAAATCCTGAAAGCAGCCCGGGAAAAGAAGTCTGTAACATACAATGGTAAAAATATTAGATTGGCAGCTGACTTATCCACAGACACCTGGCAGGCCAGAAAGAGCTGGCATGATATTTTCAGAGCACTAAACAAGAAAAACATGCAGCCAAGAATACTATATCCAGCTAGGCTATCATTGAAAATAGAAGGAGAGATTAAAAGCTTCCAGGACAAACAAAAACTGAAAGAATTTGCAAACACCAAACCAGCTCTACAGGAAATACTGAAAGGGGTCCTCTAAACAAAGAGAGAGCCTACAGGTGGTAGATCAGAAAGGAACAGAGACCATATACAGTAACAGTCACCTTACAGGCAATACAATGGCACTAAATTCATATCTCTCAATAGTTACCCTGAATGTTAATAGGCTAAATGCCCCTGTCAAAAGACACAGGGTATCAGAATGGATAAAAAAACAAAACCCATCTATATGTTGCCTCCAAGAAACTCATTTTAAGCCCAAAGACACCTCCAGATTTAAAGTGAGGGGGTGGAAAAGAATTTACCATGCTAATGGACATCAGAAGAAAGCAGGAGTGGCAATCCTTATATCAGATCAATTAGATTTTAAGCCAAAGACTATAATAAGAGATGAGGAAGGACACTATATCCTACTCAAAGGGTCTGTCCAACAAGAAGATCTAACAATTTTAAATATCTATGCCCCCAACGTGGGAGCAGCCAACTATATAAACCAATTAATAATAAAATCAAAGAAACACATAAACAATAATACAATAATAGTAGGGGATATTAACACTCCCCTCACTGAAATGGACAGATCATCCAAGCAAAAGATCAGCAAGGAAATAAACGCCTTAAATGACACACTGGACCAGATGGACGTCACAGATATATTCAGAACATTTCATCCCAAAGCAACAGAATACACATTCTTCTCTAGTGCACATGGAACATTCTCCAGAATAGATCACATCCTCGGTCCTAAATCAGAACTCAACCAGTATCAAAAGATTGGGATTGCCCTGCATATTTTCAGATCACAATGCTCTAAAGCTAGAACTCAACCACATTAGGAAGTTTGGAAAGAACCCAAATACATGGAGACTAAACAGCATCCTTCTAAAGAATGAATGGGTCAACCGGGAAATTAAAGAAGAATTGAAAAAAATCATGGAAACAAATGATAATGAAAATACAACGGTTCAAATCTGTGGGACACAACAAAGGCAGTCCTGAGAGGAAAATATATAGCGGTACAAGCCTTTCTCAAGAAACAAGAAAGGTCTCAGGTACACAGCCTAACCCTACACCTAAAGGAGCTGGAGAAAGAACAAGAAAGAAACGCTAAGCCCAGCAGGAGAAGAGAAATCATAAAGATCAGAGCAGAAATCAATGAAATAGAAACTAAAAAAACAATAGAACAAATCAACAAAACTAGGAGCTGGTTCTTTGAAAGAATTAATAAAATTGATAAACCCCTGGCCAGACTTATCAAAAAGAAAAGAGAAAGGACCCAAATAAATAAAATCATGAATGAAAGAGGAGAGATCACAACTAACACCAAAGAAATACAAACTATTATAAGAACATACTATGAGCAACTCTACGCCAATAAATTTGACAATCTGGAAGAAATGGATGCATTCCTAGAAACATATAAACTACCACAACTGAAATAGGAAGAAATAGAAAGCCTGAACAGACCCATAACCAGTAAGGAGATTGAAACAGTCATTAAAAATCCCCAAACAAACAAAAGCCCAGGGCCAGACGGCTTCCCGGGGAAATTCTACCAAACATTTAAAGAACGAATTCCTATTCTCCTGAAATGGTTCCAAAAACAGAAATGCAAGGAAAACTTCCAAACTCATTTTATGAGGCCAGCATCACCTTGATCCCAAAACCAGACAAGGATCCCATCAAAAAAGAGAGCTATAGACCAATATCCGTGATGAACACAGATGCGAAAATTCTCACCAAAATACTAGCCCATAGGATTCAACAGTACATGAAAAGGATTATTCACCACGACCAAGTGGGATTTATTCCAGGGCTGCAAGGTTGGTTCAACATCTGCAAATCAGTCAATGTGATACAACACATCAATAAAAGAAAGAACAAGAACCATATGATACTCTCAATAGATGCTGAAAAAGCATTTGACAAAGTATAGCATCCCTTCCTGATCAAAATTCTTCAAAGTGTAGGGATAGAAGGCACATACCTCAATATCATCAAAGCCATCTATGAAAAACCCACCGCAAATATCATTCTCAATGGAGAAAAACTGAAAGCTTTTCCGCTAAGGTCAGGAACACGGCAGGGATGTCCATTATCACCACTGCTATTCAACATAGTACTAGAGGTCCTAGCCTCAGCAATCAGACAACAAAAGGAAATTAAAGGCATCCAAATCGGCAAAGAAGAAGTCAAATTATCACTCTTTGCAGATGATATGATACTATATGTGGAAAACCCAAAAGACTCCACTCCAAAACTGCTAGAATTTATACAGGAATTCAGTAAAGTATCAGGATATAAAATCAATGCACAGAAATCAGTTGCATTTCTCTACACCAACAGCAAGACAGAAGAAAGAGAAATTAAGGAGTCAATCCCATTTACAATTGCACCCAAAAACATAAGATACCTAGGAATAAACCTAACCAAAGAGGCACAGAATCTATACTCAGAAAACTATAAAGTACTCATGAAAGAAATTGAGGAAGACACAGAGAAATGGAAAAATGTTCCATGCTCCTGGATTGGAAGAAAAAATATTGTGAAAATGTCTGTGCTACCAAAACAATCTACACATTTAATGCCATTCCTATCAAAGAACCATCCATCGTTTCAAAGAAATGGAACAAATAATTCAAAAATTTATATGGAACCAGAAAAGACCTCGAATAGCCAAAGGGATATTGAAGAAGAAAGCCAAAGTTAGTGGCATCACAATTCCAGATTTCAAGCTCTATTACAAAGCTGTCATCATCAAGACAGCATGGTACCGGCACAAAAACAGACACATAGATAAATGGAACAGAATAGAGATCCCAGAAATAGACCCTCAACTCTACAGACAATTAATCTTCGACAAAGCAGGAAAGAACGTCCAATGGAAAAAAGACAGCCTCTTCAATAAATGGTGCTGGGAAAATTGGACAGCCACATGCAGAAAAATGAAATTGGACCATTTCCTTACACCACACACGAAAATAGACTCAAAATGGATGAAGGACCTCAATTGCGAAAGGAATCCATCAAAATCCTTGAGGAGAACACAGGCAGCAACCTCTTCGACCTTAGCCGCAGCAACATCTTCCTAGGAACAACACCAAAGGCAAGGGAAGCAAGGGCTAAAATGAAGTATTGGGATTTCATCAAGATCAAAAGTTTTTGCACAGCAAAGGAAACAGTTAACAAAATCAAAAGACAACTGAAAGAATGGGAGAAGATATTTGCAAACGACATATCAGATAAAGGACTAGTGTCCAGAATCTACAAAGAACTTAGCAAACTCAACACCCAAAGAACAAATAATCCAATCAAGAAATGGGCAGAGGACATGAACAGACATTTCTGCAAAGAAGACATCCAGATGGCCAACAGACACATGAAAAAGTGCTCCATATCACTCGGCATCAGGGAAATACAAATCAAAACCACAATGAGAGATCATGTTACACCAGTCAGAATGGCTAAAATCAACAAGTCAGGAAATGACAGATGCTGGCGAGGGTGTGGAGAAAGGGGAACACTACACTGTTGGTGGGAATGCAAGCTGGTGCAGCCACTCTGGAAAACAGCATGGAGGTTCCTCAAAATGTTGAAAATAGAACTGCCCTATGACCCAGAAATTGCACTACTGGGTATTTACCCTAAAGACACAAACGTAGTGATCCAAAGGGGCACGTGCACCCAAATGTTTATAGCAGCAATGTCCACAATAGCCAAACTATGGAAAGAACCTAGATGTCCATCAACAGATGAATGGATCAAGAAGATGTGGTATATATACACAATGGAATACTATGCAGCCATCAAAAGAAATGAAATCTTGCCATTTGTGTCAACATGGATGGAACTAGAGCATATCATGCTTAGCGAAATAAGTCAAGCAGAGAAAGACAACTATCATATGATCTCCCTGATATGAGGAAGTGGTGATGCAACATGGGGGCTTAAGTGGGTAGGAGAAGAATCAATGAAACAAGATGGGATTGGGAGGGAGACAAACCATAAGTGACTCTTAATCTCACAAAACAAACTGAGGGTTGCTGGGGGGAGGGTGTTTGGGAGAAGGGGGTGGGATTATGGACATTGGGGAGGGTATGTGCTTTGGTGAGTGCTGTGAAGTGTGTAAACCTGGTGATTCACAGACCTGTACCCCTGGGGATAAAAATATATGTTTATAAAAAATAAAAAATTAAAAAAAAAAAAACCCTCAGATTGTTTTTCAGAATCCATAGTCTCTCATGATTCACATCCCCTTCCAATTTCCCCCAACTCCCTTCTCCTCTCTAACTCCCCATGTCTCCATGCTATTTGTTATGCTCCACAAATAAATGACCATATGATAACTGACTCTCTCTGCTTGACTGATTTCACTCAGCATAATCTCTTCCAGTCCCGTCCATGTTGCTACAAAAGTTGGCTCTTCATCCTTTCTGATGGAGGCATAATACTCCATAGTGTATATGGACCACATCTTCCTTATCCATTCGTCTGTTGAAGGGCATCTTGGTTCTTTCCACAGTTTGGCGACCATGGCCATTGCTGCTATAAACATTGGGGTACAGATGTCCCTTCTTTTCACTACATCTGTATCTTTGGGGTAAATACCCAGGAGTGCAATGGCAGGGTCATAGAGAAGCTCTATTTTTAATTTCTTTAGGAATCTCCACACTGTTCTCCAAAGAGGCTGCACCAACTTGCATTCCCACCAACAGTGGAAGAGGGTTCCCCTTTCTCCACATCCACTCCAACACATGTTGTTTCCTGTCTTGCTAATTTTTCCATTCTAACTGGTGTAAGGTGTTATCTCAATGTAGTTTTAATTTGAATCTCCCTGATGGCTAGTGATGATGAACAATTTTTCATGTGTCTGATAGCCATTTGTATGTCTTGATTGGAGAAGTGTCTGTTCATATCTTCTGCCCATTTTTTGATATGATTGTCCATTTTGTATGTGTTGAATTTGGGGAGTTCTTTATAGATCCTGGATATCAACCTTTTGTCTGTACTGTCATTTACAAATATCTTCTCCCATTCTGTGGGTTGCCTCTTTGTTTTTTTGACTGTTCCTTTTGCTGTACAGAAGCTTTTGATTTTGATGAAGTCCCAAAAGTTTATTTTTGCTTTTGTTTCCTTTGCTTTTGGAGACATATCTTGAAAGAAGTTGCTGTAGCTGATATCGAAGAGATTACTGCCTAAGTTCTCCTCTAGGATTCTGATGGATTCCTGTCTCACGTTGAGTTCTTTTATCCATTTTGAATTTATCTTTGTATACAGTGTAAGAGAATGGTCGAGTTTCATTCTTCTACATATAGCTGTACCTGGAAATGTTTTGCTGAGTCATAGGAGCTGGGGGTAAGGTTGGGGATTTTGGTCAAGAGACACAGGTTTATGCAAGATCAATAAATTCTACAGTTCTAATAATAATAGTAACTAGAGGTAACAATATTGCTACTTGGCTAATTAGCTTGCTTGTGGTGGTCATTTCACAATGTATAAATATATAAAATCATCAAATTGTGCACCTTAAATATATACAGTAATTTTTGAGAAGACTGGCTGGACATAAGCCTTTTTATTACCAGCCCAAGGAGACTCTGGAATACACCAAAACCACCTTCTCACCAGGTAGCTTGGACTTTTTACATGCAGAGTTGAATGATATGATCTTGTAGCATATTGTCTTATGATTCCTACCAGACTAGAACAGCTCAAGGATATAGTCCATGTCTCAAAATACAAGTCCAGTCTTGGAGACACTTCATAAGCGTTGTTGGATACACAGAGTAAGATCATATATGAAGACCAGAGATACCAGGGAGAATCAAGTACAAAGCAGTATACAGGGATTTCTCTGATGTTAATCATAGCCTTACACAGAAGTCAGGTATGGGTGGGTTATTCAGGGATACTATTCAGTGAGTAGAGAGCAGTATGAATGAAGCCTGTTAAATCACTTTCATCTCACTAACAGTTCTTGGATCTCAGGTTAGTTCATGATGATGAAGACTGAGGTTAGCTGAAGCTGAGGATAGAAGAACCATAATAAAGTAAGAAGAAATATGAGGGAATAGAGAAAGCATAGCAAAGAAAAACTGACTTCATGGTCTTAGTATGGTGTTGCCCATAGCACTTTAAATATAAAGAAAATTTTGACAATGAGGCTGAACAAAAAGTTCATGCCCTTTGGGAAAATAAACTCATATTATTTCATTTCCCACTCAAAATCTATGGTAACATCAGTGTGCATAGATACTGCAGTTGCTGGCTGTGCCTTCTCTGGTAGAGTAGTAGAGCAATGGTCAGTGAAGCACAGAAATTAGCCTGCTGAGTTCTATGCTTGGTGAAGGAAAAGATTCTTTCTCCAAGGCCCTCCGCTTACACGCTCTCAAGGATTATTTGAGCACTTGGAACCTTGCAACAGGCAAGATCTCGATATATAAATGTTAAAAGAAAAATGCAATGGTTGCTGTTAGATCTCATAGGATCAAAAGTACAATGTTCAACAAGTAAATTCCAGCTCTAGGAGTCAGAAGACCAACATTGCATCAGGTTAGGATCAGTAGTGAATAAATGTGCTTTGAATGAGTAAGGGCAAGAATGAATGAATAAGAATTCTTCCGCAACAAAATAGGTTTTGATCTGGTTAAAATATGAATAAAGTTGGCAGATGGGGGAGCCGTTTCTGATCCCAAACTCAGTGCTCCTGGGCAAAATCCTTTTCTTTTGGAGTCTCAATTTCCATCTCTGCAAAATGGGACAATAAGATTCACCTCATTCTGTTGCTGTATTAATGGAGATTATAAATTCTGAGTACACAACAATCTTATCTTTGAGATCTGTACATATGTAATAGAAGCAGCAAACATTTGACTCTCTGACATACAATTGCCTAAAGAAAAAGTGAAGTAATTGAGGAATGTGATATTGGATGTGGACCATATTTTGTAATCTTTTTTATACTCTTCGGAGAGAAGGTTTCATTTACTGTTCAGAACACAGATATCTAATTAATTTTGTTGAGAAATAGACCAACTTTATTGTTTTCACTCAATTCAATCCAAAATATCAGCTCTTAGGCCTATGTAGACATAATCACCAAATAGCCATGTTGTGAGGGGATCTGTGCACATTAACATAGCCCAAATTCCCATACTATCAAGGGCTGGCAGAGTGCACATAGTACATTCTGGCCACGTTGTCAACCAAGGAGGTCATAGCTTCACCATGACACATACCTGGGATCACACCCCATGACAACCTTAAACACTAAGTTAGTTAACCTTCTGAATTTTTGTTTTTTTTCCTCTGTACAATAATGGTCTATTATTATTTTTGTTATATTAGTATGAGGATAAATTGAGATAATGTGTTAAGTGCTTAATACAAAATGGGAGATAAAGAAATATTAGTTTGCTTCCCATGGGATTATTTTTAGAACTGAAGAATAAAAACCCATTAGGACAATAGGACCAAAAAAAGCTATAACTAAAATCAAATTCAGTAGATCTTTTGAAGGAAGGGAAGATAGGAGGGAGGAAGAGAGATAGAAACGTTGAAGGGAAGAAGGGAGGAAAGAAGGTAGGGAGAGAGGGAGGGAGGAAGGGAGGAAGGGTGGGAAGAAGGATGTTTTTCCACATCTCTGTGTCTGGGGAACAGTTTCCCCCAGACACAGAGATGAGCTATGTTGATCTAACCAATGGTGTCTAAGCCTGCCCATAAATACCCTGTGTATATGGAGCTTTGAGACACTAGTGTGGGGGCCCTAGAGCCCCTGTAGACCCAGCATTATGAGTGAGGAAGTATTCACATGTTTTTCCATAGGAGCCACCACTTGTCCAGAAACCATGAACTTTATCTCAGACCTTGACACTTGTGTTTATTTAGAATTCTTTTCAATCTATATCATGTATCCTTTCTGAAGCTACTTAATGGCCTGCACAGAAAACCTTGGGCAATGCTTAGGAGACATCAAGGACAGAATCACTGGCTCTCAGTTTTGGAAAACATCCTGTCCAACTTCAGGGCCTCAGGTGTCTGCACAGGTAAGGAGCTTGCTCCCCCATTTGTAAAGAATTCCAAAGCATGAGAAGCCACAACGTTTTTCAATCAGTTATTTTAGAAGAAAACAACATCTCCACTGGGACGTCTTATTTTATATCCATTAATCATAAGGACTTTGTTAAAGTGATAGTGCAGGAGAACTAAGAAGTGTGGTAAATTGCCCTCCATCATCTTTTCTCCTGATGGTAGATAACAAGTTTCTTTAGATGTTTCCTAAATGGAAACCATTTAGGTTTTATTTAGCACAGTCTACAAATCACTCAACTTAAAGTAGGTCTACCAACTGGCATTTCCAACTTATCAGTTGAGTTACACTGGCTTTTGGTGGCCAGCTGAGCACCAATTTTGTTTGTTTGTTTGTTTGTTTATGTTTTTTTTAATATTGTATTTATTTGACAGAGAGAAATCACAACTAGGCAGAGAGGCAGGCAGAGAGGGGGGAGGAAGCAGGCTCCCCATGGAGCAGAGAGCCCAATGCAGGGCTCGATCCCAGGACCCTGAGATCATAACCCAAGCCAAAGTCAGAGGCCTTAACCCACTGAGCCACCCAAGCGCCCCTGAGCACCAGTTTTAAAGAGGTGAGATTTCAGAGAGCTGTCAGAATGTTGTCAAAACAAAATAAGATGGTGTAACAAGCAATGGCTTCTGGTTAGACTGGATTTGAACCCTCCATTCTTGTGTCTGTTATCTCTGAACCTTGGATTTTTACTCTATAAAATGCAGATAATAATGCCTACCTAGAACACATGTATTTAGCACACCAAACACAGTTCTGGCACATAGAGCAGCCTAGTGGGTAAAACTATTAAGACCATTAGTGTATCCAGATGAAATCTCAACACCATGTCAAGTTGTGGAACAAATAGAGTCTTTCCTCTCCCCCAGCCACTCCAACCCCGGGACCTGTCTCAACAGATGACAAAAGTGCTCACAGGTCAAGACACTCTCCATGTGTCCCTAGCACTGACTTCAAATTTTTCCTGTGGCTACAGAATGTCAAATAAGTCAGCAGAATTTTGGATTGTTCATCTGTAAATCAAGCCAAGAGCAAGACACCACATGGTGGCAGTTTTATTCTCACAGAGTCTGAGCCACATCCATAAAAGACCACCACCAGACCGTGTAATAAAAGAAAAATACCTGCCAGTGCTTCTGTGCACATCTCAAAAACCTAACTACTCATCTGGAGAATTTGCTGTTTGTGCCAAGCTGTCCACTGCTTAGGAAACACCTGACAATGTATGTCCCTTTGGATCCTATGATATCCAGACTAAGGTGGTTTCGATGCTCTAAGTAGATGTAAATTTTCACTACTTAATTTTCACTACTTTAAAAGCACCTCCTTTAGTGAACTGTATGAGCTTTGGTCTTTCCCTTCACTTCTATCATGAGTCATGTTCATTCATTTAATCATTCAACAACACAGTGCCAATCTTGGTACTATGGATATTTGGGGCTAATTAACATTCTGTTTGGGGGCTATACTGCACACTGTAGGATGTTTAGCAGAATCCTTGGCTTCTTCCCACTATACACCAACCCTTCTTCTGAGTTATGAGAACCAAAAATGTCTTCAGCCATTGACAAATATCCCTGGGGTCAAGGAGGCAAAATCACTCCTGATTGACAATCTCTGTGCTAGAAGGGTTCTTAAACTTTAGCAAACACTGAACCAACTGGAGGTCTTGTTAAAGCAGTTCTGAGCCACTACCCAGTGTTTCTGATTTGATAGGTCTCTGTGGGTTCTCAGCATTTGCATTTTGATGAAGCAGCTGATGCTACTGATCTAGAGACCATATTCTGGTCTAGGAGATCTGGGTGTCAACAGTTGGCATATCTGTCATTCCTCTGTGAAATCCCTATTTAGTGTTTCCAGATTTGTCTGCAGATTAGAATCACCTAGAAATCTTTTAAGCCTTCCGAAGATCTGGACATATCACAGACCAATTAAATCACTAATTCTGAAGATGAGGCACGTACATTAGTATTTTTGGAAACTCCTCAGATCATTCTGATGTGCAGATTTGGGGGCCAAATCTAAATGCCATTACATTATCTGGGATTTGAAGTTTGGGGGCTAAGTAACACATATCCTGTAAGTGTCAAAAACATCATGAGCACTGATCTATGAAGGACTGCAATCATACTCTTTGTGTAAGAAAATAGGGCAAATTCAGTTACAAAAGCTTTGCAGTTACAGCATTCTGAAGTGGATAAAGGAAAGCAAGAAACAAGCAGCAGCTCACCCTATTTATAGTAAAGGTGGTTAAGGCATGCTGTGGAAAACAGGGCTCTAAGGGGGAAATGGGATACTTTCAGAGGTGTCTTATTGAAAAGAGATGGGTATATGGACTCAGCTTTCACAGACTTCCATACGGACTCCCCAAGAGACTGTTTCATTTCTGAGCCACAACGTGGAGCCTTGGAAGGACATGGAAGAAGGAGAAAAGTCAACAAGAGACAGTGTCTTGATGGAAACTGCACACTGGGACAATGTGAGGTGAGTGAGGGAAAGATGGGAGGTCAAGAAAGAGAGAAGTAATTTAAAACCATCGCCCCCATTCATGCAGCCCCACATTTGACAATGGGTAATTCCACAATTTCTGTCAAATTTTCCACCATTTAAAAATCTCTAACAATATGACAGTTGTTTGATTTTGGGTTTTGTTTTTTGTTTTTTGTTTTTATGCAGCGTCTTTCTCCATAAATGAGACTTCTTGAATTATAAAAACCAAGGCTGTGCTTTACTTTAAAAAGAAAAAAAAACAGTTAAACTGTAGGGGGATAGAAAATATCATATCATTACAGATAAATCATAGAAGAGAGAAGGAAGACTAGTTCTAGAAATACCCGACAACATAAAGTATGTTGTTTACATTAAAGATCCCTTTTTTGTTCATTTTAGTGGTTTTTTGATGCCTGTTGCATACTAGTTCAGAGCTACACAAGCTAGAGGTAGTAGGAATAGAAAAACATATCCTCTTCCTCCAGCCTAATATATTCACCCTAAATAATTATTCTGAGACATGCACACACATGTACTTCATACACTGCAATGCAAATGTGTGTGTGTATGTGTGTGTGTCTATGTCTGTGTGTCTGTGTGTCTGTGTGTGTGTTAATAATTAGAAACTGCCATGAAAAGAAAAATCAATAGTGCCAGGACAATCAATAATTTCTAAGAACAGTTGCTTACGCACAGCCCCACAAAGGGCTATTGAACTCAGTTGGCAATACCAAAACCCGCCACTTAGGTAACAGTGTTTATGTGGGCGCGGTTGTGTTTTCTTTCAATTATTCACCACACACATCCCATAAGCATTGACCAGGGACTATGCGAAGTGTTTTCTGTGGAGAAATATAAAACAAGGAAAGGACAGAGTCCTTAGTCATAAGTAATACTCAGTCTAGGTGTTCAATGGAGAAGCCCTCCCCATCACAACAAACACAACCCCTTCCAAGCTTTCTGAAAATAAAATTTGTAGAAGAGAAGTCTCCAAATGGGAGAGACTAGGAGCTCTTTGCAGGTGGGTACAATTATCGATCGTATGATTATTTTGCAAAACTAATTTGCTTAAGTGAGGAAGGGAAGTATCCTAATATTTACTGAATACCCATTATGCAAAAAACACAACCTCAACATTTTTCTAATTCAATACTCACAAAAACCCTGAGAAGCAAGTATCATGACCCCATTTTATAGAGAGAGATAAGCAGAGGCTCAGGGTCATAAAAGTAGTAATAAGAGTCGTGGTGTTAATAGCAGCTGACAAACTGTGTATTCTTCCTGCCTAACTGTACCCCAAGCACTCTACAGGTATTAACCACTTAATGCCTCCAACAGATTTCAACAATTCTGAGACAAGGAGCTTGAAGCTGAGTAGTCTAAGTTGTAGAGGTAGTGAAGTTGGGTCTTGAACCCAAGCAACCTAACTCCAGAGACTAGATCCTTAATCACAATGGCTTGAACTTGGTAAAATCTGCAAAGGACATTCAGACAACTCTGGGTCAAATTATTACAGATTGAAAACATGTGAGTTCCTTTTCTCTTTCATTTGCCTTGGTGGAAAAGGAAGCAAAGGAAAGAAAAGTAACTGAAAATAATGCCCTAGGAAAAAAGTCTCCAGTCAGAGGTGATTTTTCCCAGCACGGAACATTTGGCAATGTCTGCAGACATTTTTGTTTGTCACAACTGGGAGGGAGTACTATTGGCATCTAGTGGGAGAGTCTAGAGATGTTGCTGAATGCACTGCCATGCACAGGATAGTCTCTTATAGCAAACAATTATCCATTTGTTGTGCCAAGCCTGAGGAAGCCTGCTATAGAACAGTTAGGAGGATTTGGGATCTGGCCTGGAAGTTCAAAAATTTGTTGACCAAGGGTCATACTATGTATGGGTAAAATTGGGGTAATGGGTGAGGTTTCCTCCAGCTGTAAAATCTAGTGGTTATGAGAATTTTGAGACACCAAACAATACAAGCTGTGTCTGCAAAATGACAAAACAGGGAAAACATGAGACAGTTCTCTTCAGGGGAATGTTTTCAAATGCACCTAAAGTCTCTTTTTATGTCATGCTTTGGTGGAGTGAACAGATCAGGAGATGATTGCCATAAAAAAAGGTAATTTTCTACAGTTCCCAAAAGGAGGGGGCATGCAGGGCCCCAGAGGAAAGGAAGCATCAGGGTTGGTCAGGAGGCAGAATGAATGAGAAGAAAGCATATGCAAAAGCTTTTACATAATTTTTGTGGAAAGGACTGGGTAAGGCAACAGATGAGCAGGTTTAGGATTTGATAGTTAGAATCATTTGGGTGGGCTTTGAGCCACAGGTATTGTCTTTAGTTGTCTGAAACCTGTCCCTAGGATGATTATGGCAGAGGGATATTGTTCCAGAATGATAAAGGGAGGCAGAACAGGGTATGTACTCAGGATTGATTCATTTTCACACCAAAGACATTAGCCACTGCAAGTTGTTCACCATCTTTATGAATTAGCACCCTTAAGAGGAACAGTCCCTTCCCAGGGACTGAAAGACCTCAAGATGTCAAAGCATCATCAAATACATAAAACAGATGCAGTATATCACATCTTCACTAAAAGCTCATCTTGAATGTTTCAGTTTAACAGCATTAACTTCTTGTGCTCAGCTCGAGAGAGAAACTTTGGAATGGGCCCTGCTGTACTCTGAACACATTTGATTCATCACTAAGGAATCTGTATAACCTGGCATGAGCATCCTGGAAATGGTGAAGTTTAAGGTGATAGATAAAATGGGTCCCTTGGCATAGCAAGGAATGCCAGGATGAGCATTGAGGAAAACCTTTTCCTAACATAGCTACCTGATTCTATTTGCGGGACCTAGGAAAGCACAGGATTCTAAGTTCCTTCAGAAACTATGGGCAGTGGTTCTCAACTCAGACCATATGTCAGCCTAGCCTGGGAGCCTTAAGAAACATGGGTGCTCAAGGCCCACGCCTAGAAATTAGTTTCAGGGAAACTGGAAATGCAGATCACCCATAGATTGCACGACTCTGCTGGTGAATCTGAAGGACATGCAGATTAGGGCCACGGCCTGTCACATCTCTGACATGCGGTACCTCTACAACACTTACATACCCCTCTAGGCCTGTCCCAGTGACCCAACTTGTCAACCAGCTCCAACATTCTCTCATATTCTCAACTCATTCAGGAACATGGGGAAATTCATTTTATTTATCTTCATTCTCTCCATTTAAGTCATTTGTTATCTCAAGCTCAGAAATATGAGCCAGAATTCAAACCATTCCCTAGGATTTGGGATCCTAAAACCCAGGAAGCCAGCAGGCCACAAAGTCTGGGAATTTTCCTGGTGGGCAGATCTCTGCTGGCTCTCTTGCAGTGGTGTGTTTGGTCTGAGCTCATCCCCTCATCCATACTTTCTTAAAACTGCCTTTGGGTGACTTCTTTCTCATCATAGCTTAATTTGACATCCATTGAAATTGACTTTACCTCAACAAAAGTAATTTGAAAAAGGAGAACTTTAAGGAAGATACTTCCAGGGGCAACTACCGAAACTGGCTCACATACTCGTATTATGAATTTCACAGGTTAATGCTTACAAAGAGGCCTATCCTCTATCAAACAGGTTCATAAGGGATCTTCTTACTAAGGTAATAGACTGCTATAGAAAATCCATTGAAATGAGGTCATAGCATGAGGATAAGGACAACATACTGCCAAAATCCTTCCTAAGAGCAGTTACTGCATCTGAGCACAAAGGGCATATTTAGGACCCCTGGGGGTCAAGATAACAAGGTCAAGATGGCACTGCACAGTCATGCTAACTGATAAAATGTACCCTGTCAGCCACTGTCACAGCCTCTCAGCTATTTCATAGAAAAATTCATCACATGTATCTCATGTATCTACAATGAGAATTTTGAACCACATAACTCACATATTTGTGGATCAAGTGCTTAGACTTGGCCTGAAAGTGTTTGTTTTTGAAATTTTGTCCTGTGTGCATATTTACTTATTTGTTTATTTAATTATTGGAAACACTACTAAGCGTGTGTATTCCACAAAACACGGGGTGTTCTAATGTGCTATGGTTCTTTTTTAGCTTTTTAAGATGGAAAATTTGATCATTGGTTTTCAGTCTTTCCTCCTTTTTTAACACAGGTATTTTGTGTTAGAAGTTCCCTTCTGAGCATGTTTTTGGCTGCATGCCAAGTCTTTTATAGTGGTTTTTCAACATGAAATAATGCCAAGCCTATAAAAATTTGCAAGAATATGAGGAAGAATTCCCACAGCCCCTGTGCCAGCTTTACTTAATTGTTGCTCTTTGCTGTTTTCATCCATCACCCCTCTCTAACTCAGAGTGGATGCTTCTGAGCTATTGGTGAGTTTGTTTCTTCCTCCCCACAGTGAGTCTTGGCAGGAGGCAGGCAGAAGGGCCTGGAACCACTCCTCCACCATCGGCTTTGTCCTCACGAGCCTTTTTAATGAGAGCCCGATTCACCTGTTCCTCTTCAGCATGGTTGTGATAATCTACACACTAGCCATGGCTGGCAACACTGCCATGGTCTTCCTGATCTGGGCTGATGCCCGGCTCCACACACCCATGTATTTCCTCCTCAGCCAGCTGTCATTCCTGGACATCTTCTTCACCTCAGTCACCGTCCCCAAGATGATAGCAGGCTTTTTCTTTGGCTGGACTAGCATCTCATTTGTGGGCTGTGGAGCACAGATGTTTTTCTTCATGTTCCTTGGGGCTGCTGAGTGCCTCCTGCTGGCCCTCATGGCCTATGACCGCTACGTGGCCATCTGCAACCCTCTGCACTACCCATCACTCATGAGTCATCAGACCTGTCTGCTCATGGTGGCCGCCTCCTGGCTGGGAGGGTCCCTCAATGCCTCTATCCAGACAGCAATGACCCTGCAGTTCCCCTATTGTGGCTCAAGGAAGATTGAACACTTTTTCTGCGAGGTACCTTCACTGCTGAGGCTGGCCTGTGCTAACACAGCTGCCTATGAGCAAGTCCTCTTTATGACAGGTGTGGTGGTCCTTCTGGTGCCCATTACCTTCATCACCACCTCCTATGCCCTCATTCTGGCAGCAGTGCTTAGGATGCATTCCGTGGAGGGGCGTCAGAAGGCCCTAGCCACCTGCTCCTCCCACTTAACAGTTGTCAACCTCTTCTATGGGCCCCTCGTGTATACCTATATGTTACCTGCATCTTACCACTCTCCTGGCCAGGATGATGTTGTGTCCGTCTTTTATACAGTCCTCACACCCATGCTGAACCCTGTCATCTACAGTCTCAGGAACAAGGAAGTGACAGGAGCAATGAAGAAGGTGATAGGGAAGTGTGGGGTGGGTAGGACTGCTTAAGACTCAGGAGGGGGAGTCCTCCTCTTCTAGGATGTCACTGTGGCTCCAGGAGTCCATTCTAGGATTTCCTTCTGAAATTAGTAGTCAAGAATCCCAAATCGACATGAAGGCAAGTGAGAGAGGCTGCCTCATTCCCTTACAGCTGCTGCCCTCCTCTTCAGAGAGTTGTCCAGATTGTCAGTGTCCACTTCTCACTCCTATCCCCCACCTCAACAAACTCCAATCTGGCTTCTGTTCCAGCCATCCCTTGTTCAAAGTAGCAATCACTCATGATCTCTGTGTCACTAAATGTCCAAGGGCATCTCTTCTCTCCAAAAGATCTCCGAAGTCCTTTGTCTTCAGCTATTTTCCCAAACTTCTCCTTCATCCATCTCCTCCAGCTACACTGGCCCTCTTGCTATTGATCAGAATATCTAAGCAAAATTCTAGCTTGTGGTTCTCAACACAGGTTTCCTGATGCCTGAGTGCTTTCCTCCACATTTTTGCATGGCTTTCTCCTGCACTACATTTAGAAACTTTCAAATGTGATTATATCAGAGATGCCTGCAATTGGCCACCCTGTCCAAAATATATCCTCATCCCATTCCACCATTTCTTTCTAAATCAATTTGCATACTCCATGTTTCTTTTTCCCGTTAGAATGTACAATTCAAGGGATTTGAGGCTTTAACTTTTAGTATTGTGCCGTCATCAATAAATATTTGTTGAATGAATGGACAAGCCCAAAGAACATTTCTTACCTAATCCCAACAGCATTATTAGTTCCTTCTTGAAAATCTTCCTTCCTTTGGTAGTGACAGCACATTTCTGGCTTTTCTCCTACTCTGGCTCACTCTTTCACATTAAGTGATAATCTGTTGCTAGACCCTTCTTTTCTCAGTCTACAGTCTCTCAAGTCTCTCTCATTCACGGTCATGGTTTCAAGTTACTACCTAACACCAAAGTCTATCATACATATTATGGGCCATGACATGTCTCCTCCAAGCTCTTCACCACTCAACTCCATCTCAAAACCTACACTGGATGTTAGTCTCAAATTCATCATGTAAACAAACAAAGTCATGTTATCTCCTTCAGCGCTGCTAACTGAATGAACGCTTCACCAGGTCATCAGGTTTCTGTCACCACCTACATCTAATCCCTCACTAAATGCTTATGATTCCATGAGATGCAATCCTTGGGGATGCAACTACTACAATTATAGTCCAAAGATACAGTCCTTCTTTACTTGGATGATGCAGGAATTTCCAAACAGAGCTCCCTGCCTTCTTTCACACCCCACCCCACGTGAACAACCACAGCTTGTTTTTCCAGGATGTGTCTATAAACAAAAATGTCACCATGCCACCAACTCCACTTCCTAACCTCCCCTGAAATCCTTTCAGCAGTCCTTTTTGCTCTTACATGTATCACCATCTAACATAGAAGGCAGCAGGGAGGCAGGGAGGGAGAAAAGAACAGTCCCTGGTTGCAGTCTTGTACCTCTGAGTAGACCAAACTTTATCATCCAAGCCTTTGATTATAGAAAGTGACAAGCATAGTGATGCTATGAAGTGATGCTAAAATCACTTCCTGTTTTCTTAAGACATCCCTAAAAGTCTTCAAAGGTCAAGAGTCATCCTTAAATTTCAATCTGCATCCTTTTTACTGCAGCTGGATTAATTTTCTCTAAACTGACTCTTCATAAAAATCAAGAACAGGGGTGCCTGGGTGACTCAGTGAGTTAAAGCCTCTGCCTTCGGCTCCGGTCATGATCCCAGGGTCCTGGGATCGAGCCCCACATCGGGCTCTCTGCTCAGCGGGGAGCCTGCTTCCTCCTCTCTCTCTGCCTGCCTCTCCACCTACTTGTACCTGTCAAATAAATAAATAAAATCTTTAAAAAAATAAATAAAAATAAAAATCAAGAATGCAATAAGGAATTGCATTCTCACCCAAATACTTACACCACATTCTCTCTCCAAAGAAGGAATTTACTCAGGAAAGAGTGAGTTCTATTCCAAGGGGCTATGTGGCCAAAATGTTATAAATACATGCCCACCATCTGATTCCAGAACAGGATACCTTCACCACCACAATCCCCTACCTCGTGGTCCATAAGCTTGACCTTACACGTCCTTTGACTTCTTAGCACTTACCCAAATAAAGAAGAAAGCCATAATTTACAATTAGTAATACATCTGACCTCATGCTCATTAAACAGGTGGGTAAGCTTTGAAAAAGGACATGGCTGAGATAATCTGTCTATTCATCCTTCCTGTGACACAGGGAGAAAGTTGTTCTCTAATATCCAGTTTTACCCTCTTTAAAAATATACCCAATTTTAACTGAGTGAAACCACCTGAAATAAATCTATTTCCCAATCACCAATGCAGCTAGGTATGGCTATGTTCCTAAGGTGTGGCCAGTGCACCATAAGTGTAAATGGTGCCTCCCAGCAGTGCCCTTAGACATCCAGGCAGGATCACACTCTTCACCACTCTTTCTTATTGGCTGACGTGTAGTCATGTCAGAGCTCCTGCAGACCTCCTGTACAAGAGGTAGAAGCCAGCAAATAAGAAGGGCAAATTAACAATAGAGAAGGAAACTTAAGTTCATGATCATGGAATTAAGCGACTCTTCTGTGTTTTCTGGCACTTGCTGTGAACTTAGTCCTCACATCTTTTCACAAAACAAACATGACAGGAAGAGAGCAGGCCCTTTTTGTGGCAGAAGAGAAATTATTGTGGGTCTCCAGATAGCTGGAATGCCAGGAAAAAGCTTGCTGACAAGTAGGTTCAAGTGCAGTAGGGAACACATCAGAAGGCAACACAGGGGCTTTAAGATCAGTATCTGTGAGAATTTGATTTCCACGTGTAAAAAATGACAAACTCCAATCAGACCTGGAACTTACTTGAGAAAATACACATCTCAGCATTTCCAACTATAATGTAGGCCACAATTTGTTCTCTTTCTTTTATTAGAAAAGAAAGAAAGAAAGTGTGAAAGCATGAAAATGGAAAGATTTTAAAGCTGACTTATCAGGGAATATTTGCAAAGTGACATAGTGAAGCTTAGCTCTGTTAGACACAAAAGATACCAAAATGAAGTGGAGAAGCTCAAAGTTAAATTTCAGGACCAATGAGGGCAAATGCCAGCATAGTAGAAAACATTTTTGCCTGAGAAGAAAATGGAAGAGGGATAGTGATAACTCAGGAGAAAGTGACCAAAGTACCTAAAAATGACCAAATCCTTTCCAAAACAAACAACATTATAATTATTACAATGTACAATCAATGTGCAGTTACAATTACATTGCAATATATTACAAACTTGCCCGCCATTTACAGATTAGATTCCTTTTTGGGAATATAGTTCCAAGTTTGTGACTGCAGTTGATGAAACAATGAGACAAATACAAGTTATCTGTACACATTCCCTTCACACCCAGTTTTTCTACATGCACTTGATAAGACAAGACCTATCAGGGCTGAACTTTTGTCTGTTTTTTTAATCAATTATCTTCAATTTTTAGATCATCCTGGATCATAGGAGGTAATAAATTATTACTGAATTAATTTAAATTATCTGTCTGGGGACGCCTGGGTGGCTCAGTTGGTTAAGCAGCTGCCTTCGGCTCAGGTCATGATCCCAGCATCCTGGGATCGAGTCCCACATCGGGCTCCTTGCTCGGCAGGGAGTCTGCTTCTCCCTCTGCCTCTGCCTCTGCCTGCCATTCTGTCTGCCTGTGTTCATGCTCTCTCTCTCTCTGACAAATAAATAAATAAATCTTTAAAAAAAATTATCTGCCTGATCAGTTTTTATCATCTTTTCTAAGTCTAGATTGGAGCTAACTCTGAATTACGAACTCCAAGATAACACATTTTCTATAAACATACAGCTTAAAAGCACTTTGCTACTATGAAAAACAGTTTGTGTTTCCTCAGAAAAGCAAACTTAGAATTAATTAAAAATCCAGCAATTCCATTCTTGGGTGTACATCCAAAACAACTGAAAAGAGGTGTGTCAAACAAAAACTTATATATGAATGTTCAAGGTAGTATTATTTACAATAGACAAAAGGCAGAAGCAACCCAAGTGTCTATCTATTGATAAATAAAAATGGGACAAATTCATACAATAAAATATTATTCAGTCATTAAAAAAAAATGAAGTGCTGATGCATCGTACAACAGCTTTCAAGGATGAACTTTGAAAACATTATGCTATGGGGTACCTGGTGGCTCAGTTGGTTAAGCATCTGACTCTTGATTTTGGTTCAGGTCATGCTCTCAGGGTAGTGATATTGAACCTTGTGTTGGGCTCTACATTCAGCAGGGAGTCTGCTGGAGATTCTCTTTCTTCCTCTCCCTCTGCCCCTCCCTGTGCTTGTGCTCTCTCTCTCTAAAATAAATAAATAAATTTTTTAAAGAAAATATTATGCTAAAGTGAGAGAAGCCAGACACAAAAGACCACACATTGTAGGATTCCATTTTGTTAAATGTCTACAGTAAAGACAGAGAAAATTCATAAAGACATAGATCAGTGCTACAGGTTAGAAGGACAGGAGAATGAGGTATGACTGCTTAATCAACTTGGGATGATGAAAAAGTTCTCAGACTAAATAGTAGTAAAGGTTGCACAACATTATGAATTTACTAATGCCACTGGTTGTGTATTTTCAAGTGATTGAAATGGTGAATTTTATGTTATGTGTGAAAGCACAGATAATCTGTAATCTCATTTTCCTAGTATATTCTTTAATCTCTCCTCTAAGCACACCCAAGTAATTATAAAGTAACTAAATATTATAGTCTGTGCATATGTATATATCATATCAATATTTATATATAGTCATATTTATATCTCTACTTCACCATCCTTTGAGTGATACAATAATAAAATTTTGAAAATCATAAAGTTATATTCTTTACCTGCATAAAGCCTACAGTAGCTCAAAAAAAGAAACTTATCAAAGATAAAGAATCACATAATGATTCACATAATGATTCGGCTGTCAATTTCCAAGAAAAAATACCTCTTAACACTTATGTCCCTAAGAACAGAGCATTAAGCTCTGTTTTGAAACAATAATAACTGATAATTTTCCCAAATTATTGTCTGACCCCAAACCACAGAACCAGAAAGACCAGAAAACTTTAAGTAAGATAAAGGCCATAAACACAAAATGAAAGGTAAAGAAGAAATTTTTGAATGAAGACAAGGGAATGAAGGTAGGAAAACACTTCCTATAGAGGAGCAAAGAATTACATTTGACTTCTCTTTAGGAACAATGAAAGCAAGAAAGTAATGGAATGAAATATTCAGTGCTGAGAGGAAAAAAAAAAAGAAAAGAAAAAAGCGCATTAAAAAAGACACAGAGAACCTAGATTTCTGTGCCCTGTGAAATCATCCTTCAAAAGTGACAGAGAAATGAAGACTTGTATAGGTAAACAAAAATTGAAGAAATTTGTTGCTAATAGACCTGTCTTGCAAGAAATGCTTTAAAAAGTACTTCAGAGAGAAGGAAAATTATATAGGTCAGAAACAGATTTATATGAGCTAAGCAAGAGCACCAGAGAATATGTAAGTATAAATGAAATCAAAATTTATATATTTATCCTTTATTGATCTAACAAATAAGTATTTCTTAAAAATAACACAGCAATAATGTATTTGACTATGTATGTCTATATATATGTATATATGTTTATGCATGCTTATGTATAAATAAAATGAATGTCATAAATGATAAAAGGAATGGGTAGAAGGAATTAGAAATATTTTGTTTTATAAGATATTTCACTACTGTGAAGTGTCACAGTGTTATTTAAAGTGAATTTTGATTAATGGATCATTTGTAGAATAAACATTATGTAAAAGTATATTGTAAACTCTAGAAAAAACTTTTTAAGTTTAAAAAAAGTATAACTATGTAGAAGAATGAAACTCAACCATTGTCTTACACTGTACACAAAGATAAACTCAAAATGGATAAAAGACCTCAACATGAAACAGGAATCCATCAGACTCCTAGAGGAGAACATAGGCAGTAATCTCTTAGATATCAGCCACAGCAACTTCTTTCAAGATATGTCTCCAAAGGCAAAGGAAAATAAAGCGAAGATGAACTTTTGGGACTTCATCAAAATCAAAACCTTCTGCACAGCAAAGGAAACAGTCAAAAAAACAAAGAGGCAACCCACGGAATGGGAGAAGATATTTGCAAATGACAGTACAGACAAAAGGTTGATATCCAGATCTATAAAGAACTCCTCAAACTCAACACACATGAAACAGGCAAACATATCAAAAAATGGGCAGAAGATATGAACAGACACTTCTCCAATCAAGACATACAAATGGCTATCAGACACATGAAAAAATGTTCATCATCACTAGCCCTTAGGGAGATTCAAATTAAAACTACATTGAGACATCACCTTACACCAGTTAGAATGACCAAAATTAGCAAGACAGGAAACAACATGTGTTGGAGAGGATGTGGAGAAAGGGGAACCCTCTTCCACTGTTGGTGGGAATTCAAGTTGGTGCAGCCTCGTTGGAGAACAGTGTGGAGATTCCTCAAGAAATTAAAAATAGAACTTCCTTATGACCCATTGCACTCCTGGTTATTTACCCCAAAGATACAGATGTAGTGAAAAGAAGGGCCATCTGTACCCCAATGTTTATAGCAGCAATGGCCACGGTCACCAAACTGTGGAAAGAACCAAGATGCCCTTCAACGGATGAATGGATAAGGAAGATGTGGTCCATATACACTATGGAGTATTATGCCTCCATCAGAAAGGACGAATACCCAACTTTTGCAGCAACATGGATGGGACTGGAAGAGATTATGCTGAGTGAAATCAGTCAAGCAGAGAGAGTCAATTATCATATGGTTTCACTTATTTGTGGAGCATAACAAAAGCATGGAGGACATGGGGAGTTAGAGAGAAGGGGGTTGGGGTAAATTGGAAGGGGAGGTGAATCATGAGAGACTATGGACTCTGAAAAACAATCTAAGGGGTTTGAAGTGTCTGGGGGGGAGGTCAGGGTACCAGGTGGTGGGTATTATAGAGGGCACAGATTGCATGGAGCACTGGGTGTGGTGAAAAAATAATGATACTGTTTTGCTGAAAATAAATAAATGAAAAAAAAAAAGAAAAAGAAGTTGAAATTGAAAAAAAAGGATAACTGATATGATAAAAAGGAAGAAAAGGGAATCATATAAAATACTCAATTAAAATTACAAAATGCCAAAAAAAAAAAAAAAGAGTGGAAAACAAAAATAGAAAGAAAGAACTAGGACCCCCGCCCAAAAAAAAAAATTGGTAACCAAAATGTTAGATATCAGTGGTTCTCATTTTCCCCAGGAACATTTGGCACTGCCTGAGACATTTTTCACTGTGACAACTGACAGAGGATACTATTGGCATCTGGTGGATAGATGCCAGAGATGCTGCTAAGGCTCTAAACATGCACAGGACAAATCCCACAACAAATATCTGAGAGTAAGTACCATGACTGAGAGACCCTGCTCTAGATCCAGATTTCCTGGGCCTGATCTCAACTTTGCCCTTGACTAGCTATGTGATCCCAGGAAAATTATTCAACCTCTCTGTGTCTAATATTCCTCATTTATATTTCTCATTTATATTAATATCTATATTTAATACTCATTGATAAAATAGGGATATCATTGTGTTAATAAAGAAGAGCCCCCCAAATGAAAACAGGCAAAAGTTGTTTATTTAAAGCTTTCAATGGAGTCTGCCACCATTATTTGTGTTTTGGCAGTGACTCAAAGCAGGCAGAAGAGTGTTAGAGATTTATAGTATAAAAAAGGGAAGGTTTCAGATACTCTCTGGATCTTGTTGGTGGGAAGGTAACTGTAGGCAGGGTAGCTAGACAGGATGGAATCCTAAATGATTTGGTTTTCTGTGGTTGGGCCCAAGTTGAGAATGAGGGGGTGCCTGGGTCGCTCAGATGTTAATTGGCTGCCTTCAGGTCAGGTCATAATCCCAGGACCCTGGGATCAAGCCCTGCATCAGTCTCCCTGCTCTATGGGAAGCCTGCTTCTCCTTCTCCCACTCACACTGCTTGTGTTCCCTCTCTCACTGTGTCCTCTCTCAAATAAATAAATAAAATCTAGTATTAAAAAATGAGAACAGAGGTGAAGAGTCAAAATGGCAGAGAAGTAGCAGGCTGAGACGACATCAGGTAGCAGGAGATCAGCTAGATAGCTTATCAGTCCATTGTAAACACCTACAAATCCAACAGGAGATCCAAGAGAAAAGAGCAACAGTTCTAGAAACAGAAAATCAACCACTTTCTGAAAGGTAGGACTGGCAGAGAAGTGAATCCAAAGTGACGGGAAGATAGACCACAGGGGAGGGGCCGGCTCCCAGCAAGCAGCAGACCAATGGAGCACAAAATCAGGACTTTCAAAACGCTGCTCCACAGAGGGACATCGCTCCAGAGTCTAAACCAGGGTGAAGCATACATGGAGACAGCATGGCCCCAGGTCCCTCAGGGTCACAGAAGGATCGGGGTTATCTGAGTGTCGCAGAGCTCGCAGGTATTAGAGCAGAGAAGCTGGCTACAAAGAGCCGAGGAGTGAGCACTCAACTTGGGGTTACCTTAAGCCATAATCCATGGCACAGGCCACTGCTCTCTGAGTGGGGTCCCAACAAGTTCCGAGGAGACCCCCCTGGAAGAGCCCAGGGATCTGGGGGTTCAGAGACTCCAGGCAGAGCTGTGTGCCAGAGACTGAGATGCTTGGTCATGGACTGGGTGAGCTGGGAGTGCAGCCAGAGGCAAGGGAGATTGGAGTGATTGAGTGCTTTTCTCTGAGGGTGCGCTGAGGAGTGGGGCCCCGAGCTCTCAGCTCCTTCAGCCAGAGATTGGAGGCCGCCATTTTCACTCCCATCCTCCGGAACTCTACTGAAAGCATTCAGGGAACAAAAGCTCCTGAAAGGGAACTGGAGATAATTACTTAGCCCTGCCCCTGATAAGGGCGGTGCAATTCCACCTTGGCCAAAGACACTTGAGAATCACTATAGCAGGCCCCACCCCCACCCCCAAAGATCAGGAAGAAATCCAGCCAAGACCAAGTTCACTTACCAAGGAGAAAGTGGAATTCCAGAGGAAGAGAAAGCAAAGCATGGAATTCATGGCTTTCTCCCCATGATTCTTTAGTCTTGCAAAGTTAATATGTTTTATTTTATTTTCCTTCCTCTGCTAAATTTTTAGAACTTTTACACCTTCCTTTTTCAAAATTTCTTAACTAGTTTATCTTAACAATACTTTTCATTTAAAAAATATATATTTTTTAATAAACATATAATGTATTTTTATTCCCAGGTGTACAGGTCTGTGAATCACCAGGTTTACATACTTCACAGCACTCAACATAGCACATACCATCACCAATGTCCATAAACCCACCCGCCTCTCCAGACCCCCCTCCCCCCAGCAACCCTCAGTTTGTTTTGTGAGATTAAGAATCACTTATGGTTTGTCTCCCTCCTGATCCCATCTTGTTTCATTTATTCTTTTCCTACCCCCCAAACACCACACATTGCATCCCCACTTCCTCATATCAGGGAGATCATATGATAGTTGTTATTCTCTGATTGACTTATTTCTCTAAGCATAATACCCCCTAGTTCCACCTCATCATCGCAAATGGCAAGATTTGTTTCTTTTGATGGCTGCATAGTATTCGATTGTGTATATATACCACTTCTTTATCCATTCATCTGTTGATGAACATCTAGGTTCTTTCCATAGTTTGGCAATTGTAAACATTGTTGCTATAAATATATTCGGTGCACGGGCCCCTTCGAATCACTACGTTTGTATCCTTAGGGTAAATACCCAGTAGTGCAATTGCTGGGGCAAAGGGTAGCTCTATATTCAAATTTTTGAGGAACCTCCATGCTGTTTTCCAGAGTGGTCGCAACAGCTTGCATTCCCACCAACAGTGTAGGAGGGTTCCCCTTTCTCCACATCCTCACCAGCATCTATTTCCTGACTTGTTGATTTTAACCATTCTGACTGGTGTGAGGTGATATCTCATTGTGGTTTTGATTTGTATTTCCCTGATGCCAAGTAATGTGGAGCACTTTTTCATGTGTCTGTTGGCCATCTGGATGTCTTCTTTGCAGAAATGTCTGTTCATGTCCTCTGCCCATTTCTTGATTGGATTATTTGTTCTTTGGGTGTTGAGTTTGCTAAGTTCTTTATAGATTTCGGACACTAGCCCTTTATCTGATATGCCTTTTGCAAATATCTTCTTCCATTCTGTCAGTTGTCTTTTGGTTTTCTTAACCGTTTCCTTTGCTGTGCAAAAGCTTTTGATCTTGGTGAAGTCCCAATAGTTCATTTTTGCTCTTGCTTCCTGTGCCTTTGGCAATGTTCCAAGGAAGAAGCTGCTGAGGCTGAGGTCAAAGAGGTTGCTGTCTGTGTTCTCCTCAAAGATTTTAATGGATTCATTTCTCACATTGAGGACCTTCATCCACTTTGAGTCTATATTAATGTGTGGTGTAAGGAATGGTCCACGTTCATTTTTCTGCATATGGCTGTCTAATTTTCCCAACACCATTTGTTGAAGAGGCTGTCTTTTTTCCATTGGACATTCTTTCCTACTTTGTCAAAGATTAGTTGACCATAGAGTTAAGGGTCTATTTCTGGGCTCTCTATTCTGTTCCATTGATCTATGTGTCTGTTTTTGTGTCAGTACCATACTGTCTTGATGATGACAGCTTTGTAATAGAGCTTGAAATCCGGAATTGTGATGCTGCCAACTTTGGCTTTCTTTCTCAATATTCCTTTGGCTATTTGAGATCTTTTCTAGTTCCATATAAATTTTAGGGTTATTTGTTCCATTTCTTTGAAAAAATGGGTAGGATTTTGATTGCATTAAATGTGTAGAGTGCTTTAGGTAGCATAGACATTTTCACAATATTTGTTCTTCCAATCCAGGAGCATGGAACATTTTTCCATTTCTTTGTGTATTCCTCCATTTCTTTCATGAGTATTTATAGTTTTCTGAGTATAGATACTTAGCCTTTTTAGTTAGGTTTATTGCTAGGTATCTTATGGCTTTGGGTGCAATTGTAAACGGGATTGACTCCTTAGTTTCTCTTTCTTCTGTCTTGTTGTTGGTGTAGAGAAATGCAACTGATTTCTGTCCACTGATTTTATATCCTGACACTTTACTAAATTCCTGTACAAGTTCTAGCAGTTGTGGAGTGGAGTCTTTTGGATTTTCCACATATAGTATCATATCATCTGCAAACAGTGATAATTTGACTTCTTCTTTGCCAATTTAGATACCTTTAATTTCTTTAGTTGTCTGATTTCTGAGGCTAGGACTTCTAGTATTATGTTGAATAGTGGTGATGATAATAGACATTCCTGCCATGTTCCTGACCTTAGCAGAACAGCTTTCAGTTTTTCTCCATTGAGAATGATATTTGCAGTGGGTTTTTCATAGATGGCTTTCATCATATTGAGGCATGTGCCTTCTATCCCTACACTTTGAAGAGTTTTGATCAGAAAGGGATGCTTTACTTTGTCAAAAGATTTTTCAGCACCTATTGAGGGTATCATATGGTTCTTGTTCTTTCTTTTATTAATGCATTGTATGACATTGATTGATTTGCGGATGTCGAACCAACCTTGCAGCCCTGGAATAAATCCCATTTGGTTGTGGTGAGTAATCCTTTTAATGTACTGTTAGATCCTATTGGTTAGTATTTTCGTGAGAATTTTTGCTTCTGTGTTCATCAAGGATATTGATCTGTAATTCTCTTTTTTGATGGGATCCTTGTCTGGTTTGGGGATCAAGGTGATGCTGGCCTCATCAAATGAGTTTGGAAGTTTTCCTTCCATTTCTACTTTTTGGAACAGTTTCAGGAAAATAGGAATGAATTCTTCTTTAAATGTTTGGTAGAATTCCCCTGGGAAGCCGTCTGGCCCTGGGCTTTTGTTTGTTTGGAGATTTTTGATGACTGCTTCAATCTCCTTACTGGTTATGGGTCTGTTCAGGTTTTCTCTTTCTTCCTGGTTCAGTTGTGGTAGTTTATATGTCTCTAGGAGGTAGTTTATATGTCTCTAGGAATGCATCCATTTCTTCCAGATTGTCAACTTTGTTGGCATAGAGTTGCTCAAAATATGTTCTTATAATTGTTTGTATTTCATTGGTGTTTGTTGTGATCTCTCCTCTTTCATTTGTGATTTTATTTATTTGGGTCATTTCTCTTTTCTTTTTGGTAAGTCTGGCTAGGGGTTTATCAATCTTATTAATCCTTTCGAAGAACCAACTCCTAGTTTTATTGATTTGTTCTATTGTGTTTTGGGTTTCTATTTCATTGATTTCTGCTCTGATCTTTATTATTTCTCTTCTCCTGCTGGGTTTAGGGTTTCTTACTTGTTCTTTCTCCAGCTCCTTTAGGTGTAGGGTTAGGTTGTGTATTTGAGACCTTTCTTGTTTCTTGAGAAAGGCTTGTGCCACTATATATTTTCCTCTCAGGACTGCCTTTCCTGTGTACCACAGATTTTGAACCATTGTGTTTTCATTGTCATTTGTTTCCATGAATTTTCTCAATTCTTCTTTAATTTCCTGGTTGACCCATTCATTCTTTAGAAGGATGCTGTTTAGTCTCCATGTATTTGGGTCCTTTCCAAATTTCCTCTTGTGATTGAGTTCTAGCCTCAGAGCATTGTGGTCTGAAAATATGCAGGGAATGATCCAGATCTTTTGATACTGGTTGAGACCTGATTTATAACCCAGGATGTGATCTATTTGGAGAATGTTCCCTGTGCACTAGAGTAGAATGTGTATTCTCTTGCTTTGGGATGGAATGTTCTGAATATATCTGTGATGTCCATCTGGTCCAGTGTGTCCTTTAAGACCTGTATTTCCTGTTGATCTTTTGCTTGGATGATCTGTCCATTTCCGTAAGGGGAGTGTTAAAGTCCCCAACTATTATGGTATTATTTTCGATGTGTTTCTTTGATTTTGTTATTAATTGGTTTATATAGTTGGCTGCTCCCATGTTAGGGGCATAGATATTTAAAATTGTTAGAGCTTCTTGTTGGACAAACACTTTGGGTATGATACGGTGTCCTTCCTCACCTCTTATTATAGTCTTTGGCTTAACTTCTAATTGATCTGATATGAGGATTGCCACCCAGCTTTCTTTTGATGTCCATTAGCATGGCAAATTGTTTTCCACCTCCTCACTTTACATCTGGAGGTATCTTTGTGTCTAAAATGAGTTTCTTGTAGGCAGCATATTAATGAGTTTTGGTTTTTTATCCATTCTGATACTCCATATCTTTTGATTGGGGCATTTAGCGCATTTACATTCAGTGTAACTATTGAAAGATGTGAATTCAGTGCCACTGTATTGCCTGTAAGGTGACTGTTACTGTATATTTCTCTGTTCCTTTCTGATCTACTACTTTTAAGCTCTCTCTTTGTTTAGAGGACCCCTTTCATATTCCCTTAGGGCTGGTTTGGTGTTTGCCAATTGTTTCAGTTTTTGTTTGGCCTGGAAGCTTTTTATCTCTCCTTCTATTTTCAATGATAGCCTAGATGGATATAGTCTTCTTGGCTGCATGTTTTTCTCATTTAGTGTTCTGAATATATCATGCCAAATCTTTCTGTCCTGCCAGGTCTCTGTGGATAAGTCTGCTGCCAATCTAATATTTTTACCACTGTATGTTACAGACTTCTTTTCCTGGGCTGCTTTCAGGATTTTCTCTTTGTAGCTAAGACTTGTACATTTTACTATTAGGTGACGGGGTGTGGACCTATTCTTGTTGATTTTGAGGGGAGTTCTCTGCACCTCCTGGATTTTGATGCTTGTTCCCTCTGATGTATTAGGGAAATTCTCTCCAATATACCTTCTGCTCTCCTCTCTCCTTCTTCTTCTTTTGGAATCCCAATTACTCTAATGTTGTTTCATCTTATGGTATTACTTATCTCTCAAATTCTCCCCTTGTGGTCCAGTAGTTGTTTGTCTCTCTTTTGCTCAGCTTCTTTATTCTCTGTCATTTCATCTTCTATATCACTAATTCTTTCTTCTGCCTCATTTAGCCTGGCACTTAGAGCCTCCATTTTTTATTGCACCTCATTAATAGCTTTTTTTATTTCAACTTGGTTAGATTTTAGTTCTTTTATTTCTACAGAAAGGACTTTCATTTCTCTGGACAAGATTTCTCTAATATCTTCCATGCCTTTTTCGAGCCCAGCTAGCACCTTGAGAATCATCATTCTGAACTCTAGATCTGACATTACCAATGTCTGTATTGATTAAGTCCCTAGCCTTCCGGACTCCCTCTTGTTCTTTCATTTATTTATTTATTTATTTATTTATTTTTGTGGTGAGTTTTTCTGCCTTGTCATTTTGTCCAGATAAGAATATATGAAGGAGCAAATAAAATACTAAAAGGGTGGCAAAGACTCCAGGAAAATGTGCTGTAACCAAATCAGAAGAGACCCCAAATCGTGACTGAAGAGAAACAGGATAAAAAGAAGCTCAGAAAAAAAAAATTAAAAAGAAACAGAGGGGCCAGGATGCGGGGGATGTAGGAGGATGCGCCATTTCAACCTGTACCCTAAAGTGAGCAGATTACCTGCCAAAGAACTCTGATCACCCATGATATTAGCCTGAGATTATAATTATACACGTCTGGATCTCTACAGGGGCAGAAGACGCCAGTGGGCAGGTAAAGTGGAGTGGGAACATCGGACTGATATCAGAAGATAAACAAAAGGGGGAGGAAGCCACTAGAAGCGACCACTGGAAAGTAATATCTTAATATGAGAGTGCCCTGTGATTAGGGACCAGCATTAACTTGGAGTCTGTTTGAAATTACTCAAAAAGAGCAAAGGATCATGGGGGAAATTGTGGGACTGGGGCCGTAGGGACAGGGGCTTAAGTCCCCAGATCCAGGACAGCCATCCCGGGTGCTGAGCCAGACAGAATGTGGCGAAGAAGCCAGGTCTTGGTCTCTGAGCTGCCAGTTTCCCTGAGAGCATCTGGGTGGCAGCTCCCATGAGGGGCAGGGAGCCTTGGTTGCTGGCAGAACCACAGCCTTTTGAACTCTCCATGCATGGGCTGCCCTACCAGATTCTGAGTTGCACCCCACACCCCTGTGTTTTTCTTTAGCTTTTCTACCTGTGTTTTTCTTTAGCTTTTCTACTGTTTAATTTAATTTAATTTAATTTTTTAAATTTTTACTTTTTAATATTCATATAGAGTTAAACTTCAAGGTAATCCCCTTTCCCCAATCAGTGCTACCCCTACAGGTAAACCAGTTTTTAATCCCCCTTTATCTTAGGAAAGTTGAGTCCTTTAACAAAGATATCAAGATAAATCCAGGAAGAATCAAAATAACCTTCCTCAACCACAATGAGAATTTATAACCACTCTCCTATCTTTTTCTTCCACCAGTGTTTCTGTGTATTTGTTTTTGTCCCAGGAGTACATAAATATTATACATGGGGTTCTTTTTGATGAGGTTCTTTTTGGTTGTTTGTTTGTTTGTTTTTATATATTTATTTTTTTCTCCTGTCATCTACGTTTTTTTTTTAAAGAATTTATTTTTATTTATTTGACAGACAGAGATCACAAGTAGGCAGAGAGGCAGGCAGAGAGAGAGAAGGGGAAGCAGGTTCCCTACTGAGCAGAGAGCCCAGTGTGGGGCTCAATCCCAGGATTCTGGGATCATGACCTGAGCTGAAGGCAGAGGCTTTAACCCACTGAGCCACCCAGGCACCCCACCTGTCATCTACTTTTCTTGGTCTCTTTGCTTGTCCGTTTTTGTTTGTATACTTCATAAATCTTACCTTGGGGCTCATTTGGGTTGGGCCTTCTCTTTTATTTTATCATTCTTTATCTCCTGTCCCTCTCTTTCTCTTTTTTTTTCTCTTTTATTTCTTTGGTTGGGGACTCTTGATTGCTCAAAGCATTCCAAGGTGCACCTTACCTGCACCATGGTTGATACATTCAGCATTTCAAGGTGCACCTTACCTGCACCATGGTTGATACATTCAGCCATCTCTCACCAAAATGATTAGGAGGAGGAATGCCCAACAGAAGAAAAATTCAGAGGCTTGGCCTTCTGCAAGAGGGCTAATGGCTATCAACACAAACAATATGTTGGAAAGGGAATTCAGGCTAACAATTATCCAGGTGATAGCTAGGTTGGAGAAAGCCATGGATGACAAAGTGGAATTGATTAGGGCAAAATGAAAGCCACCAGGGATGATGTTCACAATGTTCTCAATGAGCTCTAACCTAATCTAAATTCTCTCAAAGCTAGGGTAACTGAGACAGAAGATAGAATTAGTGATATGGAGGACAAACAGATAGAGAAAAAGCATCAGGAGGAAGCATGGAACAAACAGTTTAGAAGCCACAAAAACAGAATTAGGGAAATGAATGACACCATGAAACATTCCAAGTCAGAATTATTGGAATCCCTGAGTCGTGGGAGAAAGAAAGAAAAATTAGAAGATATCATTGAACAAATTCTCCATGAAAATTTTCCAATATCGCAAATGGAACCAGCGTTCATGTACTAGACACAGAACACTTTACCCCTAAGATTATAAAATCTAGAAAGACCTGAAGACACCTGATAGTGAGAATGATGAATCATAATTGTAGACAGGAGCTCTTGAAAGCAGCTAGGACAAAGAAATCCCTTACATACATACAGTAAATCCCATCAGAATAACATTAGACCTGTCCAGAGAAACCTGGCAAGCCAGAAAGGGCTGGCAAGACATATTCAGGGCACTAAATGAGAAGAACTTGCAGCTAAGATTACTTTGTCCAGCAAGACTGACTTTCAAAATGGATGGAGAGATAAAGAGCTTCCAAGACGGGCAAGGTTGAAAAGAGTATGTGACCACCAAGCCAACACTGCAGGAAATATTAAGGGGGCTCCTTTAAAGGAGGAAAAAGCCCAAGAATAGCACTGAACAGAAATATAGAGACAATCTACAAAAAGAAAGACTTCACAGGTAACACGATGTCAATAAAAACGTATCTATCAGGGCGCCTGGGTGGCTCAGTGGGTTAAAGCCTCTACCTTCGGCTCAGGTCATGATCCCAGGGTCCTGGGATCAAGCCCCGCATCAGGATCTCTGCTCAGCGGGGAGCCTGCTTCCCCCTCTCTCTCTGCCTACTTGTAACCGCTCCCTCTCTCTCTGTCAAATAAATAAAAAAAATCTTTTAAAAAAAAAGTATCTATCAATAATCACTCAATGTGAAGGCGTAAATGTGCCCATAAAATGACAAAGAGTTGCAGATTGGATAAAATGATAGGACCCATCCATATGTTGTCTACAAGAGACCCATTTCGAACCTAAGGATATGCCTAGACTGAAAGTGAAGGGATGGGGAAGCATCTTTCATGCCAAAGGGGTCAAGGAAGAAGGCTGGAGTAGTGATTCTCATGTCAGAGAAATTAGATTTTAAAGTAAAGACTGTAGGCAGAGATACAGAAGGACACTACATAATTCTTAAAGGGACTATCCACCAAGAACTAACAATTGTAAATATTTATGCCCCCAATATGGGAGCAGCCAATTACATAAGAAAACTGTTAATCAAGATAAAGAGTCATATTGATATGAATACAATAATAGTAGGAGATCTTAAAACGCCACTCTCAGTAATAGATCATCCAGGCAGAAAATCAATAAAGAAACAAGAGCATTGAATGACATATTGGACCAGATGGACCTCATAGAAATATACAGAACATTCTACCCTAAAACAAAAGAATACTCATTCTTCTTGAGTGCACATGGAACCTTCTCCAGAATAGACCACATACTGGGTCAAAAATCAGGCTCAATTGATACCAAAAGACTGAGACTATTCCCGCATATTCTCAGATCACAATGCTTTGAAACTGGAGTTCAAACACAAGGAAAAGTTTGGAAGGAACAGAAACACCTGGAAGCTAAAGACCACCTTGTTTAAGAATGCTTGGATCAACCAGGAGATCAAAGAAGAACTTGAACAATTCTTGGAAATCAATGAGAATGAAGACCCCTTGGTCCAAAGCATATGGGATACAGCAAAGGCAGTCCTATGGGGGAAATACATAACCATCCCAGCCTCCCTCAAAAAAATTAAAAAATCCAAAATACACCAGCTGTCTCTACAACTTAAAGAACTGGAGAATCAACAATGAATTAAGCCAACTCCACACACAAGAAGGGAAATAATCAAGATTAGAGCTGAGATCAATGAGGTAGAAAGCAGAGACACAGTAGAACATATCAATGAAACTAGAAGCTGGTTTTCTTTTGAAAGAATCAATAAGTTTCATAAACCATTGGCCAAACTAATCCAAAAGAAAAGAGTGAAGGCCCAAATTAATAAAATTATGAATGAAAAGAGAGAGATCACAACTAACACCAAGGACATAGAAACAATCATCAGATATTACTATCAACAGTTAATTCCAACAAGTTAAGCAACCTAGATGAAATGGATGCATTCCTGGAGAACTATAAACTTCCAAAATTGATCCAGGAAGAAATTGAAAACCTGAATAGACTGATGTTTAGTAATGATATTGAAGCAGTAATAAAAAACCTCCCAAAAAACAAGAGCCCTGGGAATACTACCAAACTTTCAAAGAAGAAATAACACCTATTCTCCTGAAGCTGTTTCAAAAAACTGAAGCAGAAGGAAAACTTCCAGACTCTTTCTATGAAGCCAGCATTACCCTGATCCCCAAACTAGGCAAAGACCACAACAAAGAGTAGAATTTCAGACCAATATCCCTGATGAATATGGAGGCCAAGATTCTCAACAGATCCTAGCAAATAGGATGAACAGCACATTAAAAAGATTATCCACCATGACCAGGTGGGATTCATCCCTGGGCTACAAGGATGGTTCAACATTCGCAAATCAATCAATGTGATACCGCAAATTAATATGAGAAGAGAGAAGAACCACATGGTCCTCTCAACTGATGCAGAAAAAGCATTTGACAAAATCCAGCATCCATTCCTGATCAAATGCTTCAAAGTATAGGGATAGAGGGAACATTCCTGAACTTCATAATATCTATCTATGAAAAACCCACAGCAAATATCATCCACAATGGGAAAAAAGCTCACAGCCTTCCCTTTGAGATCTGGAACAAGACAAGGATGCCCACTCTCACCACTCTTGTTCAACATAGTATTAGAAGTTAGACAACACAAAGAAATAAAAGCTATCCAAATTGGCAATGAAGAAGTCAAACTCTCTTTCTTCGCAGATGACATGATTCTTTATATGGAAAACCCAAAAGACTCCACCCCCAAACTACTAGAACTCATACAACAATTCAGCAATGTGGTAGGATACAAAGTCAATGTACAGAAATCAGTGGCTTTCTTATACACTAACAATGAAAATACAGAAAAGGAAATTAGAGAATTGATTCCATTTACTATAGCACCAAGAACCATAAGATACCTGGGAATAAACCTAACCAAAAAGGTAAAGGATCTGTACTCAAGGAACTACAGAACACTCATGAAGGAAATTGAAGAAGGCACAAAAAGATGGAAGACCATTCCATGCTCTTGGATCGGAAGAATAAACATTGTTAAAATGTCTATACTGCCTAGAGCAATTTATACTTTTAATGCCATTCTGATCAAAATTCCACCAGTATTCTTCAAAGAGCTGGAGCAAATAATCCTAAAATTTGTATGGAATCACAAGAGACCCTGAATTGCTAAGGAAATGTTGAAAAAGAAAAACAAAACGGGCGGCATTTCGTTATCTGATTTCAAGCTTCATTACAAAGCTGGGATCGCCAAGACAGCATGGTACTGGCATAAAAACAGACACATAGACCAGAGGAAGAGAGTAGAGATCCCAGAGATGGACCCTCAACTCTATGGTCAAATAATCTTCGACAAAGCAGGAAAAAATATACAGTAGAAAAATGACAGTCTCTTCAATAAATGTTGCTCAGAAGATTGGACAGCTATATATAGAAGAATGAAACTCTACCATTCTCTTACACCATACAGAAAGATAAACTTGAAAAAAAACTTGAAAAAAAAAACCCACCTTGGATAAAAGACCTCAACGTGAGGCAGGAATCCATCAGAATCCTAGAGGAGAACATGGGTAGTAACCTCTTCAAGATTGGCCACTGCAACTTCTTTCAAGATGTGTCTCCAAAGGCAAAGGAAACAAAAGCAAAAATGAACTTTTGGGACTTCATCAAGATCCAATGCTTCTGCATAGCAAAGGAAACAGTCAACAAAATAAAGAGGCTACCCACAGATGGGAGAAGATATTTGCAAATGACAGTACAGACAAAAGGTTGATATCCAGGATCTATAAAGAACTCCTCAAACTCCTCAAACTCAACACACACAAAACAGAAAATTATGTCAAAAAATGGGCAGAAGACATGAACAGACACTTCTCCAATGAAGACATACAAATGGCTATCAGACACATGGAAAAATGTTCATCATCATTAGCCAATCAGGGAGATTCAAATTAAATCCACATTGAGATACCACCTTACTCCAGTTAGAATGGCCAAAATTAGCAAGACAGGAAACAACCTGTGTTGGAGAGGATGTGGAGAAAGGGGAACCCTCTTCCACTGTTGGTGGGTATTCAAGTTGGTGCAGCCTCTTTGGAGAACAGTGTGGAGATTTCTCAAGATATTTAAAAATAGAACTTCCCTATGACCCTGCCATTGCACTCCTGGGTATTTACCCCAAAGATACAGATGTCATGAAAAGAGGGGCCATCTGTACCCCAATGTTTATAACAGCAATGGCCATGGTCGCCAAACTATGGAAAGAACCAAGATGCCCTTCAACGGATGAATGGATAAGGAAGATGTGGTCCATATACACTATGGAGTATTATGCATCCATCAGAAAGGACGAATACCCAACTTTTGTAGCTACATGGACGGGACTGGAAGAGATTATGCTGAGTGAAATAAGTCAAGCAGAGAGGGTCAAGTATTATATGGTTTCACTTATTTGCGGAGCATAACAAATAACACAGAGGACATGGGGAGATGGAAAGGAGAAGGCAGTTGAGGGAAATTGGAGGGGAGATGAACCATGAGAGACCATGGACCTTGAAAAACACCCTGAGGGTTTTGAAGGATGAGCTGGGAGGTTGTGGGAGCTAATTGGTGGGTATTATGGAGAGCACGGATTGCATGGAGCAGGGCGTGTGGTGCAAAAAGAATGAATTCTATTACACTGAGAAGAAATAAAAAGAAATAAAAAATACTAAAATAAAGGTCATATATATAACATTAAAAAAAGGAAATTAAAAAATATAAAAAAGAAAACAAATAAAAAATATAAAGAATAATTATAAAAATAAAATATATATATAATTTTTATTTAATTATAAATATTTATTTTATAAATAACTAAAAATATTTTTACTATTTATAAATATTATAAATACTTATATATATTTATTACATTATTAATAAATATGAAAATATATTCATTTTTATAAATTTATGATATTATATATAAATATATATAATGTTATATATTATATATAATTTATTTATATATTATATTATTTATATATTATATATTATTGTATATTGTATTATATTTTATATATATTTTATATTTTATATATAAATATTATAAGTATACATTTATAAATATTATATATATATATATATATATATATATAAAAAACTAAATTAGACTGGTGACTAGAACAGGGTCACCCACTTAATTTTGGTCTCTTAGAGGAAACTACCTCCCAAAGTTTTTATAGAATGGAAAACATATATAAGGGTAAACACCATGAAGGGATGGACTATGAGTGTAAAGATGAAAAAAATTTTTTTTTAAATTTCTACAAAAGGAGTTGATAAAGTAAGTTGGTTCGGAGAATAAAGAAAAAGAAAGTGGAGAGAATTCGCTCAGGATGAAACTATAACAAGCTCAGTGATAGATTTAGGGTGTATTTTAATCTATTTGAGGAATTTGTACCCCAAATTTTTACAATAAAAAACCCTACGTGTATATAAAAAATAAAGTTAGATACAATGAAGGATAAAATATGACTATAATAATGAATGTTCAAAAAGATTTTTTTGTGGGGAGGAGTCAAGACGGCAGAGAAGTAGCAGGCTGAGACAACATCAGGTAACAGGAGATCAGCTAGATAGCTTATCAATCCATTGCAAACAACTACAAATCCAATGGGAGATTGAAGAGAAAAAGAATAGCAATTCTAGAAACAGAAAATCAACCACTTTCTGAAAGGTAGGACCGGCAGAGAAGTGAATCCAAAGCTACAGGAAGATAGACTGCAGAGGGAGGGGCTGGCTCTCAGTAAGCAGTGGAGCAATGAAGCACAAAATCAGGACTTTTAAGTCTGCTCCACTGAGGGATATCACTCCAGAGGCTAAACTGGGGTGAAGCCCACGAAGGGTCAGCATGGCCCCAGGTCCCTCAGGGTCACAGAAGGATCAGGGGGATCTGAGTGTCGTAGAGCTTGCAGGTATTAGAGTGGGGAAGCCAGCTACAGAGACAGAGCCGGGGAGTGAGCTCTCAGCACGGTGTTACTTTGAACTGGTCGCAGGCTGGGTACACTTGGAGTGCAGCTAGAGGCCAGGGAGACTGGAGTGATTGAGCGCTTTTCTCTGAGGACGCACTGAGGAGTGGGGCCCCAGCTCTCAGCTCCTCCGGCTGGAGATTGGGAGGCCGCCATTTTCATTCCTGTCTTCCGGAACTCTACTGAAAGTGTTTAGGGAACAAAAGCAGATTACTTGGCCCAGCCCCTGGGAGTGTCTTTGCCACCTTGAGCAAAGACGCTTGAGATTCACTACAACAGGCCCCACCCCCAGAAGATCAATAAGAAATCCATAAAAGACCAAGTTCACTTACCAAGGAGAGCAGCGGAATTGCAGAGGAGGGGAAAGCAAAGCATGGAACTCATGGCTTTCTCTCCATGATTCTTTAGTCTTGCAGTTAATTTAATTTAATTTAGTTTAATTTCTTTTCTTCTGCTAAATTTTTTTTAACTTTTACCCATTCCTTTTTTAATATTTTTTAACTAGTTTATCTTAACAATATCTTTCATAAAAAATAATAATAATCTTTTTTTAACCCTCATTATTATAGTCATATTTTATCCTCCATTTTATTTAACTTTATCTTTTGTATACACATAGGGTTTTTTCTTCTAAAAAATTTGGGGTAGAACTTCTTCTAATAGATCAAAATATGCCCAAAATCTAGCTCTGGGCTTGTTCTAGTTTCCAACCTGGGCAAATTCTCTCCACTTTCTTTTTCTTTATTCTCCCAACCAACTTACTTTATCAACTCCTTTTGTAGAAATTTAAAAAAATTTTTTTTCATCTTTATAGGCATATTCCATCCCTTCACTGTGTTGATCCTTATGTACATTTTTCATTCTTTAAAATTTTGGGAGGTTATTTCTTCTAAGAGACCAAAATACTCTCAAAATTAAGTGGGTGACCCTGTTCTAGTCAGCAGTCTAATATATATATATATATATATATATATATATATATATATATATATATTCTTTTTTATATTTTTTCTTTTTTAAATTTTTTTCTCTGAACTTCTTTTTATCCCCATTCTGCCCCTCACGATTTGCGGTCTCTTCTGATTTGGTTAAAGCGCATTTTCCTTGAGTCTTTGCCACCCTATTAGTATTTTATTTGTTCCTTCATATGATCTTATTTGGACGAAATGACAAGGCAGAAAAACTCACCACAAAAAAAAAAAAAGAACAAGAGGCAGTACCTAAGGCTAGGGACCTAATCAATACAGACATTGGTAATATATCAGACATAGAGTTCAGAATGACGATTCTCAAGGTTCTAGCCAGGCTCAAAAAAGGCATGGAAGATATTAGAGAAACCCTCTCTGGATATAAAAGTCCCTTCTGTAGAAATAAAAGAACTAAAATCTAACCAAGTTGAAGTAAAAAAAGCTATTAATGAGGTGCAATAAAAAATGGAGGCTCTTAGTGCTAGGCTAAATGAGGCAGAAGAATTAGTGATATAGAAGACCAAATGAGAGAGAATGAAGAAGCTGAGCAAAAGAGATACAAACAACATAAAATCTTATAAAAAGGGGGTGCACCTGGGTGGCTCAGTGGGTTAAAGCCTCTGCCTTTGGCTCAGGTCATGATCTCAGGGTCCTGGGATGGAGCCCAGCATTGGACTCTCTGCTCAGCAGGGAGCTTGCTTCCCTTCCTCTCACTCTGTCTGCCTCTCTGCCTACTTGTGATCTCTGTCAGTCAAATAAATAAATATAATCTTAAAAAGAGAGAGAGAGTTGTGTACCTGAGACCTTTCTTGTTTCTTGAGAAAGGCTTGTACCGCTATATATTTTCCTCTCAGGACTGCCTTTGTTGTGTCCCACAGATTTTGAACCGTTGTATTTTCATTATCATTTGTTTCCATGATTTTTTTCAATTCTTCTTTAATTTCCCGGTTGACCCATTCATTCTTTAGAAGGATGCTGTTTAGTCTCCATGTATTTGGGTTCTTTCCAAACTTCCTTTTGTGGTTGAGTTCTAGCTTTAGAGCATTGTGGTCTGAAAATATGCAGGGAATGATCCCAATCTTTTGATACCGGTTGAGTCCTGATTTAGGACCGAGGATGTGATCTATTCTGGAGAATGTTCCATGTGCACTAGAGAAGAATGTGTATTGTGTTGCTTTGGGATGAAATGTTCTGAATATATCTGTGATGTCCATCTGGTCCAGTGTGTCATTTAAGGCCTTTATTTCCTTGCTGATCTTTTGCTTGGATGATCTGTCCATTTCAGTGAGGGGAGTGTTAAAGTCCCCTACTATTATTGTATTATTGTTGATGTGTTTCTTTGATTTTGTTATTAATTGGTTTATATAGTTGGCTGCTCCCACATTGGGGGCATAGATATTTAAAATTGTTAGATATTCTTGTTGGACAGACCCTTTGAGTATGATACAGTGTCCTTGCTCATCCCTTATTATAGTCTTTGGCTTGAAATCTAATTGATCTGATATAAGGATTGCTACTTCTGCTTTCTTCTGATGTCCATTAGCATGGTAAATTCTTTTCCACCCCCTCACTTTAAATCTGGAGGTGTCTTCGGGCTTAAAATGAGTTTCTTGGAGGCAACATATAGCTGGGGTTTTTTTATCCATTCTGATACCCTGTGTCTTTTGAGTGGGACATTTAGCCCATTAACATTTGGGGTAACTATTGAGAGATATGAATTTAGTGCCATTGTATTGCCTGTAAGGTGACTGTTACTGTATATTGTCTCTGTTCCTCACTGATCTACTACTTGTAGGCTCTCTCTTTGCTTAGAGGACCCCTTTCAAGATTTCCTGTAGAGCTGGTTTGGTGTTTGCAAATTCTTTCAGTTTTTGTTTGTCCTGGAAGCTTTTAATCTCTCCTTCTATTTTCAATGATAGCCTAGCTGGATATAGTATTCTTGGCTGCATGTTTTTCTCGTTTAGTGCTCTGAAAATATCATGCCAGCTCTTTCTGGCCTGCCAGGTCTCTGTGGATAAGTCAGCTGCCAATCTAATATTTTTACCATTGTATGTTACAGACTTCTTTTCCTGGGCTGCTTTCAGGATTTTCTCTTTGTCACTGAGACTTGTAAATTTTAATATTAGGTGAAGTTGTGTGGGCCTATTCTTATTGATTTTGAGGGGTGTTCTCTGAACCTCCTGAATTTTTATGCTTGTTCCCTTTGCCATATTGGGGAAATTCTCCCCAATAATTCTCTCCAGTATACCTTCTGCTCCCCTCTCTCTTTCTTCTTCTTCTGGAATCCCAATTATTCTAATGTTGTTTCATCTTATGGTGTCACTTATCTCTCGAATTCTCGTGGTCCAGTAGCTGTTTGTCCCTCTTTTGCTCAGCTTCTTTATTCTCTGTCATTTGGTCTTCTATATCACTAATTCTTTTTTCTGCCTCATTTATCCTAGCAGTGAGAGCCTCCATTTTTGATTGCACCTCATTAATAGCTTTTTTGATTTCAACTTGGTTAGATTTTAGTTCTTTTATTTCTCCAGAAAGGGCTTTTATATCTCTCGAGAGGGTTTCTCTAATATCTTCCATGCCTTTTTCGAGCCCGGCTAGAACCTTGAGAATTGTCATTCTGAACTCTAGATCTGACATATTACCAATGTCTGTGTTGATTAGGTCCCTAGCCTTCAGTACTGCCTCTTGTTCTTTTTTTTGTGGTGAATTTTTCTGCCTTGTCATTTTGTCCAGATAAGAGTATATGAAGGAGCAAGTAAAATACTAAAAGGGTGGCAACAACCCCAGGAAAATATGCTTTAATCAAATCAGAAGAGATCCCAAATCTTGAGGGGGGAGAAAGGGTATAAAAAGAGGTTCAAAAAGAAAGAAAGAAAAAAAAGAAAAGAAAAGAATTTTAAAAAAGAAAACGAATAAAGAAAAATATAAAAAAGAAAAAATATATATATTAGATAAACTAGTTAAAAAACGTTAAAAAAGAAAAGGGTAAAAGTTAAAAAATAATTTTAGCAGAAGAAGAGAAAAAAATGAAAAAGAAAAAAATTAAATTAACTGCAAGACTAAAAAAATCACAGGGAGAAAGCCATGAGTTCCGTGCTTTGCTTTTTCCTCCTCTGGAATTCTGCTGCTCTCCTTGGTATTGAAACCTGGTAGGTGAACTTGGTCTTGGCTGGATTTCTTGTTGATCTTCTGGGGGAGGGGCCTGGTGTAGTGATTCTCAAGTGTCTGCCCCAGGCGGAATTGTACCGCCCTTACCATGGCCCGGGGTGAGTAATCCGCTCAGGTTTGCTTTCAGGAGCTTTTGTTCCCTGAGTGCTTTCCGTAGAGTTCCGGAGGACAGGAATACAAATGGCGGCCTCCTGGTCTCCGGCCTGCAGGAGCCTAGAGCCCGGGGCCCCACTCCTCAGTGTGTCCTCAGAGAACAGCGCCCAGTTACTCCCGTCTGCCTGACATCTGGCCGCGCTCCTAGCTCACCGAGCCTGTGGCGGGTTCAAGGTAAGCCTGAGCTGTGATCTTACTGTCGGCTCTGCCTCTGTAGCCGATTTTCCCATTCCAATACCCACAAGCTCTGCGACACTCAGACACCCCCGATCCTTCTGTGACCCTGCGGGACCTGAGGCCATGCTGACCCCTCATGGGCTTTGCCCCGGTTTAGCCTCTGGAGTGATGTCCCTCAGCGGAACAGACTTTTAAAAGTCCTGATTTTGTGCTCCGTTGCTCTGCCGCTTGCGGGTGCCGGCCCCTCCCCTAGGGTCTATCTTCCCGTCACTTTGGATTCGCTTCTCCGCCAGTCCTACCTTTCAGAAAGTGGTTGTTTTTCTGTTTCCAGAATTGATGTTCTTCTTCTCTTTGATCTGCCGATGGATTTTCAGGTGTTTGCAATCTTTAGATAAGCTATCTAGCTGATCTCCTGCTAGCTGAAGTAGTCTCATCCTGCTACTTCTCCGCCATCTTGACTCCTCCCCATCCTTTCATTTCGAATTGAGGAAACTGATTGACTGGAGAGTCAATCATTTTTCTGAGGCTCAGTTTCCTCCATTCTTTCCAGTCTTGATAAGGAGGTTTCATCATGCTAGGATATTTCTTCAAACATTGACACTCTTATACTCATAGATACACTTTTCATTTTCAAAGCACTCAGATTTAGTTCCACCCCCCTTCCATTGAAGAAAGCTCTCCATTTCTGATCCACAGGTTGAATTTAACAGAACTGTTGTGATATTTGGCCTGAATTTCCAGTGAGATAAAGATAGGCATGGTGTGCCTACAGAATTGTGGTTATCATGCAGAAAACAACCAGACAGATGAGCAGCATGAGCCATACTGAGAGAACACTTCCTGAGTGTAGGGCAGCTGCTCCATCATGGCACCCTGGCAACTTTTCACGTATCTATTCCACATAGTGTGCCTGAGCTGATACTTACCAGGACAGCTTCTGACCCTCCTAGAACCAGAGAATGTGGGAGTCCTATGAGGAGCTGCCTTCAGACTCTCCCTCTCTCCTCCCCTTCCCTAGGAGGCTGTCATGACCTGGTGTCTCATCACCTTCCCAGGTCTGAGGTGGTCCAAGGTTTCTGGTTCTACCCTCTTGAGCTACAGCTGCAGCTTGGCATGGGCTTCTCAGCAGCCAAGTTCCTTGTTATTTAAGTTGCAGTCATCAGGCTCCTCTTTGCACCTTGTCATCCTTGGAAGGACCACAGAGAGTTAATACCTTGGGCTGACCTTTTTGCTGACTATGTAGGTCATAAATTGAATGTAAAAAGGGCTGTTTTTTTACCTGCTTAACCTGCCAGGCCTGGTCCTTCCTTGTCCTTGACAATTAGGACTCAGGAACATTGACCCACTATTTGGCAAATCCCCAAATTCTTAACATAGGAATTCTTGTTACATAGAAGAGATAGTTTTGAACCTAAACAATCAGCAACCCCTCAAGGAGACCTGAGAAGTATTGAGATAGATTTCAGTAGGGGTTCTAGAGCCACTTGGAGATTTTAGGGAACTCCAAATATTTCACACATACGACTTCCCTCTGGCAAAGAAGCATTACCTTCTCTGCTGCTGGGAGGTTCTGGGTAGACTTTCACAGAGACTCTACTATAGAAAAGAGGACTTTGTAGGTAGGGAACTCTCAGAAGTGGTTTTTTTTTTTCTCTGTCTCTGGAAGCATGGATATATTGAATATTACTTACAGTGATGGGATGCTAAAAAGGATTGTGAAGAATTTTTCCAAGACATACAAGATTAACCTTTTACAGTGGTGATGAAGAGGTGCAGGCCATTCTCACACTTGGAGCACATCACAGAACCATCCATCCCAGCCCTGAGGACACTACTGACTACTGTTGTTCTTTAATTGTTCCCTTAAAGTGTATGTGTGTGTGTGTGTGTGTGTGTGTGTGTGTGATATTCTTTGGCTCTTAAGTTCTAGAGATGATCAAATTTTATTTTTCACTCATCTTAAATATTCAGCTGGCTTGTGGTTAGCATCTATGTCCCATGTGAAAGATCAGTGTTTTTCAAACTTTTTTGAACTGATCCACAGTAAATATGCTTTACCTTACAACCCAGGACACTCATATGAGTTGATTTGTGTTTCAGTTATATATATGTTTCTATCTTGTTGCCCAGAGCTACTCCTCAACCATAACTTCTCCTATTCCTTGCCGTAAACTGTTCTTTTTGAGGCTCTAACCATTGGCTGTTCACCTTCTGCATACCCTTGTCAATATCAGCTATTGACCTAATTTACTGAGGGTTATAGTGTCTGCTTACAGTCTTTCTTCCCACACAAATTCCTACAGTGATTCTGGATATCTGATTTAGGATCCTTATGAGTGTTCCACTCAAAACCCCAATCTCAAATGATTTTTATAAATCACTTCAGCCATTGCCTTCCATGATCATACTAAAGATTATGACATTACCAAGAATTATTTCCTTCTGAAATCTTTCCCTCAGAGACCTCAAATAAAACCAGTAGAAGTAACAGTGCCTGGGTGACTCAGTGGGTTAAAGCCTCTGCCTTTGGCTTGGGTCATGATCCCAGGGTCCTGGGATGGGGCCCCGCATCGGGTTCTCCGCTTGGTGGGGAGCCGGCTTTCCTTCCTCTCTCTCTGCCTGCCTCTCTGCCTGCTTGTGATCTCTGTCTGTCAAATAAATAAATAAAATTTAAAAAAAAACAGTAGAAGTATCCATTTTCTTAAGTAGCCTTGTGTACAGTATGTTCAAATAAAGCCACCTGTCTTTTTAAAGAAATGGTGTTTTTAGGACCTTTCTCCCTCCTTACTACCATAAATCCCTGCTTACGTCATATCTATCTCCACCTACTCCAGTTAGGCCCATATCCCATTTTTTTCTGAGTTATCTGGGTACTACCAAAAACAACTGTGCTCTGTGCTATTTAAGTTATACTTATCTAAAAAACAAAACAAAACAGCAACAAAACAACCCTGGACCAAAAAAAGCTAACTTCCTCCCACTACACCTCATTGCTAAACTCCACTAGAGAAAAGCTACGCAGCCTTCTAGCCAAGGCTAGAACATTTAAATACTATGGCATAAAGTTTCAAGTGTGAGGTTAATGTTCCTTCACAGACCTTCTAGATTTTCCTAGTAAGCTTTCTCTCCCATTCTAAAAAGTCCAAATCTCCAACCCCACCATTTTCCAGTTCCTGTTAGATGTGTAGAATTCTTAGTTGGATCTAAGATTCTTGCATCCTGGTATATACACACTGCATAATACTCTCTCTATGAGGGTGGACAGGGACTGTGAGTTTGATGAGACTGTTAGCACCTTAATTAGATTTTAAGCAAGGTGATTAGATAGTCACTCCCATGATCATGTGATGTACATGATTCCATCATAGCAAGCTAGAGAGATTGTCCTAAAGCTCTGAAGAAGTCATTGCCATGTTTAAGAGTCCCACATAGCTAGGACATAAGTGACTTCCAAGAACTAAGAATAACTCCTAGCCACCAAGCAGCCAAAAAACAGGGATCCCAGTCCTAGCAAGAAACCAAATTCTGCCAACAACCTGAGTTAGCTTGGCAGACCCCAAACCTCAGAGGAGACAGCAACTGGGTCAATACCTTGATTTCACCGAGCTAGCCAGTGCTGGACTCTTGCTTACAGAAACTGTGAGATAATAAATGTTTAAGGCCACTAAATTTGTAATGATTTCTAAACAGCAATAGAAAACCAGTAAAGAAGACTTAACTTTTACTTTATAGGAATACAAACCAGCAAAAGGAATCTTTTTTCTTTTTTTAGAAATTTTTTTTAACTTATTTCCACTCTGTCCCCATATCTTATTAAAATAAAAGGTTTGCTTCTCATACTCCTTATAAGGCTTTTTCAGACAAGTATTTAAATATGGCCACATCACTCTTCAGTTAACACAAACACCTCCAATCCCACTTTTCCATCCAGTTTCTTCCCTTTTCCTTTTCTTTAAGATGCAGTCAAGATTTCTAAAGTTGGGGCAGTCTACATCTTCCCATTATGGGATATATGTATATAAAATTGTAGCATATGTTTGGCACATTGAGATAAACATCTGAGGCTGCTTACAGGTAGACATGACTTGTTTAAGTGCACCACACACCCCAAGGCTGTGCTTCTCAATGTGTGTTCCCTGGGCCAGAAACATCAGCATTACCTGGAAACTTGTTAAAAATGCAAAACCTGGGGTCCCGTCTCAGAACTATTGAGTAAAACTCTGGAATCAGGGCTAACAGTCTATGTTCAACAAGCCCTTCAAGTGATTCTGATTTACATCTAATTTTGATTCTGAGTAAATTCAGAGTTGGGGCATTGGTGGGGGTTTGGAGGGGAAGGTTTGGTATCTCCCCTTACCTGTAACCCCTTTTTTGTACACTGGTTGAGAAGCCCTACTTTATATATGTTAACAACCTTTACTTTCTCAATTAACTTTGAATTCTTAACACATGATGATTTAATTTTGGCAGCACCAAACCACTGAAATTACTATTGCTGTAAATCTAATAACTATCAGATCAAAAGGATGCAAATTCATTCCAAATTGGGCAAATTTTAGGTATTCCACATTTGTTAAATGAGATTAACCTATTCTATTCAGCTCCTTAGAGTTTTGGGATAGATTGGAAAAAAAAAAAAAAAAAGGTGGGGGGTTTAGGGACTTGAATTCATGATGGGCTTTATCTACCAAGGAAAGAATCTCCTTTTTCCTTATGTGCCATGTTGCCTGACTTACCAATAGAGATGTTCACTAAGCCTTCTTGGTCCTCTTTTGAAAGTTAAATATCCTCAGATGTGCATGTAGTAATGTTACCTATAATATAATATAATAGGAGTCATTAGTTCTTGAATTGAATGTAGATAAGGATATTTAAATATCAAATGACTTGTGATTAGAAAGTGTCCAGCAGGGGCTCCTAGGAAGCTTAGTCATTTAAACCTCCAACTCTTGGTTTCAACTCAAGTCATGATCTCAAGGTCACAAGATCGAGCCACTCATCCACCTCAGCACAGTGTTAAGTGTGGAGCCTGCCTGGGATTCTCTCCCTCTCTCTCTAGAGGGGGGGAGAGAGAGCCACTAGGCTCATATGTACACGTGTGTGTGTGCTCTCAAAAGAGAAAGAGAGAACAAGAGCAAAGCAAGGCAAGTCAAGAGAAGGAAGAAAGACTTCAGCAAAAGTGTGTTCAGAGGAACATTTCAGGGAGAACATGAGAAAATGTCGGAAATCTGCTTTGACACCTACAGACAAAGATCACCAGGAACACATTTGTAGCCAATAAGGTTTATTTATTACTTTCTACAACAAGGAAAACAGTCACTGTAAGGGACCATGGGAAATCTCAAAAAGGATGGATTAAGGATGAAGTATTAATAGAGTTATTCATAGGAGTTAGTCATAGGACAGTACTGGCCAAAATTGATCAGTTTGGAAAACAGAGAATTGCTGAAACAGTTAGTCATATCTTTAGAATACCTGTGTATAGTTACTGTTAAATCTGTGTTATCTTGAAATATATGGATCTGAACTAAGTGGTGTTAAAAGACCTTTAGCTTGGATACACTATCTGTTTTGCAAGTTAGAGTGCAGTCCATTTTCAAAAACTGTGTTTCTGCTTCAAGTGGTTTCCCCTAATGACCTGACAGAGGGGCAGTTTTCCACTTTGTCACCTGTGTATTGGAGAACTGTGCCCAGAGTGCCAGCCACCTCCTGGTGAATTATCTGAGTTTAAGCCAGACCTATGAAAAGTGTGAGGTATGGAGATCCAAGACACTAAAATTTAGTTTAGAATTCATCTCAGATTTGTTGGGGGATTAGGTATAGAAGTTATGATGCCACAGTCAAGAGAAGACACAACAATGGGACAAGTAGAGCCAGTCATCATACTCTTCAACTATAGTCAATGTAATGCTCAGATACCAAGCTGGAATGAGGGAGTTCCTTGTCTCTTTTTTTTTTTTTTAAAGATTTTATTTATTTATTTGACAGACAGAGATCACAAGTAGGCAGAGAAGCAGACAGAGGGCGAGAGAGGAGGAAGCAGGCTCCCTGCTGAGCAGAGAGCCCGATGTGGGACTCGATCCCGGGACGCGAGATCATGGCCTGAGCCGAAGGCAGCGGCTTAACCCACTGAGCCACCCAGGCGCCCGAGTTCCTTGTCTCTTGATGTGACGGTGAAGGCTGGACTGGCACTGACTGTTCTGCACCCACATTACCCTATGTGGGACCTATCAATATCAATAAATCATTTAATTCCAACCTTACTAGGTAGGCTTACCTGAAATGTTTGTATTTCCTCTCTTCATTTATTACATAGAGTTTCTACCCACAAAATGCTAATCTAGAGAGGCTCTTTTCAATAGAGTAGCTATTTGCCACATGTGACTAGCGCTTCTGAGGACCTGATTTTTTATTTTCTTTTAATTACTTTAAATTTAAAAACTTACACTTTACTCAGTAATTGGGAAAATTTCTAGTATGTTTGAAGCAACTTGGGTATCTAGTCTCCTTTTCAACTATAAATTTTATGTAATTTTTTAAAATGTTCATTTATTTATTTGAGAGAGAGAGAGAGAGCAAGCATGTGAGTGGGGAAAGGGGCAGAAGTAGAGGGAGAGAGAGAGAGAGATCCAGCAGACTCCCCACTGAGTGTGGGGCCCGATGTAGGACTCAGTCTCACTACCCTGAGATCATGATCTGAGCAAGAGTTGGACACTTAACTGACTGAGCCACCTAGGTGCCCCTCAACTATAAATTCTGTAAGATCAAAATACAGATTAAGGATTTCCCCTGAAAACTAAATGTGTGAAAATTGAAATGTTCTCTAAGTGTAAAATACTCCATTTTTAAGGCTTTTTTTAAAGCACAAAAAGAAAGAAAAATGTAAACTATTTCATCAATATTTTCTATTTGATTACATGTTGGAATAATATTTGGGATATATAGGTTAAATAAAATATATTATTTAAGTTAATTTCACTTGTTTTTTGGGTTTTGTTTGTTTGTTTGTTTGTTTTTTACTTTACTTAGTGAAGCTACTAGAAAATTTTAATATACAAATGTGGCTCACATTGCAAATCTATCATACAGTGCTGGTCTAGATTACCAAAAGTCTGATGAGATATTTACCTCAGACATTTTATATTTTCTCCCTTGTAAAGTGGTATGCTACCTCTTCACTTAACATTTTATGTACCATCTCTCTTAGAATTTTGTGAAAACAAGGCTAAAAGCGCTCCTTGCTTACTAGAGAGAAGAAACCAGAAGGAGTCCATGTGCTCAAACATATTCTGGTGGCAACAGGAGTGAAAATGTTGGAGAGACCTGGAGTAGGAGTTAGAGCATTAGTAATGGCCAGTCCTGTTCAGGGACAGTTGTCTGGGAGTTAGAAAGTTTATTGTGTGATGTGTGAGAGTCGAATGCAGGTAAAAGGCATAGTAGAGCAACTAAATATGATAGCTCCAGGGCTTGGACTATTTAAGTTTAAATTTATTTAAAATTAAATTTTCCATTTCCCAACCTAACCACATCCAAGTGTGCAATTACCTCAAGAAACAAATGGGTAACTTATATGATTTTCCTAGGGTTGCTGTAACAAATTAACCACAGATGGAATCACTTAAAACAACAAAAATGTATTTCTCATAGTTCTGGGGGCCAGAAGTTTGAAATCAGATGTTCGCAGGGCTATATTCACTCTAAGGCTTTAGGGAGAATGTGTTCCTTGCCTCTTCCAGCTTCTAGTTGCTGTCGGTATTTCTTGACTTCTGGCTCTATGGCCTCAAAGCCTCCTCATCTTTTCTGTGTCTTCTCTGTTTGTCTCAAAACTGTCCCTGTTTCTC